>NW_027475155.1:0-339073 GCF_051020985.1 Nomia melanderi | reverse complement strand
GCATTGTCTGCAGGAAGCCCTGGCGCATGATTCTGTGCAGCGGGAACGACCTCCGACCACCCGGGGCCGAGAAAATCACCGTCTCATGGGGCCGGACTGTCAGGGTCGGGGAAAAATCCATTATATATCAGGTGATATCTCGGGTGCTATTAGAGATAGCGCAATAAATCAAAGTGCATTGTCTGTAGGAGGCCCTGGCGCATGAATATATGCAGCGGGAACGACCTTGGGCCACCAGGGGCCGAGAATACCACCGTCTCATGGGGCCGGACACTCAGGGTCGGGGAAAAATCCATTCTATATCTGGTGATATCTCGGGTGCTATTAGAGATAGCGCAATAAATCAAAGTGCATTGTCTGCAGGAAGCCCTGGCGCATGATTCTGTGCAGCGGGAACGACCTCCGACCAACAGGGGCCGAGAAAATCACCGTCTCATGGGGCCGGACTGTCAGGGTCGGGCAAAATCCATTATATATCTGGTGATATCTCGGGTGCTATTACAGATAGCGCAATAAATCAAAGTGCATTGTCTGTATGAGCCCTGGCGCATGAATCTGGGCAGCGTGAACGAATTCGGAGCACCAGGGGCCGAGAAAACCACTGTCTCATGGGGCCGGACACTCAGGGTCAGGGGAAAATCCAATATATATCTGGTGATATCTCGGGTGCTATTAGAGATAGCGCAATAAACCAAAGTGAATTATCTGCAGGCGGCCCTGGCGCATGAATCTGTGCAGCGGGAACCACCTCGGACCACCAGGGGCCGAGAAAACCACCGCCCCATGGGGCCGGACACTCAGGGTCAGGGGAAAATCCAATATATATCTGGTGATATCTCGGATGCTATTACAGGTAGCGCAATAAATCAAAGTGCATTGTCTGTAGGAGGCCCTGGCGCATGAATCTGGCCAGCGGGAACGACCTCGGACCACCAGGGGCCGAGAAAACCACAGTCTCATGGGGCCGGACACTCAGGGTCAGGGAAAAATCCAATATATATCTGGTGATATCTCGGGTGCTATTAGAGATAGCGCAATAAACCAAAGTGAATTATCTGCAGGAGGCCCTGGCGCATGAATCTGTGCAGCGGGAACGACCTCGGACCACCAGGGGCCGAGACAACCACCGTCTCATGGGGCCGGACACTCAGGGTCAGGGGAAAATCCAACATATATCCGGTGATATCTCGGGTGCTATTAGAGATACCGAAATAAACCAAAGTGAATTATCTGCAGGAGGACCTGGCGCATGAATCTTTGCAGCGGGAACGACCTCGGACCACCGGGGGCCGAGAAAACCACCTTCTCATCGGGCCGGACGCTCAGGGTCAGGGGAAAATCCAATATATATCTGGTGATATCTCGGGTGCTATTAGAGATACCGCAATAAATCAAAGTGCATTGTCTGTAGGAGGCCCTGGCGCATTAATCTGTGCAACGGGAACGACCTCGGACCAACAGGGGCCGAGAAAACCACAGTCTCATGTGGCCGGACACTCAGGGTCAGGGGAAAATCCAATATATATCTGGTGATACCTCGGGTGCTATTACAGATAGCGCAATAAATCAAAGTGCATTGTCTGTAGGAGGCCCTGGCGCATGAATCTGGGCAGCGTGAACGAATTCGGAGCATCAGGGGCCGAGAAAACCACTGTCTCATGGTGCCGGACACTCAGTGTCAGGGGAAAATCCAATATATATCTGGTGATATCTCGGGTGCTATTAGAGATAGCGCAATAAACCAAAGTGAATAATCTGCAGGAGGCCCTGGCGCATGAATCTGTGCAGCGGGAACCACCTCGGACCACCAGGGGGCGAGACAACCACCGTCTCATGGGGCCGGACACTCAGGGTCAGGGAAAAATCCAATATATATCTGGTGTTATCTTGGGTGCTATTAGAGATAGCGCAATAAACCAAAGTGAATTATCTGCAGGAGGCCCTGGCGCATGATTCTGTGCAGCGGGAACGACCTCAGACCACCAGGGGCCGAGAAAATCACCGTCTCATGGGGCCGGACACTCAGGGTCAGGGGAAAATCCAACATATATCCGGTGATATCTCGGGTGCTATTAGAGATACCGAAATAAACCAAAGTGAATTATCTGCAGGAGGACCTGGCGCATGAATCTTTGCAGCGGGAACGACCTCGGACCACCGGGGTCCGAGAAAACCACCTTCTCATCGGGCCGGACGCTCAGGGTCAGGGGAAAATCCAATATATATCTGGTGATATCTCGGGTGCTATTAGAGATACCGCAATAAATCAAAGTGCATTGTCTGTAGGAGGCCCTGGCGCATTAATCTGTGCAACGGGAACGACCTCGGACCAACAGGGGCCGAGAAAACCACAGTCTCATGTGGCTGGACACTCAGGGTCAGGGGAAAATCCAATATATATCTGGTGATACCTCGGGTGCTATTACAGATAGCGCAATAAATCAAAGTGCATTGTCTGTAGGAGGCCCTGGCGCATGAATCTGGGCAGCGTGAACGAATTCGGAGCATCAGGGGCCGAGAAAACCACTGTCTCATGGTGCCGGACACTCAGTGTCAGGGGAAAATCCAATATATATCTGGTGATATCTCGGGTGCTATTAGAGATAGCGCAATAAACCAAAGTGAATAATCTGCAGGAGGCCCTGGCGCATGATTCTGTGCAGCGGGAACGACCTCGGACCACCAGGGGCCGAGAAAACAACAGTCTCATGGGGCCGGACACTCAGGGTCAGAGGAAAATCCAATATATATCTGGTGATATCTCGGGTGCTATTGGAGATAGCGCAATAAACCAAAGTGAATTATTTGCAGAAGGCCCTGGCGCATGAATCTGTGCAGCGGGAACGACCTGGGACCACCAGGGTCCTAGAAAACCACCGTCTCATGGGGCCGGACACTCAGGGTCAGGGAAAAACCCAATATATATCTGGTGATACCTCGGGTGCTATTACAGATACCGTTATAAATCAAAGTGCATTGTCAGCAGGAGGCCCTGGCGCATGAATCTATGCAGCGGGAACGACCTCGGACCACCAGGGGCCGAGAATACCACCGTCTCATGGGGCCGGACACTCAGGGTCGCGGAAAAATCCATTATATATCTGGTGATATCTCGGGTGCTATTAGAGATAGCGCAATAAACCAAAGTGAATTATCTGATGGAGGCCCTGGCGCATGCATCTGTGCAGCGGGAACGACCTCGGACCACCAGCGGCCGAGATAACCACCGTCTCATGGGGCGGACACTCAGGGTCAGGGAAAAATCCAATATATATCTGGTGATATCTCGGGTGCTATTAGAGATAGCGCCATAAACCAAAGTGAATTATCTGCAGGAGGCCCTGGTGCATGAATCTGTGCAGCGGGAACGACCTCCGACCACCAGGGGCCGAGGAAATCACCGTCTCATGGGGCCGGACTGTCAGGGTCGGGGAAAAATCCATTATATATCTGGTGATATCTCGGGTGCTATTAGAGATAGCGCAATAAATCAAAGTGCATTGTCTGTAGGAGGCCCTGGCGCATGAATCTATGCAGCGGGAACGACCTCGGACCACCAGGGGCCGAGAATACCACCGTCTCATGGGGCCGGACACTCAGGGTCGCGGAAAAATCCATTATATATCTGGTGATATCTCGGGTGCTATTAGAGATAGCGCAATAAACCAAAGTGAATTATCTGATGGAGGCCCTGGCGCATGCATCTGTGCAGCGGGAACGACCTCGGACCACCAGCGGCCGAGATAACCACCGTCTCATGGGGCCGGACACTCAGGGTCAGGGAAAAATCCAATATATATCTGGTGATATCTCGGGTGCTATTACAGATAGCGCAATAAATCAAAGTGCATTGTCTGTAGGAGGCCCTGGCGCATTAATCTGTGCAGCGGGAACGACCTCGGACCAACAGGGGCCGAGAAAACCACAGTCTCATGGGGCCGGACACTCAGGGTCAGGGGAAAATCCAATATATATCTGGTGATACCTCGGGTGCTATTACAGATAGCGCAATAAATCAAAGTGCATTGTCTGTAGGAGGCCCCGGCGCATGAATCTGGGCAGCGTGAACGAATTCGGAGCACCAGGGGCCGAGAAAACCACGGTCTCATGGGGCCGGACACTCAGTGTCAGGGGAAAATCCAATATATATCTGGTGATATCTCGGGTGCTATTAGAGATAGCGCAATAAACCAAAGTGAATAATCTGCAGGAGGCCCTGGCGCATGAATCTGTGCAGCGGGAACCAACTCGGACCACCAGGGGGCGAGACAACCACCGTCTCATGGGGCCGGACACACAGGGTCAGGGAAAAATCCAATATATATCTGGTGATATCTCGGGTGCTATTACAGATAGCGCAATAGATCAAAGTGCATTGTCTGTAGGAGGCCCTGGCGCATGAATCTGGCCAGCGGGAACGACCTCGGATCACCAGGGGCCGAGAAAACCACCGTCTCATGGGGCCGGACACTCAGGGTCAGGGAAAAATCCAATATATATCTGGTGTTATCTTGGGTGCTATTAGAGATAGCGCAATAAACCAAAGTGAATTATCTGCAGGAGGCCCTGGCGGATGAATCTGTGCAGCGGGAACGACCTCGGACCACCAGGGGCCGAGAAAATCACCGTCCCATGGGGCCGGACTGTCAGGGTCGGGGAAAAATCCATTATATATCTGGTGATATCACGGGTGCTGTTAGAGATATCGCGATAAATCAAAGTGCATTGTCTGCAGGAAGCCCTGGCGCATGATTCTGTGCAGCGGGAACGACCTCGGACCACACGGGGCCGAGAAAATCACCGTCTCATGGGGCCGGACTGTCAGGGTCGGGGAAAAATCCATTTTATATCTGGTGATATCTCGGGTGCTATTAGAGATAGCGCAATAAATCAAAGTGCATTGTCTGTAGGAGGCCCTGGCGCATGAATATGTGCAGCGGGAACGACCTCGGACCACCAGGGGCCGAGAATACCACCGTCTCTTGGGGCCGGACACTCAGGGTCGGGGAAAAATCCAATATATATCTGGTGATATCTCGGGTGCTATTAGAGATAGCGCAATGAACCAAAGTGAATTATCTGCAGGAGGCCCTGGCGCATGCATCTGTGCAGCGGGAACGACCTCGGACCACCAGGGGCCGAGAAAACCACCGTCTCATGGGGCCGGACACTCAGGGTCAGGGAAAAATCCAATATATATCTGGTGATATCTCGGGTGCTATTACAGATAGCGCAATAAATCAAAGTGCATTGTCTGTAGGAGGACCTGGCGCATGAATCTGGTCAGCGTGAACGACCTCTGACCGCCAGGGGCCGAGAAAACCACCGTCTCATGGGGCCGGACACTCAGGGTCAGGGTAAAATCCAATATATATCTGGTGATATCTCGGGTGCTATTAGAGATAGCGCAATAAACCAAAGTGAATTGTCTGCAGGAGGCACTGGCGCATGAATCTGTGTAGCGGGTACGACCTCGGACCACCAGGGGCCGAGAAAACCACCGTCTCATGGGGCCGGACACTCAGGGTCAGGGGAAAATCCAATATATATCTGGTGATATCTCGGGTGCTATTAGAGATACCGCAATAAACCAAAGTGAATTATCTGCAGGAGGCCCTGGCGCATGAATCTGTGCAGCGGGAACGACCTCGGACCACCAGGGGCCGAGAAAACTACCGTCTCATGGGGACGGACACTCAGGGTCAGGGGAAAATCCAATATATATCTGGTGATATCTCGGGTGCTATTAGAGATAGCGCAATGAACCAAAGTGAATTATCTGCAGGAGGCCCTGGCGCATGCATCTGTGCAGCGGGAACGACCTCGGACCACCAGGGGCCGAGAAAACCACCGCCCCATGGGGCCGGACACTCAGGGTCAGGGGAAAATCCAATATATATCTGGTGATATCTCGGGTGCTATTAGAGATAGCGCAATGAACCAAAGTGAATTATCTGCAGGAGGCCCTGGCGCATTAATCTGAGCAGCGGGAACGACCTCGGACCAACAGCGGCCGAGAAAACCACAGTCTCATGGGGCCGGACACTCAGGGTCAGGGGAAAATCCAATATATATCTGGTGATACCTCGGGTGCTATTACAGATAGCGCAATAAATCAAAGTGCATTGTCTGTAGGAGGCCCTGGCGCATGAATCTGGGCAGCGTGAACGAATTCGGAGCACCAGGGGCCGAGAAAACCACTGTCTCATGGGGCCGGACACTCAGGGTCAGGGGAAAATACCATATATATCTGGTGATATCTCGGTTGCTATTAGAGATAGCGCAATAAATCAAAGTGCATTGTCTGTAGGAGGCTCTGGCGCATGAATCTGTGCAACAGGAACGACCTCGGACCACCAGGGGCCGAGAAAACCACTGTCTCATGGGGCCGGACACTCAGGGTCAGGGGAAAATCCAATATATATCTGGTGATATCTCGGGTGCTATTAGAGATACCGCAATAAACCAAAGTGATTTATCTGCAGGAGGCCCTGGCGCATGAATCTGTGCAGCGGGAGCGACCTCGGACAACCAGAGGCCGAGACAACCACCGTCGCATGGGGCCGGACACTCAGGGTCAGGGGAAAATCCAATATATATCTGGTGATATCTCGGGTGCTATTAGAGATATCGCGATAAATCAAAGTGCATTGTCTGCAGGAGGCACTGGCGAATGAATCTGTGCAGTAGGAACGACCTCGGGCCACCAGGGGCCGAGAAAATTACAGAGATTCGGAATCCGTCACCCAAGGACATGTAAAAATCCGGCATATATCTGGTGATATCTCGGGTGCTATTAGAGATAGCGCAATAAATCAAAGGGCATTGTCTGTAGGAGGCCCTGGCGCATGAATCTGGCCAGCGGGAACGACCTCGGACCACCAGGGGCCAAGAAAACCACAGTCTCATGGGGCCGGAGACTCAGGGTCCGGGGAAAATCCAATATATATCTGGTGATATCTCGGGTGCTATTAGAGATAGCGCAATAAACCAAAGTGAATTATCTGATGGAGGCCCTGGCGCATGCATCTGTGCAGCGGGAACGACCTCGGACCACCAGCGGCCGAGAAAACCACCGTCTCATGGGGCCGGACACTCAGGGTCAGGGAAAAATCCAATATATATCTGGTGATATCTCGGGTGCTATTACAGATAGCGCAATAAATCAAAGTGCATTGTCTGTAGGAGGCCATGGCGCATAAATCTGTGCAGCGGGAACGACCTCGGACCAACAGGGGCCGAGAAAACCACAGTCTCATGGGGCCGGACACTCAGGGTCAGGGGAAAATCCAATATATATCTCGTGATATCTCGGGTGCTATTAGAGATAGCGCAATAAACCAAAGTGAATTATCTTCAGGAGGCCCTGGCGCATGAATCTGTGCAGCGGGAGCGACCTCGGACCACCGGGGGCCGAGAAAACCACCTTCTCATCGGGCCGGACACTCAGGTTCAGGGGAAAATCCAATATATATCTGGTGATATCTCGGGTGCTATTAGAGATATCGCGATAAATCAAAGTGAAATATCTGCAGGAGGCCCTGGTGCATGCATCTGTGCAGCGGGAACGACCTCGGACCACCAGGGGCCGAGAAAACCACCGCCCCATGGGGCCGGACACTCAGGGTCAGGGGAAAATCCAATATATATCTGGTGATATCTCGGATGCTATTACAGGTAGCGCAATAAATCAAAGTGCATTGTCTGTAGGAGGCCCTGGCGCATGAATCTGGCCAGCGGGAACGACCTCGGACCACCAGGGGCCGAGAAAACCACAGTGTCATGGGGTCGGACACTCAGGGTCAGGGAAAAATCCAATATATATCTGGTGATATCTCGGGTGCTACTAGAGATAGCGCAATAAACCAAAGTGAATTATCTGCAGGAGGCCCTGGCGCATGAATCTGTGCAGCGGGAACGACCTCGGACCACCAGGGGCCGAGACAACCACCGTCTCAGGGGGCCGGACACTCAGGGTCAGGGGAAAATCCAACATATATCCGGTGATATCTCGGGTGCTATTAGAGATAGCGAAATAAACCAAAGTGAATTATCTGCAGGAGGACCTGGCGCATGAATCTTTGCAGCGGGAACGATCTCGGACCACCAGGGGCCGAGAAAATCACCATCTCAAGGGGCCGGACTGTCAGGATCAGGAAAACATTAAATATATATCTGGTGATATCACGGGTGCTAATAGAGATATCGCGATAAATCAAAGGGCATTGTCTGCAGGAGGCCCTGGCGCATGAATATATGCAGCGGGAACGACCTCGGACCACCAGGGGCCGAGAATACCACCGTCTCATGGGGCCGGACTGTCAGGGTCGGGGAAAAATCCATTATATATCTGGTGATATCTCGGGTGCTATTAGAGATAGCGCAATAAATCAAAGTGCATTGTCTGTAGGAGGCCCTGGCGCATGAATCTATGCAGCGGGAACGACCTCGTTCCACCAGGGGCCGAGAATACCACCGTCTCATGGGGCCGGACACTCAGGGTCGGGGAAAAATCCATTATATATCTGGTGATATCTCGGGTGCTATTAGAGATAGCGCAATAAATAAAAGTGCATTGTCTGTAGGAGGCACTGGCGAATGAATCTGTGAAGTAGGAACGACCTCGGGCCACTAGGGGCCGAGAAAATTACAGAGATTCGGAATCCGTCACCCAAGGTCATGTAAAAATCCAGCATATATCTGGTGATATCTCGGGTGCTATTAGAGATAGCGCAATAAATCAAAGGGCATTGTCTGTAGGAGGCCCTGGCGCATGAATCTGGCCAGCGGGAACGACCTCGGACCACCAGGGGCCGAGAAAACCACAGTCTCATGGGGCCGGAAACTCAGGGTCCGGGGAAAATCCAATATATATCTGGTGATATCTCGGGTGCTATTAGAGATAGCGCAATAAACCAAAGTGAATTATCTGATGGAGGCCCTGGCGCATGCATCTGTGCAGCGGGAACGACCTCGGACCACCAGGGGCCGAGAAAACCACCGCCTCATGGGGCCGGACACTCAGGGTCAGGGGAAAATCCAATATATATCTGGTGATATCTCGGATGCTATTACAGGTAGCACAATAAATCAAAGTGCATTGTCTGTAGGAGGCCCAGGTGCATGAATCTGGCCAGCGGGAACGACCTCGGACCACCAGGGGCCGAGAAAACCACATTCTCAGGAGGCGGACACTCAGGGTCAGGGAAAAATCCAATATATATCTGGTGATATCTCGGGTGCTATTAGAGATAGCTCAATAAACCAAAGTGAATTATCTTCAGGAGGCCCTGGCGCATGAGTCTGTGCAGCGGGAACGACCTCGGACCACCAGGGGCCGAGAAAACCACCGCCTCATGGGGCCGGACACTCAGGGTCAGGGGAAAATCCAATATATATCTGGTGATATCTCGGATGCTATTACAGGTAGCGCAATAAATCAAAGTGCATTGTCTGTAGGAGGCCCTGGCGCATGAATCTGGCCAGCGGGAACGACCTCGGACCACCAGGGGCCGAGAAAACCACAGTCTCAGGGGGCGGACACTCAGGGTCAGGGAAAAATCCAATATATATCTGTTGATATCTCGGGTGCTATTAGAGATAGCGCAATAAACCAAAGTGAATTATCTGCAGGAGGCCCTGGCGCATGAATCTGTGCAGCGGGAACGACCTCGGACCACCAGGGGCCGAGACAACCACCGTCTCATGGGGCCGGACACTCAGGGTCAGGGGAAAATCCAACATATATCCGGTGATATCTCGGGTGCTATTAGAGATAGCGCAATAAACCAAAGTGAATTATCTGCAGGAGGACCTGGCGCATGAATCTTTGCAGCGGGAACGACCTCGGACCACCGGGGGCCGAGAAAACCACCTTCTCATCGGGCCGGACACTCAGGGTCAGGGGAAAATCCAATATATATCTGGTGATATCTCGGGTGCTATTGGAGATAGCGCAATAAATAAAAGTGCATTGTCTGTAGGAGGCCCTTGCGCATGAATCTGGACAGCGGGAACGACCTCGGACCACCAGGGGCCGAGACAACCACCGTCTCATGGGGCCGGACACTCAGGGTCGGGGAAAAATCCATTATATATCTGGTTATATCTCGGGTGCTATTAGAGACAGCGCAATAAACCAAAGTGAATTATCGGATGGAGGCCCTGGCGCATGCATCTGTGCAGCGGGAACGACCTCGGACCACCAGCGGCCGAGATAACCACCGTCTCATGGGGCCGGACACTCAGGGTCAGGGAAAAATCCAATATATATCTGGTGATATCTCGGGTGCTATTACAGATAGCGCAATAAATCAAAGTGCATTGTCTGTAGGAGGCCCTGGCGCATGAATCTGGCCAGCGGGAACGACCTCGGACCACCAGGGGCCGAGAAAACCACCGTCTCATGGGGCCGGACACTCAGGGTCAGGGGAAAATCCAATATATATCTGGTGATACCTCGGGTGCTATTAGAGATAGCGCAATAAACCAAAGTGAATTATCTGTAGGAGGACCTGGCGCATGAATCTTTGCAGCGGGAACGACCTCGGACCACCGGGGGCCGAGAAAACCACCTTCTCATCGGGCCGGACACTCAGGGTCAGGGGAAAATCCAATATATATCTGGTGATATCTCGGGTGCTATTAGAGATATCGCGATAAATCAAAGTGCATTGTCTGCAGGAAGCCCTGGCGCATGATTCTGTGCAGCGGGAACGACCTCCGACCACCAGGGGCCGAGGAAATCACCGTCTCATGGGGCCGGACTGTCAGGGTCGGGGAAAAATCCATTATATATCTGGTGATATCTCGGGTGCTATTGGAGATAGCGCAATAAATCAAAGTGCATTGTCTGTAGGAGGCCCTGGCGCATGAATCTGGACAGCGGGAACGACCTCGGACCACCAGGGGCCGAGACAACCACCGTCTCATGGGGCCGGACACTCAGGGTCGGGGAAAAATCCATTATATATCTGGTTATATCTCGGGTGCTATTAGAGATAGCGCAATAAACCAAAGTGAATTATCGGATGGAGGCCCTGGCGCATGCATCTGTGCAGCGGGAACGACCTCGGACCACCAGCGGCCGAGATAACCACCGACTCATGGGGCCGGACACTCAGGGTCAGGGAAAAATCCAATATATATCTGGTGATATCTCGGGTGCTATTACAGATAGCGCAATAAATCAAAGTGCATTGTCTGTAGGAGGCCCTGGCGCATGAATCTGGCCAGCGGGAACGACCTCGGACCACCAGGGGCCGAGAAAACCACCGTCTCATGGGGCCGGACACTCAGGGTCAGGGGAAAATCCAATATATATCTGGTGATACCTCGGGTGCTATTACAGATAGCGCAATAAATCAAAGTGCATTGTCTGTAGGAGGCCCTGGCGCATGAATCTGGGCAGCGTGAACGAATTCGGAGCACCAGGGGCCGAGAAAACCACCGCCCCATGGGGCCGGACACTCAGGGTCAGGGGAAAATCCAATATATATCTGGTGATATCTCGGATGCTATTACAGGTAGCGCAATAAATCAAAGTGCATGGTCTGTAGGAGGCCCTGGCGCATGAATCTGGCCAGCGGGAACGACCTCGGACCACCAGGGGCCGAGAAAACCACAGTGTCATGGGGTCGGACACTCAGGGTCAGGGAAAAATCCAATATATATCTGGTGATATCTCGGGTGCTACTAGAGATAGCGCAATAAACCAAAGTGAATTATCTGCAGGAGGCCCTGGCGCATGAATCTGTGCAGCGGGAACGACCTCGGACCACCAGGGGCCGAGACAACCACCGTCTCAGGGGGCCGGACACTCAGGGTCAGGGGAAAATCCAACATATATCCGGTGATATCTCGGGTGCTATTAGAGATAGCGAAATAAACCAAAGTGAATTATCTGCAGGAGGACCTGGCGCATGAATCTTTGCAGCGGGAACGACCTCGGACCACCAGGGGCCGAGAAAATCACCATCTCAAGGGGCCGGACTGTCAGGATCAGGAAAACATTAAATATATATCTGGTGATATCACGGGTGCTAATAGAGATATCGCGATAAATCAAAGGGCATTGTCTGCAGGAGGCCCTGGCGCATGAATATATGTAGCGGGAACGACCTCGGACCACCAGGGGCCGAGAATACCACCGTCTCATGGGGCCGGACTGTCAGGGTCGGGGAAAAATCCATTATATATCTGGTGATATCTCGGGTGCTATTAGAGATAGCGCAATAAATCAAAGTGCATTGTCTGTAGGAGGCCCTGGCGCATGAATCTATGCAGCGGGAACGACCTCGTTCCACCAGGGGCCGAGAATACCACCGTCTCATGGGGCCGGACACTCAGGGTCGGGGAAAAATCCATTATATATCTGGTGATATCTCGGGTGCTATTAGAGATAGCGCAATAAATAAAAGTGCATTGTCTGTAGGAGGCACTGGCGTATGAATCTGTGAAGTAGGAACGACCTCGGGCCACTAGGGGCCGAGAAAATTACAGAGATTCGGAATCCGTCACCCAAGGTCATGTAAAAATCCAGCATATATCTGGTGATATCTCGGGTGCTATTAGAGATAGCGCAATAAATCAAAGGGCATTGTCTGTAGGAGGCCCTGGCGCATGAATCTGGCCAGCGGGAACTACCTCGGACCACCAGGGGCCGAGAAAACCACAGTCTCATGGGGCCGGAAACTCAGGGTCCGGGGAAAATCCAATATATATCTGGTGATATCTCGGGTGCTATTAGAGATAGCGCAATAAACCAAAGTGAATTATCTGATGGAGGCCCTGGCGCATGCATCTGTGCAGCGGGAACGACCTCGGACCAACAGGGGCCGAGAAAACCACCGCCTCATGGGGCCGGACACTCAGGGTCAGGGGAAAATCCAATATATATCTGGTGATATCTCGGATGCTATTACAGGTAGCACAATAAATCAAAGTGCATTGTCTGTAGGAGGCCCAGGTGCATGAATCTGGCCAGCGGGAACGACCTCGGACCACCAGGGGCCGAGAAAACCACATTCTCAGGAGGCGGACGCTCAGGGTCAGGGAAAAATCCAATATATATCTGGTGATATCTCGGGTGCTATTAGAGATAGCTCAATAAACCAAAGTGAATTATCTTCAGGAGGCCCTGGCGCATGAGTCTGTGCAGCAGGAACGACCTCGGACCACCAGGGGCCGAGAAAACCACCGCCTCATGGGGCCGGACACTCAGGGTCAGGGGAAAATCCAATATATATCTGGTGATATCTCGGATGCTATTACAGGTAGCGCAATAAATCAAAGTGCATTGTCTGTAGGAGGCCCTGGCGCATGAATCTGGCCAGCGGGAACGACCTCGGACCACCAGGGGCCGAGAAAACCACAGTCTCAGGGGGCGGACACTCAGGGTCAGGGAAAAATCCAATATATATCTGTTGATATCTCGGGTGCTATTAGAGATAGCGCAATAAACCAAAGTGAATTATCTGCAGGAGGCCCTGGCGCATGAATCTGTGCAGCGGGAACGACCTCGGACCACCAGGGGCCGAGACAACCACCGTCTCATGGGGCCGGACACTCAGGGTCAGGGGAAAATCCAACATATATCCGGTGATATCTCGGGTGCTATTAGAGATAGCGCAATAAACCAAAGTGAATTATCTGCAGGAGGACCTGGCGCATGAATCTTTGCAGCGGGAACGACCTCGGACCACCGGGGGCCGAGAAAACCACCTTCTCATCGGGCCGGACACTCAGGGTCAGGGGAAAATCCAATATATATCTGGTGATATCTCGGGTGCTATTAGAGATATCGCGATAAATCAAAGTGCATTGTCTGCAGGAAGCCCTGGCGCATGATTCTGTGCAGCGGGAACGACCTCCGACCACCAGGGGCCGAGGAAATCACCGTCTCATGGGGCCGGACTGTCAGGGTCGGGGAAAAATCCATTATATATCTGGTGATATCTCGGGTGCTATTGGAGATAGCGCAATAAATCAAAGTGCATTGTCTGTAGGAGGCCCTTGCGCATGAATCTGGACAGCGGGAACGACCTCGGACCACCAGGGGCCGAGACAACCACCGTCTCATGGGGCCGGACACTCAGGGTCGGGGAAAAATCCATTATATATCTGGTTATATCTCGGGTGCTATTAGAGATAGCGCAATAAACCAAAGTGAATTATCGGATGGAGGCCCTGGCGCATGCATCTGTGCAGCGGGAACGACCTCGGACCACCAGCGGCCGAGATAACCACCGTCTCATGGGGCCGGACACTCAGGGTCAGGGAAAAATCCAATATATATCTGGTGATATCTCGGGTGCTATTACAGATAGCGCAATAAATCAAAGTGCATTTTCTGTAGGAGGCCCTGGCGCATGAATCTGGCCAGCGGGAACGACCTCGGACCACCAGGGGCCGAGAAAACCACCGTCTCATGGGGCCGGACACTCAGGGTCAGGGGAAAATCCAATATATATCTGGTGATACCTCGGGTGCTATTACAGATAGCGCAATAAATCAAAGTGAATTATCTGCAGGAGGCCCTGGCGCATGAATCTGTGCAGCGGGAACGACCTCGGACCACCAGGGGCCGAGACAATCACCGTCTCATGGGGCCGGACACTCAGGGTCAGGGGAAATTCCAACATATATCCGGTGATATCTCGGGTGCTATTAGAGATAGCGCAATAAACCAAAGTGAATTATCTGTAGGAGGACCTGGCGCATGAATTTTTGCAGCGGGAACGACCTCGGACCACCGGGGGCCGAGAAAACCACCTTCTCATCGGGCCGGACACTCAGGGTCAGGGGAAAATCCAATATATATCTGGTGATATCTCGGGTGCTATTAGAGATATCGCGATAAATCAAAGTGCATTGTCTGCAGGAAGCCCTGGCGCATGATTCTGTGCAGCGGGAACGACCTCCGACCACCAGGAGCCGAGACAACCACCGTCTCATGGGGCCGGACACTCAGGGTCGGGGAAAAATCCATTATATATCTGGTTATATCTCGGGTGCTATTAGAGATAGCGCAATAAACCAAAGTGAATTATCGGATGGAGGCCCTGGCGCATGCATCTGTGCAGCGGGAACGACCTCGGACCACCAGCGGCCGAGATAACCACCGTCTCATGGGGCCGGACACTCAGGGTCAGGGAAAAATCCAATATATACCTGGTGATATCTCGGGTGCTATTACAGATAGCGCAATAAATCAAAGTGCATTGTCTGTAGGAGGCCCTGGCGCATGAATCTGGCCAGCGGGAACGACCTCGGACCACCAGGGGCCGAGAAAACCACCGTCTCATGGGGCCGGACACTCAGGGTCAGGGAAAAATCCAATATATATCTGGTGTTATCTTGGGTGCTATTAGAGATAGCGCAATAAACCAAAGTGAATTATCTGCAGGAGGCCCTGGCGCATGATTCTGTGCAGCGGGAACGACCTCGGACCACCAGGGGCCGAGAAAACCACAGTCTCATGGGGCCGGACGCTCAGGGTCAGGGAAAAATCCAATATATATCTGGTGTTATCTTGGGTGCTATTAGAGATAGCGCAATAAACCAAAGTGAATTATCTGCAGGAGGCCCTGGCGGATGAATCTGTGCAGCGGGAACGACCTCGGACCACCAGGGGCCGAGAAAATCACCGTCCCATGGGGCCGGACTGTCAGGGTCGGGGAAAAATCCATTATATATCTGGTGATATCACGGGTGCTGTTAGAGATATCGCGATAAATCAAAGTGCATTGTCTGCAGGAAGCCCTGGCGCATGATTCTGTGCAGCGGGAACGACCTCCGACCACACGGGGCCGAGAAAATCACCGTCTCATGGGGCCGGACTGTCAGGGTCGGGGAAAAATCCATTATATATCTGGTGATATCTCGGGTGCTATTAGAGATAGCGCAATAAATCAAAGTGCATTGTCTGTAGGAGGCCCTGGCGCATGAATATGTGCAGCGGGAACGACTTCGGACCACCAGGGGCCGAGAATACCACCGTCTCTTGGGGCCGGACACTCAGGGTCGGGGAAAAATCCAATATATATCTGGTGATATCTCGGGTGCTATTAAAGATAGCGCAATGAACCAAAGTGAATTATCTGCAGGAGGCCCTGGCGCATGCATCTGTGCAGCGGGAACGACCTCGGACCACCAGGGGCCGAGAAAACCACCGCCTCATGGGGCCGGACACTCAGGGTCAGGGGAAAATCCAATATATATCTGGTGATATCTCGGATGCTATTACAGGTAGCGCAATAAATAAAAGTGCATTGTCTGTAGGAGGCCCTGGCGCATGAATCTGACCAGCGGGAACGACGTCGGACCTCCAGGGGCCGAGAAAACCACAGTCTCATGGGGCCGGACACTCAGGGTCAGGGAAAAATCCAATATATATCTGGTGATATCTCGGGTGCTATTAGAGATAGCGCAATAAACCAAAGTGAATTATCTGATGGAGGCCCTGGCGCATGCATCTGTGCAGCGGGAACGACCTCGGACCACCAGCGGCCGAGAAAACCACCGTCTCATGGGGCCGGACACTCAGGGTCAGGGAAAAATCCAATATATATCTGGTGATATCTCGGGTGCTATTAGAGATACCGCAATAAACCAAAGTGAATTATCTGCAGGCGGCCCTGGCGCATGAATCTGTGCAGCGGGAACCACCTCGGACAACCAGGGGCCGAAAAAACCACCGTCTCATGGGGCCGGACACTCAGGGTCAGGGAAAAATCCAATATATATCTGGTGATATCTCGGGTGCTATTACAGATAGCGCAATAAATCAAAGTGCATTGTCTGTAGGAGGCCCTGGCGCATGAATCTGGTCAGCGTGAACGACCTCTGACCGCCAGGGGCCGAGAAAACCACCGTCTCATGGGGCCGGACACTCACGGTCAGGGTAAAATCCAATATATATCTGGTGATATCTCGGGTGCTATTAGATATAGCGCAATAAACCAAAGTGAATTGTCTGCAGGAGGCACTGGCGCATGAATCTGTGTAGCGGGTACGACCTCGGACCACCAGGGGCCGAGAAAACCACCGTCTCATGGGGCCGGACACTCAGGGTCAGGGGAAAATCCAATATATATCTGGTGATATCTCGGGTGCTATTAGAGATACCGCAATAAACCAAAGTGAATTATCTGCAGGAGGCCCTGGCGCATGAATCTGTGCAGCGGGAACGACCTCGGACCACCAGGGGCCGAGAAAACTACCGTCTCATGGGGACGGACACTCAGGGTCAGGGGAAAATCCAATATATATCTGGTGATATCTCGGGTGCTATTAGAGATAGCGCAATGAACCAAAGTGAATTATCTGCAGGAGGCCCTGGCGCATGCATCTGTGCAGCGGGAACGACCTCGGACCACCAGGGGCCGAGAAAACCACCGCCCCATGGGGCCGGACACTCAGGGTCAGGGGAAAATCCAATATATATCTGGTGATATCTCGGGTGCTATTAGAGATAGCGCAATGAACCAAAGTGAATTATCTGCAGGAGGCCCTGGCGCATTAATCTGTGCAGCGGGAGCGACCTCGGACAACCAGGGGCCGATACAACCACCGTCGCATGGGGCCGGACACTCAGGGACAGGGAAAAATCCAATATATATCTGGTGATATCTCGGGTGCTATTACAGATAGCGCAATAAATCAAAGTGCATTGTCTGTAGGAGGCCCTGGCGCATGAATCTGGTCAGCGTGAACGACCTCGGACCGCCAGGGGCCGAGAAAACCACCGTCTCATGTGGCCGGACACTCAGGGTCAGGGTAAAATACAATATATATCTGGTGATATCTCGGGTGCTATTAGAGATAGCGCAATAAACCAAAGTGAATTGTCTGCAGGAGGCACTGGAGCATGAATCTGTGTAGCGGGTGCGACCTCGGACCACCAGGGGCCGAGAAAACCACCGTCTCATGGGGCCGGACACTCAGGGTCAGGGGAAAATCCAATATATATCTGGTGATATCTCGGGTGCTATTAGAGATAGCGCAATGAACCAAAGTGAATTATCTGCAGGAGGCCCTGGCGCATGCATCTGTGCAGCGGGAACGACCTCGGACCACCGGGGGCCGAGAAAACCACCTTCTCATCGGGCCGGACACTCAGGGTCAGGGGAAAATCCAATATATATCTGGTGATATCTCGGGTGCTATTAGAGATATCGCGATAAATCAAAGTGCATTGTCTGCAGGAGGCACTGGCGAATGAATCTGTGCAGTAGGAACGACCTCGGGCCACCAGGGGCCGAGAAAATTACAGAGATTCGGAATCTGTCACCCAAGGACATGTAAAAATCCAGCATATATCTGGTGATATCTCGGGTGCTATTAGAGATAGCGCAATAAATCAAAGGGCATTGTCTGTAGGAGGCCCTGGCGCATGAATCTGGCCAGCGGGAACGACCTCGGACCACCAGGGGCCAAGAAAACCACAGTCTCATGGGGCCGGAGACTCAGGGTCCGGGGAAAATCCAATATATATCTGGTGATATCTCGGGTGCTATTAGAGATAGCGCAATAAACCAAAGTGAATTATCTGATGGAGGCCCTGGCGCATGCATCTGTGCAGCGGGAACGACCTCGGACCACCAGCGGCCGAGAAAACCACCGTCTCATGGGGCCGGACACTCAGGGTCAGGGAAAAATCCAATATATATCTGGTGATATCTCGGGTGCTATTACAGATAGCGCAATAAATCAAAGTGCATTGTCTGTAGGAGGCCCAGGTGCATGAATCTGGCCAGCGGGAACGACCTCGGACCACCAGGGGCCGAGAAAACCACATTCTCAGGAGGCGGACACTCAGGGTCAGGGAAAAATCCAATATATATCTGGTGATATCTCGGGTGCTATTAGAGATAGCGCAATAAACCAAAGTGAATTATCTTCAGGAGGCCCTGGCGCATGAGTCTGTGCAGCGGGAACGACCTCGGACCACCAGGGGCCGAGAAAACCACCGCCTCATGAGGCCGGACACTCAGGGTCAGGGGAAAATCCAATATATATCTGGTGTTATCTCGGATGCTATTACAGGTAGCGCAATAAATCAAAGTGCATTGTCTGTAGGAGGCCCTGGCGCATGAATCTGGCCAGCGGGAACGACCTCGGACCACCAGGGGCCGAGACAACCACCGTCTCATGGGGCCGGACACTCAGGGTCAGGGGAAAATCCAACATATATCCGGTGATATCTCGGGTGCTATTAGAGATAGCGAAATAAACCAAAGTGAATTATCTGCAGGAGGACCTGGCGCATGAATCTTTGCAGCGGGAACGACCTCGGACCACCAGGGGCCGAGAAAATCACCGTCTCAAGGGGCCGGACTGTCAGGATCAGGAAAACATTAAATATATATCTGGTGATATCACGGGTGCTAATAGAGATATCGCGATAAATCAAAGGGCATTGTCTGCAGGAGGCCCTGGCGCATGAATATATGCAGCGGGAACGACCTCGGACCACCAGCGGCCGAGAAAACCACCGTCTCATGGGGCCGGACACTCAGGGTCAGGGAAAAATCCAATATATATCTGGTGATATCTCGGGTGCTATTACAGATAGCGCAATAAATCAAAGTGCATTGTCTGTAGGAGGCCATGGCGCATAAATCTGTGCAGCGGGAACGACCTCGGACCAACAGGGGCCGAGACAACCACAGTCTCATGGGGCCGGACACTCAGGGTCAGGGGAAAATCCAATATATATCTGGTGATATCTCGGATGCTATTACAGGTAGCACAATAAATCAAAGTGCATTGTCTGTAGGAGGCCCAGGTGCATGAATCTGGCCAGCGGGAACGACCTCGGACCACCAGGGGCCGAGAAAACCACATTCTCAGGAGGCGGACACTCAGGGTCAGGGAAAAATCCAATATATATCTGGTGATATCTCGGGTGCTATTAGAGATAGCGCAATAAACCAAAGTGAATTATCTTCAGGAGGCCCTGGCGCATGAGTCTGTGCAGCGGGAACGACCTCGGACCACCAGGGGCCGAGAAAACCACCGCCTCATGGGGCCGGACACTCAGGGTCAGGGGAAAATCCAATATATATCTGGTGTTATCTCGGATGCTATTACAGGTAGCGCAATAAATCAAAGTGCATTGTCTGTAGGAGGCCCTGGCGCATGAATCTGGCCAGCGGGAACGACCTCGGACCACCAGGGGCCGAGACAACCACCGTCTCATGGGGCCGGTCACTCAGGGTCAGGGGAAAATCCAACATATATCCGGTGATATCTCGGGTGCTATTAGAGATAGCGCAATAAACCAAAGTGAATTATCTTCAGGAGGCCATGGCGCATAAATCTGTGCAGCGGGAACGACCTCGGACCACCAGGGGCCGAGAAAACCACCGCCTCATGGGGCCGGACACTCAGGGTCAGGGGAAAATCCAATATATATCTGGTGTTATCTCGGATGCTATTACAGGTAGCGCAATAAATCAAAGGGCATTGTCTGCAGGAGGCCCTGGCGCATGAATATATGCAGCGGGAACGACCTCGGACCACCAGGGGCCGAGAATACCACCGTCTCATGGGGCCGGACTGTCAGGGTCGGGGAAAAATCCATTATATATCTGGTGATATCTCGGGTGCTATTAGAGATAGCGCTATAAATAAAAGTGCATTGTCTGTAGGAAGCACTGGCGAATGAATCTGTGAAGTAGGAACGACCTCGGGCCACTAGGGGCCGAGAAAATTACAGAGATTCGGAATCCGTCACCCAAGGTCATGTAAAAATCCAGCATATATCTGGTGATATCTCGGGTGCTATTAGAGATAGCGCAATAAATCAAAGGGCATTGTCTGTAGGAGGCCCTGGCGCATGAATCTAGCCAGCGGGAACGACCTCGAACCACCAGGGGCCGAGAAAACCACAGTCTCATGGGGCCGGAAACTCAGGGTCCGGGGAAAATCCAATATATATCTGGTGATATCTCGGGTGCTATTAGAGATAGCGCAATAAACCAAAGTGAATTATCTGATGGAGGCCCTGGCGCATGCATCTGTGCAGCGGGAACGACCTCGGACCACCAGGGGCCGAGAAAACCACCGCCTCATGGGGCCGGACACTCAGGGTCAGGGGAAAATCCAATATATATCTGGTGATATCTCGGATGCTATTACAGGTAGCACAATAAATCAAAGTGCATTGTCTGTAGGAGGCCCAGGTGCATGAATCTGGCCAGCGGGAACGACCTCGGACCACCAGGGGCCGAGAAAACCACATTCTCAGGAGGCGGACACTCAGGGTCAGGGAAAAATCCAATATATATCTGGTGATATCTCGGGTGCTATTAGAGATAGCGCAATAAACCAAAGTGAATTATCTTCAGGAGGCCCTGGCGCATGAGTCTGTGCAGCGGGAACGACCTCGGACCACCAGGGGCCGAGAAAACCACCGCCTCATGGGGCCGGACACTCAGGGTCAGGGGAAAATCCAATATATATCTGGTGTTATCTCGGATGCTATTACAGGTAGCGCAATAAATCAAAGTGAATTGTCTGTAGGAGGCCCTGGCGCATGAATCTGGCCAGCGGGAACGACCTCGGACCACCAGGGGCCGAGAAAACCACAGTCTCAGGGGGCGGACACTCAGGGTCAGGGAAAAATCCAATATATATCTGTTGATATCTCGGGTGCTATTAGAGATAGCGCAATAAACCAAAGTGAATTATCTGCAGGAGGCCCTGGCGCATGAATCTGTGCAGCGGGAACGACCTCGGACCACCAGGGGCCGAGACAACCACCGTCTCATGGGGCCGGACACTCAGGGTCAGGGGAAAATCCAACATATATCCGGTGATATCTCGGGTGCTATTAGAGATAGCGCAATAAACCAAAGTGAATTATCTGCAGGAGGACCTGGCGCATGAATCTTTGCAGCGGGAACGACCTCGGACCACCGGGGGCCGAGAAAACCACGTTCTCATCGGGCCGGACACTCAGGGTCAGGGCAAAATCCAATATATATCTGGTGATATCTCGGGTGCTATTAGAGATATCGCGATAAATCAAAGTGCATTGTCTGCAGGAAGCCCTGGCGCATGATTCTGTGCATCGGGAACGACCTCCGACCACCAGGGGCCGAGGAAATCACCGTCTCATGGGGCCGGACTGTCAGGGTCGGGGAAAAATCCATTATATATCTGGTGATATCTCGGGTGCTATTGGAGATAGCGCAATAAATCAAAGTGCATTGTCTGTAGGAGGCCCTGGCGCATGAATCTGGACAGCGGGAACGACCTCGGACCAACAGGGGCCGAGAAAACCACAGTCTCATGGGGCCGGACACTCAGGGTCAGGGAAAAATCCAATATATATCTGGTGATATCTCGGGTGCTATTACAGATAGCGCAATAAATCAAAGTGCATTGTCTGTAGGAGGCCATGGCGCATAAATCTGTGCAGCGGGAACGACCTCGGACCAACAGGGGCCGAGACAACCACAGTCTCATGGGGCCGGACACTCAGGGTCAGGGGAAAATCCAATATATATCTGGTGATATCTCGGATGCTATTACAGGTAGCACAATAAATCAAAGTGCATTGTCTGTAGGAGGCCCTGGCGCATGAATATGTGCAGCGTGAACGACCTCGGACCACCAGGGGCCGAGAAAACTACAGTCTCATGGGGCCGGACACTCAGGGTCAGGGAAAAATCCAATATATATCTGGTGATATCTCGGGTGCTATTAGAGATAGCGCAATAAACCAAAGTGAATTATCTTCAGGAGGCCCTGGCGCATGAGTCTGTGCAGCGGGAACGACCTCGGACCACCAGGGGCCGAGAAAACCACCGCCTCATGGGGCCGGACACTCAGGGTCAGGGGAAAATCCAATATATATCTGGTGTTATCTCGGATGCTATTACAGGTAGCGCAATAAATCAAAGTGCATTGTCTGTAGGAGGCCCTGGCGCATGAATGTGGCCAGCGGGAACGACCTCGGACCACCAGGGGCCGAGACAACCACCGTCTCATGGGGCCGGTCACTCAGGGTCAGGGGAAAATCCAACATATATCCGGTGATATCTCGGGTGCTATTAGAGATAGCGCAATAAACCAAAGTGAATTATCTTCAGGAGGCCATGGCGCATAAATCTGTGCAGCGGGAACGACCTCGGACCACCAGGGGCCGAGAAAACCACCGCCTCATGGGGCCGGACACTCAGGGTCAGGGGAAAATCCAATATATATCTGGTGTTATCTCGGATGCTATTACAGGTAGCGCAATAAATCAAAGGGCATTGTCTGCAGGAGGCCCTGGCGCATGAATATATGCAGCGGGAACGACCTCGGACCACCAGGGGCCGAGAATACCACCGTCTCATGGGGCCGGACTGTCAGGGTCGGGGAAAAATCCATTATATATCTGGTGATATCTCGGGTGCTATTAGAGATAGCGCTATAAATAAAAGTGCATTGTCTGTAGGAAGCACTGGCGAATGAATCTGTGAAGTAGGAACGACCTCGGGCCACTAGGGGCCGAGAAAATTACAGAGATTCGGAATCCGTCACCCAAGGTCATGTAAAAATCCAGCATATATCTGGTGATATCTCGGGTGCTATTAGAGATAGCGCAATAAATCAAAGGGCATTGTCTGTAGGAGGC
Organism: Nomia melanderi; assembly: GCF_051020985.1. Lineage (NCBI taxonomy): Eukaryota > Metazoa > Arthropoda > Insecta > Hymenoptera > Halictidae > Nomia > Nomia melanderi. The sequence continues at coordinate 315,441 of NW_027475155.1, read as the reverse complement.
CCTGGCGCATGAATCTAGCCAGCGGGAACGACCTCGAACCACCAGGGGCCGAGAAAACCACAGTCTCATGGGGCCGGAAACTCAGGGTCCGGGGAAAATCCAATATATATCTGGTGATATCTCGGGTGCTATTAGAGATAGCGCAATAAACCAAAGTGAATTATCTGATGGAGGCCCTGGCGCATGCATCTGTGCAGCGGGAACGACCTCGGACCACCAGGGGCCGAGAAAACCACCGCCTCATGGGGCCGGACACTCAGGGTCAGGGGAAAATCCAATATATATCTGGTGATATCTCGGATGCTATTACAGGTAGCACAATAAATCAAAGTGCATTGTCTGTAGGAGGCCCAGGTGCATGAATCTGGCCAGCGGGAACGACCTCGGACCACCAGGGGCCGAGAAAACCACATTCTCAGGAGGCGGACACTCAGGGTCAGGGAAAAATCCAATATATATCTGGTGATATCTCGGGTGCTATTAGAGATAGCGCAATAAACCAAAGTGAATTATCTTCAGGAGGCCCTGGCGCATGAGTCTGTGCAGCGGGAACGACCTCGGACCACCAGGGGCCGAGAAAACCACCGCCTCATGGGGCCGGACACTCAGGGTCAGGGGAAAATCCAATATATATCTGGTGTTATCTCGGATGCTATTACAGGTAGCGCAATAAATCAAAGTGAATTGTCTGTAGGAGGCCCTGGCGCATGAATCTGGCCAGCGGGAACGACCTCGGACCACCAGGGGCCGAGAAAACCACAGTCTCAGGGGGCGGACACTCAGGGTCAGGGAAAAATCCAATATATATCTGTTGATATCTCGGGTGCTATTAGAGATAGCGCAATAAACCAAAGTGAATTATCTGCAGGAGGCCCTGGCGCATGAATCTGTGCAGCGGGAACGACCTCGGACCACCAGGGGCCGAGACAACCACCGTCTCATGGGGCCGGACACTCAGGGTCAGGGGAAAATCCAACATATATCCGGTGATATCTCGGGTGCTATTAGAGATAGCGCAATAAACCAAAGTGAATTATCTGCAGGAGGACCTGGCGCATGAATCTTTGCAGCGGGAACGACCTCGGACCACCGGGGGCCGAGAAAACCACGTTCTCATCGGGCCGGACACTCAGGGTCAGGGCAAAATCCAATATATATCTGGTGATATCTCGGGTGCTATTAGAGATATCGCGATAAATCAAAGTGCATTGTCTGCAGGAAGCCCTGGCGCATGATTCTGTGCATCGGGAACGACCTCCGACCACCAGGGGCCGAGGAAATCACCGTCTCATGGGGCCGGACTGTCAGGGTCGGGGAAAAATCCATTATATATCTGGTGATATCTCGGGTGCTATTGGAGATAGCGCAATAAATCAAAGTGCATTGTCTGTAGGAGGCCCTGGCGCATGAATCTGGACAGCGGGAACGACCTCGGACCAACAGGGGCCGAGAAAACCACAGTCTCATGGGGCCGGACACTCAGGGTCAGGGGAAAATCCAATATATATCTGGTGATACCTCGGGTGCTATTACAGATAGCGCAATAAATCAAAGTGCATTGTCTGTAGGAGGCCCTGGCGCATGAATCTGGGCAGCGTGAACGAATTCGGAGCACCAGGGGCCGAGAAAACCACTGTCTCATGGGGCCGGACACTCAGGGACAGGGAAAAATCCAATATATATCTGGTGATACCTCGGGTGCTATTACAGATAGCGCAATAAATCAAAGTGCATTGTCTGTAGGAGGCCCTGGCGCATGAATATGTGCAGCGTGAACGACCTCGGACCACCAGGGGCCGAGAAAACTACAGTCTCATGGGGCCGGACACTCAGGGTCAGGGGAAAATCCAATATATATCTGGTGATATCTCGGGTGCTATTATAGATAGCGCAATAAACCAAAGTGAATTATCTGCAGGAGGCCCTGGCGCATGAATCTGTGCAGCGGGAACGAATTCGGACCACCAGGGGCCGAGAAAACCACAGTCTCATGGGGCCGGACGATCAGGGTCAGGGAAAAATCCAATATATATCTGGTGTTATCTTGGGTGCTATTGAGATAGCGCAATAAACCAAAGTGAATTATCTGCAGGAGGCCCTGGCGGATGAATCTGTGCAGCGGGAACGACCTCGGACCACCAGGGGCCGAGAAAATCACCGTCCCATGGGGCCGGACTGTCAGGGTCGGGGAAAAATCCATTATATATCTGGTGATATCATGGGTGCTATTAGAGATATCGCGATAAACCAAAGTTAATTATCTGCAGGAGGCCCTGACGCATGAATCTGTTCAACGGGAACGACCTCGGACCACCAGGGGCCGAGAATACCACCGTCTCATGGGGCCGGTCACTCAGGGTCAGGGGAAATTCCAATATATATCTGGTTATATCTCGGGTGCTATTAGAGGTAGCCCAATATACCAAAGTGAATTATCTGCAGGAGGCCCTGGCGCATGAATCTGTGCAGCGGGAACGACCTCGGACCACCAGGGGCCGAGAAAACCACCATCTCATGGGGCTGGACACTCAGGGTCAGGGGAAAATCCAATATACATCTGGTGATATCTCGGGAGCTATTACAGATAGCGCAATAAACCAAAGTCCATTGTCAGCAGGAGGCCCTGGCGCATGCATCTGTGCAGCGGGAACGACCTCGGACCACCAGGGGCCGAGAAAACCACCGTCTCATGGGGCCGGACACTCAGGGTCAGGGAAAAATCCAATATATATCTGGTGATATCTCGGGTGCTATTAGAGATAGCGCAATAAACGAAAGTGAATTATCTGCAGGAGGCCCTCGCGCATGAATCTGTGCAGCGGGAACGACCTCGGACCACCAGGGGCCGAGAAAACCACAGTCTCATGGGGCCGGACACTCAGGGTCAGGGGAAAATCCAATATATATCTGGTGATATCTCGGGTGCTATTAGAGATAGCGCAATAAACCTTAGTGAATTATCTGCACGAGGCCCTGGCGCATGCATCTGTGCAGCGGGATCGATCTCGGACCACCAGGGGCCGAGACAACCACAGTCTCATGGGGCCGGACACTCAGGGTCAGGGGAAAATTCAATATATATCTGGTGATATCACGGGTGCTATTAGAGATAGCGCAATAAACCAAAGTTAATTATCTGCAGGAGGCCCTGACGCATGAATCTGTGCAGCGGGAACGACCTCGGACCACCAGGGGCCGAGAATACCACCGTCTCATGGGGCCGGTCACTCCGGCTCAGGGGAAAATCCAATATATATCTGGTGATATCTCGGGTGCTATTAGAGATAGCGCAATAAACCAAAGTTAATTTTCTGCAGGAGGCCCTGACGCATGAATCTGTGCAGCGGGAACGACCTCGGACCACCAGGGGCCGAGAAAACCACCGACTCATGGGGCGGGACACTCAGGGTAAGGGGAAAATCCAATATATATCCGGTGATATCACGGGTGCTATTAGAGATAGCGCAATAAACCAAAGTGAATTATCTACAGGAGGCCCTGGCGCATGAATCTGTGGAGCGGCAACGACCTCGGACCACCAGGGGCCGAGAAAGCCACAGTCACATGGGGCCGGACACTCAGGGTCAGGGGAAAATCCAATATATATCTGGTGATATCTCGGGTGCTATTAGAGATAGCGCAATAAACCATAGTGAATTATCTGCAGGAGGCCCTGGCGCATTAATTTGTGCAGCGGGAACGACCTCGGACCACCAGGGGCCGAGAAAACCACCGTCTCATGGGGCCGGACACTCAGGGTCAAGGAAAAATCCAATATATATCTGGTGATATATCGGGTGTTATCAGAGATAGCGCAACAAACCACAGTGAATTATCTGCATGAGGCCCTGGCGCATGAATCTGTGCAGCAGGAACGACATCGGACCACCAGGGGCCGAGAAAACCACAGTCTCATGGGGCCGGACACTCAGGGTCAGGGAAAAATCCAATATATATCAGGTGATATCTCGGGTGCTATTACAGATAGCGCAATAAATCAAAGTGCATTGTCTGTAGGAGGCCGTGGCGCATGAATATGGCCAGCGGGAACGACCTCGGATCACCAGGGGCCGAGAAAACCACAGTCTCATGGTGCCGGACACTCAGGGTCAGGGGAAAATCCAATATATATCTGGTGATATATCGGGTGTTATCAGAGATAGCGCAATAAACACAGTGAATTATCTGCATGAGGCCCTGGCGCATGAATCTGTGCAGCAGGAACGACATCGGACCACCAGGGGCCGACAAAATTACAGATTTTCGGTATGCGTCACCCAAAGTCATGTAAAAATCCAGCATATATATGGTGATATCTCGGGTGCTATTAGAGATAGCGCCATAAACCAAAGTGAATTATCTGCAGGCAGCCCTGGCGCATGAATCTGTGCAGCGGGAACGACCTCGGACCACCAGGGGCCGAGAAAACCACAGTCTCATGTGGCCGGACACTCAGGGTCAGGGGAAAATCCAATATATATCTGGTAATATGTCGGGTGCTATTAGAGATAGCGCAATAAACCAAAGTGAATGATCTGCTGGAGGCCCTGGCGCATGAATCTGTGCAGCGGGAACGACCTGGGACCACCAGGGGCCGAGAAAACCAGTCTCATGGGGCCGGACACTCAGGGTCAGGGGAAAATCCAATATATATCTGGTGATATCTCGGCTGCTATTAGAAATAGCGCAATAAATCAAAGTGCATTGTCTGTAGGAGGCCCTGGCGAATGAATCTGGCCAGCGGGAACGCCCTCGGACCACCAGGGGCCGAGAAAACCACCGTCTCATGGGGCCGGACACTCATGGTCAGGGAAAAATCCATTATATATCTGATGATATCTCGGGTGCTATTACAGATAGCGCAATAAATCAAAGTGCATTCTCTGTAGGAGGCCCTGGCGCATGAATCTGGCCAGCGGGAACGACCTCGGACCACCAGGGGCCGAGAAAACCACCGTCTCATGGGGCCGGACACTCAGGGTCAGGGGAAAATCCAATATATATCTGGTGATATCTCGGGTGCTATTAGAGATAGCGCAATAAACCAAAGTTAATTATCTGCAGGAGGCCCTGACTCATGAATCTGTGCAGCGGGAACGACCTCGGACTACCAGGGGCCGTGAAAACCACTGTCTCTTGGGGCCGGACACTCAGGGTCTGGTAAAAATCCAATATATATCTGGTGATATCTCGGGTGCTATTAGAGATAGCGCAATAAACGAAAGTGAATGATCTGCAGGAGGACCTGGCGGATGAATCTGTGTAGCGGGAACGACTTCGGACAACCAGGGGCCGAGACAACCACCGTCTCATTGGGCCGGACACTCAGGGTCAGGGAAAAAACCAATATATATCTGGTGATATCTCGGGTGCTATTACAGATAGCGCAATAAATCAAAGTGCATTGTCTGTAGGATGCCCTGGTGCATGAATCTGTGCAGCGGGGACGACCTCGGACCACCAGGGGCCGAGAAAACCACCGTCTCATGGGGCCGGGCACTCAGGGTCAGGGAAAAATCCAACATATATCTGGTGATATCTCGGGTGCTATTAGAGATAGCGCAATAAACCAAAGTGAATTATCTGCAGGAGGCCCTGGCGCATGAATCTGTGCAGCGGGAACGACCTCGGACCACCAGGGGCCGAGAAAACCACCGTCTCATGGGGCCGGACACTCAGGGTCAGGGAAAAATCCAATATATATCTGGTGATATCTCGGATGCTATTAGAGATAGGGCAATAAATCAAAGTGCATTGTCCGTAGGAGGCCCTTGCGCATGAATCTGTGCAGCAGGGACGACATCGGACCACCAGGAGCCGAGAAAATTACAGATTTTCGGTATCCGTCTCCCAAAGTCATGTAAAAATCCAGCATATATATGGTGCTTTCTCGGGTGCTATTACAGATAGCGCAATAAATCAAAGTGCATTCTCTGTAGGAGGCCCTGGCGCATGAATCTGTGCACCGGGAACGACCTTGGACCACCAGGGGCCGAGAAAACCACAGTCTCATGGTTCCGGACACTCAGGGCCAGGGGAAAATCCAATATATATCTGGTGATATCTCGGGTGCTATTAGAGATAGCGCAATAAATCAAAGTGAATTATCTGCAGGAGGCCCTGGCGCATGAATCTGTGCAGCGGGTACGACCTCGGACCACCAGGGGCCGAGAAAACCACAGTCTCATTGTGCCGGACACTCAGGGTCAGGGGAAAATCCAATATATATCTGGTAATATCTCGGGTGCTATTAGAGATAGCGCAATAAATCAAAGTGAATGATCTGCAGGAGGCCCTGGCGCATGAATCTGTGCAGCGGGAACGACCTGGGACCACCAGGGGCCGAGAAAACCTCAGTCTCATGGGGCCGGACACTCAGGGTAAGGGGAAAATCCAATATATATCTGGTGATATCTCGGGTGCTATTAGAGATAGCGCAATAAACCAAAATGAATTATCTGCAGGGGGCCCTGGCGCATGAATCTGTGGAACGGCAACGACCTCGGACCACCAGGGGCCGAGAAAGCCACCGACACATGGGGCCGGACACTCAGGGCCGGGGGAAAATCCAATATATATCTGGTGATATCTCGGGTGCTATTAAAGATAGCGCAATAAACCAAAGTGAATTATCTGCAGGAGGCCCTGGCGCATGAATCTGTGCAGCGGGAACGACCTCGGACCACCAGGGGCCGAGAAAACCACCGTCTCATTGGGCCGGACACTCAGGGTCAGGGAAAAATACAATATATATCTGGTAATATCTCGGGTGCTATTAGAGATAGCGCAATAATCCAAAGTTAATTATCTGCAGGAGGCCCTGACGCATGAATGTGGCCAGCGGGAACGACCTCGGACCACCAGGGGCCGAGAAAACCACCCTCTCATGGGGCCGGGCACTCAGGGTCAGGGAAAAATCCAACATATATCTGGTGATATCTCGGGTGTTATCAGAGACAGCGGAATAAACCACAGTGAATTATCTGCAGGAGGCCCTGGCGCATGAATCTGTGCAGCGAGAATGACCTCGGACCACCAGGGGCCGAGAAAACCACCGTCTCATGGGGCCGGACACTCAGGGTCAGGGAAAAATCCAATATATATCTGGTGATATCTCGGATGCTATTAGAGATAGGGCAATAAATCAAAGTGCATTGTCCGTAGGAGGCCCTTGCGCATGAATCTGTGCAGCAGGAACGACATCGGACTACCAGGAGCCGAGAAAATTACAGATTTTCGGTATCCGTATCCCAAAGTCATGTAAAAATCCAGCATATATATGGTGCTTTCTCGGGTGCTATTACAGATAGCGCAATAAATCAAAGTGCATTCTCTGTAGGAGGCACTGGCGCATGAATCTGTGCACCGGGAACGACCTTGGACCACCAGGGGCCGAGAAAACCACAGTCTCATGGGGCCGGACACTCTGGGTCAGGGGAAAATCCAATATATATCTGGTGATATCTCGGGTGCTATTAGAGACAGCGCAATAAATTAAAGTGCATTGTCTGTAGGAGGCCGTGGCGCATGAATATGGCCAGCGGGAACGGCCTCGGACCACCAGGGGCCGAGAAGACCACAGTCTCATGGGGCCGGACACTCAGGGTCAGGGGAAAATCCAATATATATCGGGTGATATCTCGGGTGCTATTACAGATAGCGCAATAAATCAAAGTGCATTGTCTGTAGGAGGCCCTGGCGCATGAATCTGGGCAGCGGGAACGACCTCGGACCACCAGGGGCCGAGAAAACCACAGTCTCATGGTGCCGGACACTCAGGGTCAGGGGAAAATCCAATATATATCTGGTAATATCTCGGGTGCTATTAGAGATAGCGCAATAAATCAAAGTGAATGATCTGCAGGAGGCCCTGGCGCATGAATCTGTGCAGCGGGAACGACCTCGGAGCACCAGGGGCCGAGAAAACCACAGTCACATGGGGCCGGAGACTCAGGGTCAGGGGAAAATCCAATATATATATGGTGATATCTCGGGTGCTATTAGAAATAGCGCAATAAATCAAAGTGCATTGTCTGTAGGAGGCCCCGGCATATGATTCTGGCCAGCGGGAACGACCTCGGACCACCAGGGGCCGAGAAAACCACCGTCCCATGGGGCCGGACACTCAGGGTCAGGGAAAAATCCAATATATATCTGGTGATATCTCGGATGCAATTAGAGATAGGGCAATAAATCAAAGTGCAATTGTCCGTAGGAGGCCCTTGCGCATGAATCTGTGCAGCAGGAACGACATCGGACTACCAGGAGCCGAGAAAATTACAGATTTTCGGTATCCGTATCCCAAAGTCATGTAAGAATCCAGCATATATATGGTGCTTTCTCGGGTGCTATTGCAGATAGCGCAATAAATCAAAGTGCATTCTCTGTAGGAGGCACTGGCGCATGAATCTGTGCACCGGGAACGACCTTGGACCACCAGGGGCCGAGAAAACCACAGTCTCATGGGGCCGGACACTCTGGGTCAGGGGAAAATCCAATATATATCTGGTGATATCTCGGGTGCTATTAGAGACAGCGCAATAAATCAAAGTGCATTGTCTGTAGGAGGCCGTGGCGCATGAATATGGCCAGCGGGAACGGCCTCGGACCACCAGGGGCCGAGAAGACCACAGTCTCATGGGGCCGGACACTCAGGGTCAGTGGAAAATCCAATATATATCGGGTGATATCTCGGGTGCTATTACAGATAGCGCAATAAATCAAAGTGCATTGTCTGTAGGAGGCCCTGGCGCATGAATCTGGGCAGCGGGAACGACCTCGGACCACCAGGGGCCGAGAAAACCACAGTCTCATGGTGCCGGACACTCAGGGTCAGGGGAAAATCCAATATATATCTGGTAATATCTCGGGTGCTATTAGAGATAGCGCAATAAATCAATGTGAATGATCTGCAGGAGGCCCTGGCGCATGAATCTGTGCAGCGGGAACGACCTCGGAGCACCAGGGGCCGAGAAAACCACAGTCACATGGGGCCGGAGACTCAGGGTCAGGGGAAAATCCAATATATATATGGTGATATCTCGGGTGCTATTAGAGATAGCGCAATAAACCAAAGTGAATTATCTGCAGGAGGCCCTGGTGCATGAATCTGTGGAACGGCAACGACCTCGGACCACCAGGGGCCGAGAAAGCCACCGACACATGGGGCCGGACACTCAGGGCCGGGGAAAAATCCAATATATATCTGGTGATATCTCGGGTGCTATTAAAGATAGCGCAATAAACCAAAGTGAATTATCTGCAGGAGGCCCTGGCGCATGAATCTGTGCAGCGGGAACGACCTCGGACCACCAGGGGCCGAGAAAACCACCGTCTCATTGGGCCGGACACTCAGGGTCAGGGAAAAATCCAATATATATCTGGTAATATCTCGGGTGCTATTAGAGATAGCGCAATAATCCAAAGTGATTGATCTGCAGGAGGCCCTGGCGCATGAATCTGTGCAGCAGGAACGACCTGGGACCACCAGGGGCCGAGAAAACCACAGTCTCATGGGGCCGGACACTCAGAGTCAGGGGAAAATCCAATATATATCTGGTGATATCTCGGGTGCTATTAGAAATAGCGCAATAAATCAAAGTGCATTGTCTGTAGGAGGCCCCGGCATATGATTCTGGCCAGCGGGAACGACCTCGGACCACCAGGGGCCGAGAAAACCACCGTCTCATGGGGCCGGGCACTCAGGGTCAGGGAAAAATCCAACATATATCTGGTGATATCTCGGGTGTTATCAGAGACAGCGGAATAAACCACAGTGAATTATCTGCAGGATGCCCTGGCGCATGAATCTGTGCAGCGGGAACGACCTGGGACCACCAGGGGCCGAGAAAACCACCGTCTCATGGGGCCGGACACTCAGGGTAAGGGGAAAATCCAATATATATCTGGTGATATCTCGGGTGCTATTACAGATAGCGCAATAAATCAAAGTGCATTGTCTGTAGGATGCCCTGGCGCATGAATCTGTGCAGCGGGAACGACCTCGGACCACCAGGGGCCGAGAAAACCACAGTCTCATGGGGCCGGACACTCAGGGTCAGGGAAAATCCAGTATATATCTGGCGATATCTCGGGTGCTATTACAGATAGCGCAATAAACCAAAGTGAATTATCTGCAGGAGGCCCTGGCGCATGAATCTGTGTAGCGGGAACGACCTCGGACCACCAGGGGCCGAGAAAACCACCGTCTCATGGGGCCGGACACTCAGGGTCAGGGAAAAATCCAATATATATCTGGTGATATCTCGGATGCTATTAGAGATAGCGCAATAAGTCAAAGTGCATTGTCCGTAGGAGGCCCTTGCGCATGAATCTGTGCAGCAGGGACGACATCGGACCACCAGGGGCCGAGAAAATTACAGATTTTCGGTATCCGTATCCCAAAGTCATTTAAAAATCCAGCATATATATGGTGCTTTCTCGGGTGCTATTACAGATAGCGCAATAAATCAAAGTGCATTCTCTGTAGGAGGCCCTGGCGCATGAATCTGTGCACTGGGAACGACCTCGGAGCACCAGGGGCCGAGAAAACCACAGTCACATGGGGCCGGACACTCAGGGTCAGGGGAAAATCCAATATATATCGGGTGATATCTCGGGTGCTATTAGAGATAGCGCAATAAATCAAAGTGCATTGTCTGTAGGAGGCCGTGGCGCATGAATATGGCCAGCGGGAACGGCCTCGGACCACCAGGGGCCGAGAAAACCACAGTCTCATGGGGCCGGACACTCAGGGTCAGGGGAAAATCCAATATATATCGGGTGATATCTCGGGTGCTATTACAGATAGCGCAATAAATCAAAGTGCATTGTCTGTAGGAGGCCCTTGCGCATGAATCTGGGCAGCGGGAACGACCTCGGACCACCAGGGGCCGAGAAAACCACCGTCTCATGGGGCCGGACACTCAGGGTCAGGGAAAAATCCAATATATATCTGGTGATATCTCGGGTGCTATTAGAGATAGCGCAATAAACCAAAGTGAATTATCTGCAGGAGGCCCTGGCGCATGAATCCGTGCAGCGGGAACGACCTCGGACCACCAGGGGCCGAGAAAACCACCGTCTCATGGGGCCGGACACTCAGGGTCAGGGAAAAATCCAATATATATCTGGTGATATCTCGGGTGCTATTACAGATAGCGCAATAAATCAAAGTGCATTGTCTGCAGGAGGCCCTGGCGCATGAATCTGTGCAGCGGGTACGACCTCGGACCACCAGGGGCCGAGAAAACCACCGTCTCATGGGGCCGGACACTCAGGGTCAGGGAAAAATCCAATATATATCTGGTGATATCTCGGATGCTATTAGAGATAGCGCAATAAGTCAAAGTGCATTGTCCGTAGGAGGCCCTTGCGCATGAATCTGTGCAGCAGGGACGACATCGGACCACCAGGGGCCGAGAAAATTACAGATTTTCGGTATCCGTCTCCCAAAGTCATTTAAAAATCCAGCATATATATGGTGCTTTCTCGGGTGCTATTACAGATAGCGCAATAAATCAAAGTGCATTCTCTATAGGAGGCCCTGGCGCATGAATCTGTGCACTGGGAACGACCTCGGAGCACCAGGGGCCGAGAAAACCACAGTCACATGGGGCCGGACACTCAGGGTCAGGGGAAAATCCAATATATATCTGATGATATCTCGGGTGCTGTTAGAGATAGCGCAATAAACTAAAGTGAATTATTTGCAGGAGGCCCTGGCGCATGAATCTGTGCAGCGGGTACGACCTCGGACCACCTGGGGCCGAGAAAACCACAGTCTCATGGGGCCGGAAACTCATGGTCAGGGAAAAATCCAATATATATCTGGTGATATCTCGGGTGCTATTAGAGATAGCGCAATAAACCAAAGTTAATTATCTGCAGGAGGCTCTGACGCATGAATCTGTGCAGCGGGAAAGACCTCAGACCACCAGGGGCCGAGAAAACCACCGTCTCATGGGGCCGGACACTCAGGGTAACGGGAAAATCCAATATATATCTGGTGATATCTCGGGTGCTATTAGAGATAGCGCAATAAACCAAAGTCAATTATCTGCAGGAGGCCCTGGCGCATGAATCTGTGGAGCGGCAACGACCTCGGACCACCAGGGGCCGAGAAAGCCACCGACACATGGGGCCGGACACTCAGGGCCGGGGGAAAATCCAATATATATCTGGTGATATCTCGGGCGCTATTAGAGATAGCGCAATAAACCAAAGTGAATTATCTGCAGGAGGCCCTGGCGCATGCATCTGTGCAGCGGGAACGACCTCGGACCACCAGGGGCCGAGACAACCACCGTCTCATTGGGCCGGACACTCAGGGTCAGGGAAAAATCCAATATATATCTGGTGATATCTCGGGTGCTATTACAGATAGCGCAATAAATCAAAGTGCATTGTCTGTAGGATGCCCTGGCGCATGAATCTGTGCAGCGGGAACGACCTCGGACCACCAGGGGCCGAGAAAACCACAGTCTCATGGGGCCGGACACTGAGGGTCAGGGAAAAATCCAATATATATCTGGTGATATCTCGGATGCTATTAGAGATAGGGCAATAAATCAAAGTGCATTGTCCGTAGGAGGCCCTTGCGCATGAATCTGTGCAGCAGGAACGACATCGGACTACCAGGAGCCGAGAAAATTACAGATTTTCGGTATCCGTCTCCCAAAGTCATGTAAAAATCCAGCATATATATGGTGCTTTCTCGGGTGCTATTACAGATAGCGCAATAAATCAAAGTGCATTCTCTGTAGGAGGCACTGGCGCATGAATCTGTGCACCGGGAACGACCTTGGACCACCAGGGGCCGAGAAAACCACAGTCTCATGGGGCCGGACACTCTGGGTCAGGGGAAAATCCAATATATATCTGGTGATATCTCGGGTGCTATTAGAGATAGCGCAATAAATCAAAGTGCATTGTCTGTAGGAGGCCGTGGCGCATGAATATGGCCAGCGGGAACGGCCTCGGACCACCAGGGGCCGAGAAAACCACAGTCTCATGGGGCCGGACACTCAGGGTCAGGGGAAAATCCAATATATATCGGGTGATATCTCGGGTGCTATTAGAGATAGCGCAATAAATCAAGGTGCATTGTCTGTAGGAGGCCGTGGCGCATGAATATGGCCAGCGGGAACGGCCTCGGACCACCAGGGGCCGAGAAAACCACAGTCTCATGGGGCCGGACACTCAGGGTCAGGGGAAAATCCAATATATATCGGGTGATATCTCGGGTGCTATTACAGATAGCGCAATAAATCAAAGTGCATTGTCTGTAGGAGGCCCTTGCGCATGAATCTGGGCAGCGGGAACGACCTCGGACCACCAGGGGCCGAGAAAACCACCGTCTCATGGGGCCGGACACTCAGGGTCAGGGAAAAATCCAATATATATCTGGTGATATCTCGGGTGCTATTAGAGATAGCGCAATAAACCAAAGTGAATTATCTGCAGGAGGCCCTGGCGCATGAATCTGTGCAGCGGGAACGACCTCGGACCACCAGGGGCCGAGAAAACCACCGTCTCATGGGGCCGGACACTCAGGGTCAGGGAAAAATCCAATATATATCTGGTGATATCTCGGGTGCTATTACAGATAGCGCAATAAATCAAAGTGCATTGTCTGCAGGAGGCCCTGGCGCATGAATCTGTGCAGCGGGTACGACCTCGGACCACCAGGGGCCGAGAAAACCACAGTCTCATGGGGCCGGACACTCAGGGTCAGGGGAAAATCCAATATATATCTGGTAATATCTCGGGTGCTATTAGAGATAGCGCAATAAATCAAAGTGAATGATCTGCAGGAGGCCCTGGCGCATGAATCTGTGCAGCGGGAACGACCTGGGACCACCAGGGGCCGAGAAAACCACAGTCTCATGGGGCCGGACGCTCATGGTCAGGGAAAAATCCAATATATATCTGGTGATATCTCGGGTGCTATTAGAGATAGAGCAATAAACCAAAGTTAATTATCTGCAGGAGGCCCTGACGCATGAATCTGTGCAGCGGGAACGACCTCGGACCACCAGGGGCCGAGAAAACCACCGTCTCATGGGGCCGGACACTCAGGGTAAGGGGAAAATCAAATATATATCTGGTGATATCTCGGGTGCTATTAGAGATAGCGCAATAAACCAAAGTGAATTATCTGCAGGAGGCCCTGGCGCATGAATCTGATGAGCGGCAAGGACCTCGGACCACCAGGGGCCGAGAAAGCCACCGACACATGGGGCCGGACACTCAGGGCCGGGGGAAAATCCAATATATATCTGGTGATATCTCGGGTGCTATTAGAGATAGCGCAATAAACTAAAGTGAATTATCTGCAGGAGGCCCTGGCGCATGCATCTGTGCAGCGGGAACGACCTCGGACCACCAGGGGCCGAGACAACCACCGTCTCATTGGGCCGGACACTCAGGGTCAGGGAAAAATCCAATATATATCTGGTGATATCTCGGGTGCTATTACAGATAGCGCAATAAATCAAAGTGCATTGTCCGTAGGAGGCCCTGGCGCATGAATCGGTGCAGCGGGAACGACCTCGGACCACCAGGGGACGAGAAAACCACCGTCCCATGGGGCCGGACACTCATGGTCAGGGAAAAATCCAATATATATCTGGTGATATCTCGGGTGCTATTAGAGATAGCGCAATAAACCAAAGTTAATTATCTGCAGGAGGCCCTGACGTATGAATCTGTGCAGCGGGAACGACCTCGGACCACCAGGGGCCGAGAAAACCACCGTCTCATGGGGCCGGACACTCAGGGTCAGGGGAAAATCCAATATATATCTGGTAATATCTCGGGTGCTATTAGAGATAGCGCAATAAATCAAAGTGAATGATCTGCAGGAGGCCCTGGCGCATGAATCTGTGCAGCGGGAACGACCTGGGACCACCAGGGGCCGAGAAAACCACAGTCTCATGGGGCCGGACACTCAGGGTCAGGGGAAAATCCAATATATATCTGGTGATATCTCGGGTGCTATTAGAAATAGCGCAATAAATCAAAGTGCATTGTCTGTAGGAGGCCCTGGCGCATGATTCTGGCCAGCGGGAACGACCTCGGACCACCAGGGGCCGAGAAAACCACCGTCCCATGGGGCCGGACACTCATGGTCAGGGAAAAATCCAATATATATCTGGTGATATCTCGGGTGCTATTAGAGATAGCGCAATAAACCAAAGTTAATTATCTGCAGGAGGCCCTGACGCATGAATCTGTGCAGCGGGAACGACCTCGGACCACCACGGGCCGAGAAAACCACCGTCTCATGGGGCCGGACACTCAGGGTAAGGGGAAAATCAAATATATATCTGGTGATATCTCGGGTGCTATTAGAGATAGCGCAATAAACCAAAGTGAATTATCTGCAGGAGGCCCTGGCGCATGAATCTGTTGAGCGGCAAGGACCTCGGACCACCAGCGGCCGAGAAAGCCACCGACACATGGGGCCGGACACTCAGGGCCGGGGAAAATCCAATATATATCTGGTGATATCTCGGGTGCTATTAGAGATAGCGCAATAAACTAAAGTGAATTATCTGCAGGAGGCCCTGGCGCATGCATCTGTGCAGCGGGAACGACCTCGGACCACCAGGGGCCGAGACAACCACCGTCTCATTGGGCCGGACACTCAGGGTCAGGGAAAAATCCAATATATATCTGGTGATATCTCGGGTGCTATTACAGATAGCGCAATAAATCGAAGTGAATTGTCTGCGGGAGGCCCTGGCGCATGAAACTGTGCAGCGGGAACGACCTCGGACCACCAGGGGCCGAGAAAACCACCGTCTCATGGGGCCGGACACACAGGGTCAGGGAAAAATCCAATATATATCTGGTGATATCTCGGGTGCTATTACAGATAGCGCAATAAATCAAAGTGCATTGTCTGTAGGAGGCCCTGGCGCATGAAACTGTGCAGCGGGAACGACCTCGGACCACCAGGGGCCGAGAAAACCACCGTCTCATGGGGCCGGACACTCAGGGTCAGGGGAAAATCCAATAGATATCTGGTTATATCTCGGGTGCTATTAGAGATAGCGCAATAAACCAAAGTGAATTATCTGCAGTTGGCCCTGGCGCATGCACCTGTGCAGCGGGAACGACCTCGGACCACCAGGGGCCGAGAAAACCACCGTCTCATGGGGCCGGACACTCAGGGTCGGGGAAAAATTCAATATACATCTGGTGATATCTCGGGTGCTATTAGAGATACCGCAATAAACCAAAGTGAATTATCTGCAGGAAGCACTGGCGCATGATTCTCTGCAGCGGGAACGACCTCGGACCACCAGGGGCCGAGAAAACCACCGTCTCATGGGGCCGGACACTCAGGGTCAGGGAAAAATCCAATATATATCTGGAGATACCTCGGGTGCTATTACAGATATCGCAATAAATCAAAGTGCATTGTCTGTAGGAGGCTCTGGCGCATGAATCTGTGCAGCGGGAACGACCGCGGACTACCAGGGGCCGAGAAAACCACAGTCCCATGGGGCCGGACACTCAGGGTGAGGGGAAAATCCAATATATATCTGGTGATATCTCGGGTGCTATTACAGATAGCGCAATAAATCAAAGTGCATTGTCCGTAGGAGGCCCTGGCGCATGAATCTGTGCAGCGGGAACGACCTCGGACCACCAGGGGCCGAGAAAACCACAGTCTCATGGGGCGGACACTCAGGGTCAGGGGAAAATCCAATATATATCTGGTGATATCTCGGGTGCTATTAGAGATAGCGCAATAAACCAAAGTGAATTATCTGCAGGAGGCCCTGGCGCATGATTCTGTGCAGCGGGAACGACCTCGGACCACCAGGGGCCGAGAAAACCACCGTCTCATGGGGCCGGACACTCAGGGTCACGGAAAAATCCAATATATATCTGGTGATATGTTTGACGCTATTAGAGATAGCGCAATAAACCAAAGCGAATTGTCTGCAGGAGGCCCTGGCGCATGAATCTGTGCAGCAGGAACGACCGCGGACCACCAGGGGCCGAGAAAACCACCGTCACATGGGGCCGATCACGCAGGGTCGGGGAAAAATCCAATATATATCTGGAGATATCTCGGGTGCTATTACAGATAGCGCAATAAATCAAAGTGCATTGTCTATAGGAGGCCCTGGCGCATGAAACTGTGCAGCGGGAACGACCTCGGACCACCAGGGGCCGAGAAAACCACCGTCTCATGGGGCCGGACACACAGGGTCAGGGAAAAATCCAATATATATCTGGTGATATCTCGGGTGCTATTACAGATAGCGCAATAAATCAAAGTGCATTGTCTGTAGGAGGCCCTGGCGCATGAAACTGTGCAGCGGGAACGACCTCGGACCACCAGGGGCCGAGAAAACCACCGTCTCATGGGGCCGGACACTCAGGGTCAGGGGAAAATCCAATATATATCTGGTTATATCTCGGGTGCTATTAGAGATAGCGCAATAAACCAAAGTGAATTATCTGCAGTTGGCCCTGGCGCATGCACCTGTGCAGCGGGAACGACCTCGGACCACCAGGGGCCGAGAAAACCACCGTCTCATGGGGCCGGACACTCAGGGTCGGGGAAAAATTCAATATACATCTGGTGATATCTCGGGTGCTATTAGAGATACCGCAATAAACCAAAGTGAATTATCTGCAGGAAGCACTGGCGCATGATTCTCTGCAGCGGGAACGACCTCGGACCACCAGGGGCCGAGAAAACCACCGTCTCATGGGGCCAGACACTCAGGGTCAGGGGAAAATCCAATATATATCTGGTGATATCTCGGGTGCTATTAGAGATACCGCAATAAACCAAAGTGATTTATCTGCAGGAGGCCCTGGCGCATGAATCTGTGCAGCGGGAACGACCTCGGACCACCAGGGGCCGAGACAACCACCGTCGCATGGGGCCGGACACTCAGGGTCAGGGAAAAATCCAATATATATCTGGAGATACCTCGGGTGCTATTACAGATATCGCAATAAATCAAAGTGCATTGTCTGTAGGAGGCTCTGGCGCATGAATCTGTGCAGCGGGAACGACCGCGGACTACCAGGGGCCGAGAAAACCACAGTCCCATGGGGCCGGACACTCAGGGTGAGGGGAAAATCCAATATATATCTGGTGATATCTCGGGTGCTATTACAGATAGCGCAATAAATCAAAGTGCATTGTCCGTAGGAGGCCCTGGCGCATGAATCTGTGCAGCGGGAACGACCTCGGACCACCAGGGGCCGAGAAAACCACAGTCTCATGGGGCGGACACTCAGGGTCAGGGGAAAATCCAATATATATCTGGTGATATCTCGGGTGCTATTAGAGATAGCGCAATAAACCAAAGTGAATTATCTGCAGGAGGCCCTGGCGCATGATTCTGTGCAGCGGGAACGACCTCGGACCACCAGGGGCCGAGAAAACCACCGTCTCATGGGGCCGGACACTCAGGGTCACGGAAAAATCCAATATATATCTGGTGATATGTTTGACGCTATTAGAGATAGCGCAATAAACCAAAGCGAATTGTCTGCAGGAGGCCCTGGCGCATGAATCTGTGCAGCAGGAACGACCGCGCACCACCAGGGGCCGAGAAAACCACCGTCACATGGGGCCGATCACGCAGGGTCGGGGAAAAATCCAATATATATCTGGAGATATCTCGGGTGCTATTACAGATAGCGCAATAAATCAAAGTGCATTGTCTATAGGAGGCCCTGGCGCATGAAACTGTGCAGCGGGAACGACCTCGGACCACCAGGGGCCGAGAAAACCACCGTCTCATGGGGCCGGACACACAGGGACAGGGAAAAATCCAATATATATCTGGAGTTACCTCGGGTGCTATTACAGATAGCGCAATAAATCAAAGTGCATTGTCTGTAGGAGGCCCTGGCGCGTGAATCTGTGCAGCGGGAACGACAGCGGACCACCAGGGGCCGAGAAAACCACAGTCTCATGGGGCCGGACACTCAGGGTCAGGGGAAAATCCAATATATATCTGGTGATATCTCGGGTGCTATTACAGATAGCGCAATAAATCAAAGTGCATTGTCCGTAGGAGGCCCTGGCCCATGAATCTGTGCAGCGGGAACGACCGTTGACCACCAGGGGCCGAGAAAACCACCGTCTCATGGGGCCGATCACGCAGGGTCGGGGAAAAATCCAATATATATCTGGTGATATCTCGGCTGCTATTACAGATAGCTCGATAATCCAAAGTGAATTATCTGCAGGAGGCCCTGGCGCATGAATATGTGCCGCAGGAAAGACCTCGGACCACCAGGGTCCGAGAAAACCGGCGTCTCATGGGGCCGGACACTCAGGGTCAGGGAAAAATCCAATATATATCTGGTGATATCTCGGGTGCTATTACAGATAGCTCAATAAACCAAAGTGAATTATCTGCAGGAGGCCCTGGAGCATGAATCTGTGCAGCGGGAAAGACCTCGGTCCACCAGGGGCCGAGAAAACCAACGTCTCATGGGGCCGGACACTCAGGGTCAGGGAAAAATCCAATATATATCTGGTGATACCTCGGGTGCTATTACAGATAGCGCAATAAATCCATGTGAATTCCCTGCAGGAGGCCCGGGCGCATGAATCTGTGCAGCGGTGACGGCCTCGGACCACCAGTGGCCGAGAAAACCTCCGTCTCATGGGGCCGGACTGTCAGGGTCAGGGAAAAATCCATTATATATCTGGTGATATCTCGGGTGCTATTGGAGGTAGCGCGATAAATCAAAGTGCATTGTCTGCAGAAAGCCCTGGCGCATGATTCTGTGCAGCGGGATCGAACTCGGACCACCAGGGGCCGAGAAAATTACAGATATTCGGAATCCATCACCCAAGGTCATGTAAAAATCCAGCATATATCTGGTGATATCTCGGGTGCTATTACAGATAGCGCAATAAACCAAAGTGAATTATCTGCAGGAGGCCCTGGCGCATGAATCTGTGCAGCGGGAACGACCTCGGACGACCAGGGGCCGAGAAAACAACCGTCTCATGGGGCCGGACACTCAGGGACCGGGGAAAATCCAATATATATCTGGTGATATCTCGGGTGCTATTACAGATAGCGCAATAAACCAAAGTGAATAATCTGCAGGAGGCCCTGGCGCATGAATATGTGCCGCGGGAAAGACCTCAGACCACCAGGGTCCGAGAAAACCACCGTCTCATGGGGCCGGACACTCAGGGACCGGGGAAAATCCAATATATATCTGGTGATATCTCGGGTGCTATTACAGATAGCGCAATAAACCAAAGTGAATAATCTGCAGGAGGCCCTGGCCCATGAATATGTGCCGCGGGAAAGACCTCGGACCACCAGGGTCCGAGAAAACCACCGTCTCATGGGGCCGGACACTCAGGGTCCGGGAAAAATCCAATATATATCTGGTGATACCTCGGGTGCTATTACAGATAGCGCAATAAATTAATGTGAATTATCTGCAAGAGGCCCTGGCGCATGCATCTGGGCAGCGGGAACGACCTCGGACCACCAGGGGCGGAGAAAACCACCGTCTCATGGGGCCGGTCACTCAGGGTCGGGGAAAAATCCAATATATATCTGGTGATATCTCGGGTGCTATTAGTGATAGCGCAATAAACCAAAGTGAATTATCTGCAGGAAGCACTGGCGCATGATTCTCTGCAGCGGGAACGACCTCGGACCACCAGGGGCCGAGAAAACCACCGTCTCATGGGGCCGGACACTCAGGGTCAGGGGAAAATCCAATATATATCTGGTGATATCTCGGGTGCTATTAGAGATACCGCAATAAACCAAAGTGATTTATCTGCAGGAGGCCCTGGCGCATGAATCTGTGCAGCGGGAACGACCTCGGACCACCAGGGGCCGAGACAACCACCGTCGCATGGGGCCGGACACTCAGGGTCAGGGAAAAATCCAATATATATCTGGAGATACCTCGGGTGCTATTACAGATATCGCAATAAATCAAAGTGCATTGTCTGTAGGAGGCTCTGGCGCATGAATCTGTGCAGCGGGAACGACCGCGGACTACCAGGGGCCGAGAAAACCACAGTCCCATGGGGCCGGACACTCAGGGTGAGGGGAAAATCCAATATATATCTGGTGATATCTCGGGTGCTATTACAGATAGCGCAATAAATCAAAGTGCATTGTCCGTAGGAGGCCCTGGCGCATGAATCTGTGCAGCGGGAACGACCTCGGACCACCAGGGGCCGAGAAAACCACAGTCTCATTGGGCGGACACTCAGGGTCAGGGGAAAATCCAATATATATCTGGTGAAATCTCGGGTGCTATTAGAGATAGCGCAATAAACCAAAGTGAATTATCTGCAGGAGGCCCTGGCGCATGATTCTGTGCAGCGGGAACGACCTCGGACCACCAGGGGCCGAGAAAACCACCGTCTCATGGGGCCGGACACTCAGGGTCACGGAAAAATCCAATATATATCTGGTGATATGTTTGACGCTATTAGAGATAGCGCAATAAACCAAAGCGAATTGTCTGCAGGAGGCCCTGGCGCATGAATCTGTGCAGCAGGAACGACCGCGGACCACCAGGGGCCGAGAAAACCACCGTCACATGGGGCCGATCACGCAGTGTCGGGGAAAAATCCAATATATATCTGGAGATATCTCGGGTGCTATTACAGATAGCGCAATAAATCAAAGTGCATTGTCTATAGGAGGCCCTGGCGCATGAAACTGTGCAGCGGGAACGACCTCGGACCACCAGGGGCCGAGAAAACCACCGTCTCATGGGGCCGGACACACAGGGTCAGGGAAAAATCCAATATATATCTGGAGTTACCTCGGGTGCTATTACAGATAGCGCAATAAATCAAAGTGCATTGTCTGTAGGAGGCCCTGGCGCGTGAATCTGTGCAGCGGGAACGACAGCGGACCACCAGGGGCCGAGAAAACCACAGTCTCATGGGGCCGGACACTCAGGGTCAGGGGAAAATCCAATATATATCTGGTGATATCTCGGGTGCTATTACAGATAGCGCAATAAATCAAAGTGCATTGTCCGTAGGAGGCCCTGGCCCATGAATCTGTGCAGCGGGAACGACCGTTGACCACCAGGGGCCGAGAAAACCACCGTCTCATGGGGCCGATCACGCAGGGTCGGGGAAAAATCCAATATATATCTGGTGATATCTCGGGTGCTATTACAGATAGCTCAATAATCCAAAGTGAATTATCTGCAGGAGGCCCTGGAGCATGAATCTGTGCAGCGGGAAAGACCTCGGTCCACCAGGGGCCGAGAAAACCAACGTCTCATGGGGCCGGACACTCAGGGTCAGGGAAAAATCCAATATATATCTGGTGATACCTCGGGTGCTATTACAGATAGCGCAATAAATCCATGTGAATTCCCTGCAGGAGGCCCGGGCGCATGAATCTGTGCAGCGGTGACGGCCTCGGACCACCAGTGGCCGAGAAAACCTCCGTCTCATGGGGCCGGACTGTCAGGGTCAGGGAAAAATCCATTATATATCTGGTGATATCTCGGGTGCTATTGGAGGTAGCGCGATAAATCAAAGTGCATTGTCTGCAGAAAGCCCTGGCGCATGATTCTGTGCAGCGGGAACGAACTCGGACCACCAGGGGCCGAGAAAATTACAGATATTCGGAATCCATCACCCAAGGTCATGTAAAAATCCAGCATATATCTGGTGATATCTCGGGTGCTATTACAGATAGCGCAATAAACCAAAGTGAATTATCTGCAGGAGGCCCTGGCGCATGAATCTGTGCAGCGGGAACGACCTCGGACGACCAGGGGCCGAGAAAACAACCGTCTCATGGGGCCGGACACTCAGGGACCGGGGAAAATCGAATATATATCTGGTGATATCTCGGGTGCTATTACAGATAGCGCAATAAACCAAAGTGAATAATCTGCAGGAGGCCCTGGCGCATGAATATGTGCCGCGGGAAAGACCTCGGACCACCAGGGTCCGAGAAAACCACCGTCTCATGGGGCCGGACACTCAGGGACCGGGGAAAATCCAATATATATCTGGTGATATCTCGGGTGCTATTACAGATAGCGCAATAAACCAAAGTGAATAATCTGCAGGAGGCCCTGGCCCATGAATATGTGCCGCGGGAAAGACCTCGGACCACCAGGGTCCGAGAAAACCACCGTCTCATGGGGCCGGACACTCAGGGTCCGGGAAAAATCCAATATATATTTGGTGATACCTCGGGTGCTATTACAGATAGCGCAATAAATTAATGTGAATTATCTGCAAGAGGCCCTGGCGCATGCATCTGGGCAGCGGGAACGACCTCGGACCACCAGGGGCGGAGAAAACCACCGTCTCATGGGGCCGGTCACTCAGGGTCGGGGAGAAATCCAATATATATCTGGTGATATCTCGGGTGCTATTAGTGATAGCGCAATAAACCAAAGTGAATTATCTGCAGGAGGCCCTGGCGCATGAATCTGTGCAGCGGGAACGACCTCGGACCACCAGGGGCCGCGAATACCACCGACTCATGGGGCCGGACACTGAGGGTCAGGGAAAAATCCAATATGTATCCGGTGATATCTCGGGTGCTATTACAGATAGCGCAATAAACCAAAGTGAATAATCTGCAGGAGGCCCTGGCCCATGAATATGTGCCGCGGGAAAGACCTCGGACCACCAGGGTCCGAGAAAACCACCGTCTCATGGGGCCGGACACTCAGGGTCCGGGAAAAATCCAATATATATCTGGTGATACCTCGGGTGCTATTACAGATAGCGCAATAAATTAATGTGAATTATCTGCAAGAGGCCCTGGCGCATGCATCTGGGCAGCAGGAACGACCTCGGACCACCAGGGGCCGAGAAAATTACAGATATTCGGAATCCATCACCCAAGGTCATGTAAAAATCCAGCATATATCTGGTGATATCTCGGGTGCTATTACAGATAGCGCAATAAACCAAAGTGCCTTGTCTGCGGGAGGCCCTGGCGCATGAATTTGTGCAGCCGCAACGACCTCGGACAACCAGGGGCCGAGAAAACCACCGACACATGGGTCCGGACACTCAGGGTCAGGGAAAGTACCAATATATATCTGGTGATATCTCGGGTGCTATTAGTGATAGCGCAATAAACCAGAGTGCTTTGTCTGCGGGAGGCCCTGGCGCATGAATTTGTGCAGCCGCAACGACCTCGGACAACCAGGGGCCGAGAAAACCACCGACACATGGGTCCGGACACTCAGGGTCAGGGAAAGTACCAATATATATCTGGTGATATCTCGGGTGCTATTAGTGATAGCGCAATAAACCAAAGTGAATTATCTGCAGGAGGCCCTGGCGCACGAATCTGTGCGGCGGGAAAGACCCCGGACCACCAGGGGCCGAGAAAACCACCGTCTCATGGGGCCGGACACTCAGGGTCAGGGAAAAATCCAATATATATCTGGTGATACCTCGGGTACTATCACAGATAGCGCAATAAATCAATGTGAATAATCTGCAGGAGGCCCTGGCGCATGCATCTGGGCATCGGGAACGACCTCGGACCACCAGGGGCGGAGAAAACCACCGTCTCATGGGGCCGGACACTCAGGGTCGGGGAAAAATGCAATATATATCTGGTGATATCTCGGGTGCTATTAGTGATAGCACAATAAACCGAAGTGAATTATCTGCAGGAGGCCCTGGCGCATGAATCTGTGCAGCGGGAACGACCTCGGACCACCAGGGGCCGAGAAAACCAAAGACTCATGGGGCCGGAGACTGAGGGTCAGGGAAAAATCCAATTTGTATCCGGTGATATCTCAGGTGCTATTACAGATAGCGCAATAAATCATTGTGCATTGTCCGTAGGAGGCCCTGGCGCATGAATCTGGCCAGCGGGAACGACCTCGGACCACCAGGGGCCGAGAAAACCACAGTCTTATGGGGCCGGAGACTCAGGGTCCGGGGAAAATCCAATATATATCTGGTGATACCTCGGGTGCTATTAGAGATAGCGCAATAAACCAAAGTGAATTATCTGCAGGAGGCCGTGGCGCATGAATCTGCGTAGCGGGAACGACCTCGGACCGCCAGGGGCCGAGAAAACCACAGTCTCATGGGGCCGGACACTCAGGATCAGGGGAAAATCCATATATATCTGGTGATATCTCGGGTGCTATTAGAGATAGCGCAATAAACCAAAGTGAATTATCTGCAGGGGGCCCTCGCGCATGAGCCTGTGCAGCGGGAACGACCTCGGAACACCAGGGGCCGAGAAATCCACCGTCTCATGGGGCAGGACACTCAGGGTCAGGGAAAAATCCAATATATATCTGGTGATACCTCGGGTGCTATTACAGATAGCGCAATAAATCAATGTGACTTATCTGCAGGAGGCCCTGGCGCATGCATCTGGGCAGCGGGAACGACCTCGGACCACCAAGGGCGGAGAAAACCAGAGTCTCATGGGGCCGGACACTCATGGTCGGGGAAAAATCCAATATATATCTGGTGATATCTCGGGTGCTATTAGTGATTGCGCAATACACCAAAGTGAATTATCTGCAGGAGGCCCTGGCGCATGAATCTGTGCAGCGGGAACGACCTCGGACCAACAGGGGACTTGAAAACCACAGTCTCATGGGGCCGGACAATCAGGGTCAGGAGAAAATCCAATATATATCTGGTGATATCTCGGGTGCTATTAGAGATAGCGCAATCAACGAAAGTGAATTATCTGCAGGAGGCCGTGGCGCATGAATCTGCGTAGCGGGAACGACCTCGGACCGCCAGGGGCCGAGAAAACCACAGTCTCATGGGGCCGGACACTCAGGGTCAGGGGATAATCCAATATATATCTGGTGATATCTCGGGTGCTATTAGAGATAGCGCAATAAACCAAAGTGAATTATCTGCAGGGTGCCCTGGCGCATGAATCTGTGCAGCGGAAACGACCTCGGACCACCAGGGGCCGTGAAAACCACCGTCACATGGGGCCGGACACTCAGGGTCAGGGAAAAATCCTATATATATCCGGTGATATCTCGGGTGCTATTACAGATAGCGCAATAAATCATAGTGCATTGTCTGTAGGAGGCCCTGGCGAATGAATCTGTGCAGCGGGAACGACCTCGGACCACCAGGGGCCGAGAAAACCACAGTCTCATGGGGACGGACACTCAGGGTCAGGGGAAAATCCAATATATATCTGATGATATCTCGGGTGCTATTAGAGATAGCGCAATAAACCAAAGTGAATGATCTGCAGGAGGCCCTGGCGCATGAATCTGTGCAGCCGGAACGACCTCGGACCACCAGGGGCCGAGAAAACCACAGTCTCATGGGGCCGGACACTCAGGGTCAGGGAAAAATCCAATATATATATCAGGTGATATCTCGGGTGCTATTAGAGGTAGCGCAATAAATCAAAGTGCATTGTCTGTAGGAGGCCCTGGCGCATGAATCTGGCCAGCGGGAACGACCTCGGACCACCAGGAGCCGAGAAAACCACCGTCTCATGGGGCCGGACACACAGGGTCAGGGAAAAATCCAATATATATCTGGTGATATCTCGGGTGCTATTAGTGATAGCGCAATAAACCAAAGTGAATTATCTGCAGGAGGCCCTGGCGCATGAATCTGTGCAGCGAGAACGACCTCGGACCCCCAGGGGCCGAGAAAACCACCGACTCATGG
This sequence comes from Nomia melanderi, assembly GCF_051020985.1. Lineage (NCBI taxonomy): Eukaryota > Metazoa > Arthropoda > Insecta > Hymenoptera > Halictidae > Nomia > Nomia melanderi. The sequence continues at coordinate 288,779 of NW_027475155.1, read as the reverse complement.
GGCCGGACACTGAGGGTCAGGGAAAAATCCAATATATATCAGGTGATATCTCGGGTGCTATTAGAGGTAGCGCAATAAATCAAAGTGCATTGTCTGTAGGAGGCCCTGGCGCATGAATCTGGCCAGCGGGAACGACCTCGGACCACCAGGAGCCGAGAAAACCACCGTCTCATGGGGCCGGACACTCAGGGTAAGGGAAAAATCCTATATATATCAGGTGATATCTCGGGTGCAATTACAAATAGCGCAATAAATCAAAGTGCATTGTCTGTCGGAGGTCCTGGCGCATGAATCTGGCCAGCGGGAACGACCTCGGACCACCAGGAGCCGAGAAAACCACCGTCTCATGGGGCCGGACACACAGGGTCAGGGAAAAATCCAATATATGTCTGGTGATATCTCGGGTGCTATTAGTGATAGCGCAATAAACCAAAGTGAATTATCTGCAGGAGGCCCTGGCGCATGAATCTCTGCAGCGGGAACGACCTCGGACCCCCAGGGGCCGAGAAAACCACCGACTCATGGGGCCGGACACTGAGGGTCAGGGAAAAATCCAATATATATCAGGTGATATCTCGGGTGCTATTAGAGGTAGCGCAATAAATCAAAGTGCATTGTCTGTAGGAGGCCCTGGCGCATGAATCTGGCCAGCGGGAACGACCTCGGACCACCAGGAGCCGAGAAAACCACCGTCTCATGGGGCCGGACACTCAGGGTCAGGGAAAAATCCTATATATATCTGGTGATATCTCAGGTGCTATTAGTGATAGCGCAATAAACCAAAGTGAATTATCTGCAGGAGGCCCTGGCGCATGAATCTGTGCAGCGGGTACGACCTCGGACCCCCAGGGGCCGAGAAAACCACAGACTCATGGGGCCAGACACTGAGGGTCAGGGAAAAATCCAATATGTACCCGGTGATATCTCAGGTGCTATTACAGATAGCGCAATAAATCATAGTGCCTTGTCTGTAGGAGGCCCTGGCGCATGAATCTGGCCAGCGGGAACGACCTCGGACCACCAGGGGCCGAGAAAACCACAGTCTCATGGGGCCGGACACTCAGGATCAGGGGAAAATCCATATATATCTGGTGATATCTCGGGTGCTATTAGAGATAGCGCAATAAACCAAAGTGAATTATCTGCAGGGGGCCCTCGCGCATGAGCCTGTGCAGCGGGAACGACCTCGGAACACCAGGGGCCGAGAAATCCACCGTCTCATGGGGCAGGACACTCAGGGTCAGGGAAAAATCCAATATATATCTGGTGATACCTCGGGTGCTATTACAGATAGCGCAATAAATCAATGTGACTTATCTGCAGGAGGCCCTGGCGCATGCATCTGGGCAGCGGGAACGACCTCGGACCACCAAGGGCGGAGAAAACCAGAGTCTCATGGGGCCGGACACTCATGGTCGGGGAAAAATCCAATATATATCTGGTGATATCTCGGGTGCTATTAGTGATTGCGCAATACACCAAAGTGAATTATCTGCAGGAGGCCCTGGCGCATGAATCTGTGCAGCGGGAACGACCTCGGACCAACAGGGGACTTGAAAACCACAGTCTCATGGGGCCGGACAATCAGGGTCAGGAGAAAATCCAATATATATCTGGTGATATCTCGGGTGCTATTAGAGATAGCGCAATCAACGAAAGTGAATTATCTGCAGGAGGCCGTGGCGCATGAATCTGCGTAGCGGGAACGACCTCGGACCGCCAGGGGCCGAGAAAACCACAGTCTCATGGGGCCGGACACTCAGGGTCAGGGGATAATCCAATATATATCTGGTGATATCTCGGGTGCTATTAGAGATAGCGCAATAAACCAAAGTGAATTATCTGCAGGGTGCCCTGGCGCATGAATCTGTGCAGCGGAAACGACCTCGGACCACCAGGGGCCGTGAAAACCACCGTCACATGGGGCCGGACACTCAGGGTCAGGGAAAAATCCTATATATATCCGGTGATATCTCGGGTGCTATTACAGATAGCGCAATAAATCATAGTGCATTGTCTGTAGGAGGCCCTGGCGAATGAATCTGTGCAGCGGGAACGACCTCGGACCACCAGGGGCCGAGAAAACCACAGTCTCATGGGGACGGACACTCAGGGTCAGGGGAAAATCCAATATATATCTGATGATATCTCGGGTGCTATTTGAGATAGCGCAATAATCCAAAGTGAATTATCTGCAGGAGGCCCTGGCGCATGCATCTGTGAAGCGGGAACGACCTCGGACCACCAGGGGCCGAGAAAACCACCGTCACATGGGGCCGGACACTGAGGGTCAGGGAAAAATCCAATATGTATCCGGTGATATCTCGGGTGCTATTACAGATAGCGCAATAAACCAAAGTGCATTGTCTGTAGGAGGCACTGGCGAATGAAACTGTTCAGCAGGAACGACCTCGGACCACCAGGGGCCGAGAAAATTACAGATATTCGGAATCCATCATCCAAGGTCATGTAAAAATCCAGCATATATCTGGTGATATCTCGGGTGCTATTACAGATAGCGCAATAAACCAAAGTGCTTTGTCTGCGGGAGGCCCTGGCGCATGAATTTGTGCAGCCGCAACGACCTCGGACAACCAGGGGCCGAGAAAACCACCGACACATGGGTCCGGACACTCAGGGTCAGGGAAAGTACCAATATATATCTGGTGATATCTCGGGTGCTATCAGTGATAGCGCAATAAACCAAAGTGAGTTATCTGCAGGAGGCCCTGGCGCACGAATCTGTGCGGCGGGAAAGACCCCGGACCACCAGGGGCCGAGAAAACCACCGTCTCATGGGGCCGGACACTCAGGGTCAGGGAAAAATCCAATATATATCTGGTGATATCTCGGGTGCTATTACAGATAGCGCAATAAATCAATGTGAATAATCTGCAGGAGGCCCTGGCGCATGCATCTGGGCAGCGGGAACGACCTCGGACCACCAGGGGCGGAGAAAACCACCGTCTCATGGGGCCGGACACTCAGGGTCGGGGAAAAATGCAATATATATCTGGTGATATCTCGGGTGCTATTAGTGATAGCACAATAAACCGAAGTGAATTATCTGCAGGAGGCCCTGGCGCATGAATCTGTGCAGCGGGAACGACCTCGGACCACCAGGGGCCGAGAAAACCAAAGACTCATGGGGCCGGAGACTGAGGGTCAGGGAAAAATCCAATTTGTATCCGGTGATATCTCAGGTGCTATTACAGATAGCGCAATAAATCATGGTGCATTGTCCGTAGGAGGCCCTGGCGCATGAATCTGGCCAGCGGGAACGACCTCGGACCACCAGGGGCGAGAAAACCACAGTCTCATGGGGCCGGAGACTCAGGGTCCGGGGAAAATCCAATATATATCTGGTGATATCTCGGCTGCTATTACAGATAGCGCAATAAACCAAAGTGAATTATCTGCAGGAGGCCCTGGCGCATGAATCTGTACCGCGGGAAAGACCTCGGTCCACCACGGGCCGAGAAAACCACAGTCTCATGGGGCCGGACACTCAGGGTCAGGGAAAAATCCAATATATATCTGGTGATACCTCGGGTGCTATTACAGATAGCGAAATAAATCAATGTGAATTATCTGCAGGAGGCTCTGGCGCATGCATCTGGGCAGCGGGAACGACCTCGGACCACCAGGGGCGGAGAAAACCACCGTCTCATGGGGCCGGACACTCAGGGTCAGAGAAAAATCCAATATATATCAGGTGATATCTCGGGTGCTATTAGAGATAGCGCAATAAACCAAAGTGAATTATCTGCAGGAGGCCCTGGCGCATGAATCTGGCCAGCGGGAACGACCTCGGACCATCAGGGGCCGAGAAAACCACAGTCTCATGCGGCCGGACACTCAGGGTCAGGGAAAAATCCTATATATATCAGGTGATATCTCGGGTGCAATTACAAATAGCGCAATAAATCAAAGTGCATTGTCTGTCGGAGGCCCTGGCGCATGAATCTGGCCAGCGGGAACGACCTCGGACCACCAGGAGCCGAGAAAACCACCGTCTCATGGGGCCGGACACTCAGGATCAGGAGAAAATCCATATATATCTGGTGATATCTCGGGTGCTATTAGAGATAGCGAAATCAACCAAAGTGAATTATCTGCAGGAGGCAGTGGCGCATGAATCTGCGTAGCGGGAACGACCTCGGACCGCCAGGGGCCGAGAAAACCACAGTCACATGGGGCCCGACACTCAGGGTCAGGGGAAAATCCAATATATATCTGGTGATATCTCGGGTGCTATTAGAGATAGCGGAATAGACCAAAGTGAATTATCTGCAGGAGGCCCTGGCGCATGAATCTGTGCAGCGGGAACTACCTCGGACCACCAGGGGCCGAGAAAACCACCGACTCATGGGGCCGGACACTGAGGGTCAGGGAAAAATGCAATATATATCAGGTGATATCTCGGGTGCTATTAGAGGTAGCGCAATAAATCAAAGTGCATTGTCTGTAGGAGGCCCTGGCGCATGAATCTGGCCAGCGGGAACGACCTCGGACCACCAGGAGCCGAGAAAACCACCGACTCATGGGGCCGGACACTGAGGGTCAGGGAAAAATCCAATATGTACCCGGTGATATCTCAGGTGCTATTACAGATAGCGCAATAAATCATAGTGCATTGTCTGTAGGAGGCCCTGGCGCATGAATCTGGCCAGCGGGAACGACCTCGGACCACCAGGGGCCGAGAAAATTACAGATATTCGGAATCCATCACCCAAGGTCATGTAAAAATCCAGCATATATCTGGTGATATCTCGGGTGCTATTACAGATAGCGCAATAAACCAAAGTGCCTTGTCTGCGGGAGGCCCTGGCGCATGAATTTGTGCAGCCGCAACGACCTCGGACAACCAGGGGCCGAGAAAACCACCGACACATGGGTCCGGACACTCAGGGTCAGGGAAAGTACCAATATATATCTGGTGATATCTCGGGTGCTATTAGTGATAGCGCAATAAACCAGAGTGCTTTGTCTGCGGGAGGCCCTGGCGCATGAATTTGTGCAGCCGCAACGACCTCGGACAACCAGGGGCCGAGAAAACCACCGACACATGGGTCCGGACACTCAGGGTCAGGGAAAGTACCAATATATATCTGGTGATATCTCGGGTGCTATTAGTGATAGCGCAATAAACCAAAGTGAATTATCTGCAGGAGGCCCTGGCGCACGAATCTGTGCGGCGGGAAAGACCCCGGACCACCAGGGGCCGAGAAAACCACCGTCTCATGGGGCCGGACACTCAGGGTCAGGGAAAAATCCAATATATATCTGGTGATACCTCGGGTACTATCACAGATAGCGCAATAAATCAATGTGAATAATCTGCAGGAGGCCCTGGCGCATGCATCTGGGCATCGGGAACGACCTCGGACCACCAGGGGCGGAGAAAACCACCGTCTCATGGGGCCGGACACTCAGGGTCGGGGAAAAATGCAATATATATCTGGTGATATCTCGGGTGCTATTAGTGATAGCACAATAAACCGAAGTGAATTATCTGCAGGAGGCCCTGGCGCATGAATCTGTGCAGCGGGAACGACCTCGGACCACCAGGGGCCGAGAAAACCAAAGACTCATGGGGCCGGAGACTGAGGGTCAGGGAAAAATCCAATTTGTATCCGGTGATATCTCAGGTGCTATTACAGATAGCGCAATAAATCATTGTGCATTGTCCGTAGGAGGCCCTGGCGCATGAATCTGGCCAGCGGGAACGACCTCGGACCACCAGGGGCCGAGAAAACCACAGTCTTATGGGGCCGGAGACTCAGGGTCCGGGGAAAATCCAATATATATCTGGTGATACCTCGGGTGCTATTAGAGATAGCGCAATAAACCAAAGTGAATGATCTGCAGGAGGCCCTGGCGCATGAATCTGTGCAGCCGGAACGACCTCGGACCACCAGGGGCCGAGAAAACCACAGTCTCATGGGGCCGGACACTCAGGGTCAGGGAAAAATCCAATATATATATCAGGTGATATCTCGGGTGCTATTAGAGGTAGCGCAATAAATCAAAGTGCATTGTCTGTAGGAGGCCCTGGCGCATGAATCTGGCCAGCGGGAACGACCTCGGACCACCAGGAGCCGAGAAAACCACCGTCTCATGGGGCCGGACACACAGGGTCAGGGAAAAATCCAATATATATCTGGTGATATCTCGGGTGCTATTAGTGATAGCGCAATAAACCAAAGTGAATTATCTGCAGGAGGCCCTGGCGCATGAATCTGTGCAGCGAGAACGACCTCGGACCCCCAGGGGCCGAGAAAACCACCGACTCATGGGGCCGGACACTGAGGGTCAGGGAAAAATCCAATATATATCAGGTGATATCTCGGGTGCTATTAGAGGTAGCGCAATAAATCAAAGTGCATTGTCTGTAGGAGGCCCTGGCGCATGAATCTGGCCAGCGGGAACGACCTCGGACCACCAGGAGCCGAGAAAACCACCGTCTCATGGGGCCGGACACTCAGGGTCAGGGAAAAATCCTATATATATCAGGTGATATCTCGGGTGCAATTACAAATAGCGCAATAAATCAAAGTGCATTGTCTGTCGGAGGTCCTGGCGCATGAATCTGGCCAGCGGGAACGACCTCGGACCACCAGGAGCCGAGAAAACCACCGTCTCATGGGGCCGGACACACAGGGTCAGGGAAAAATCCAATATATGTCTGGTGATATCTCGGGTGCTATTAGTGATAGCGCAATAAACCAAAGTGAATTATCTGCAGGAGGCCCTGGCGCATGAATCTGTGCAGCGGGAACGACCTCGGACCCCCAGGGGCCGAGAAAACCACCGACTCATGGGGCCGGACACTGAGGGTCAGGGAAAAATCCAATATATATCAGGTGATATCTCGGGTGCTATTAGAGGTAGCGCAATAAATCAAAGTGCATTGTCTGTAGGAGGCCCTGGCGCATGAATCTGGCCAGCGGGAACGACCTCGGACCACCAGGAGCCGAGAAAACCACCGTCTCATGGGGCCGGACACTCAGGGTCAGGGAAAAATCCTATATATATCTGGTGATATCTCAGGTGCTATTAGTGATAGCGCAATAAACCAAAGTGAATTATCTGCAGGAGGCCCTGGCGCATGAATCTGTGCAGCGGGTACGACCTCGGACCCCCAGGGGCCGAGAAAACCACAGACTCATGGGGCCAGACACTGAGGGTCAGGGAAAAATCCAATATGTACCCGGTGATATCTCAGGTGCTATTACAGATAGCGCAATAAATCATAGTGCCTTGTCTGTAGGAGGCCCTGGCGCATGAATCTGGCCAGCGGGAACGACCTCGGACCACCAGGGGCCGAGAAAACCACAGTCTCATGGGGCCGGACACTCAGGATCAGGGGAAAATCCATATATATCTGGTGATATCTCGGGTGCTATTAGAGATAGCGCAATAAACCAAAGTGAATTATCTGCAGGGGGCCCTCGCGCATGAGCCTGTGCAGCGGGAACGACCTCGGAACACCAGGGGCCGAGAAATCCACCGTCTCATGGGGCAGGACACTCAGGGTCAGGGAAAAATCCAATATATATCTGGTGATACCTCGGGTGCTATTACAGATAGCGCAATAAATCAATGTGACTTATCTGCAGGAGGCCCTGGCGCATGCATCTGGGCAGCGGGAACGACCTCGGACCACCAAGGGCGGAGAAAACCAGAGTCTCATGGGGCCGGACACTCATGGTCGGGGAAAAATCCAATATATATCTGGTGATATCTCGGGTGCTATTAGTGATTGCGCAATACACCAAAGTGAATTATCTGCAGGAGGCCCTGGCGCATGAATCTGTGCAGCGGGAACGACCTCGGACCAACAGGGGACTTGAAAACCACAGTCTCATGGGGCCGGACAATCAGGGTCAGGAGAAAATCCAATATATATCTGGTGATATCTCGGGTGCTATTAGAGATAGCGCAATCAACGAAAGTGAATTATCTGCAGGAGGCCGTGGCGCATGAATCTGCGTAGCGGGAACGACCTCGGACCGCCAGGGGCCGAGAAAACCACAGTCTCATGGGGCCGGACACTCAGGGTCAGGGGATAATCCAATATATATCTGGTGATATCTCGGGTGCTATTAGAGATAGCGCAATAAACCAAAGTGAATTATCTGCAGGGTGCCCTGGCGCATGAATCTGTGCAGCGGAAACGACCTCGGACCACCAGGGGCCGTGAAAACCACCGTCACATGGGGCCGGACACTCAGGGTCAGGGAAAAATCCTATATATATCCGGTGATATCTCGGGTGCTATTACAGATAGCGCAATAAATCATAGTGCATTGTCTGTAGGAGGCCCTGGCGAATGAATCTGTGCAGCGGGAACGACCTCGGACCACCAGGGGCCGAGAAAACCACAGTCTCATGGGGACGGACACTCAGGGTCAGGGGAAAATCCAATATATATCTGATGATATCTCGGGTGCTATTAGAGATAGCGCAATAAACCAAAGTGAATGATCTGCAGGAGGCCCTGGCGCATGAATCTGTGCAGCCGGAACGACCTCGGACCACCAGGGGCCGAGAAAACCACAGTCTCATGGGGCCGGACACTCAGGGTCAGGGAAAAATCCAATATATATATCAGGTGATATCTCGGGTGCTATTAGAGGTAGCGCAATAAATCAAAGTGCATTGTCTGTAGGAGGCCCTGGCGCATGAATCTGGCCAGCGGGAACGACCTCGGACCACCAGGAGCCGAGAAAACCACCGTCTCATGGGGCCGGACACACAGGGTCAGGGAAAAATCCAATATATATCTGGTGATATCTCGGGTGCTATTAGTGATAGCGCAATAAACCAAAGTGAATTATCTGCAGGAGGCCCTGGCGCATGAATCTGTGCAGCGAGAACGACCTCGGACCCCCAGGGGCCGAGAAAACCACCGACTCATGGGGCCGGACACTGAGGGTCAGGGAAAAATCCAATATATATCAGGTGATATCTCGGGTGCTATTAGAGGTAGCGCAATAAATCAAAGTGCATTGTCTGTAGGAGGCCCTGGCGCATGAATCTGGCCAGCGGGAACGACCTCGGACCACCAGGAGCCGAGAAAACCACCGTCTCATGGGGCCGGACACTCAGGGTCAGGGAAAAATCCTATATATATCAGGTGATATCTCGGGTGCAATTACAAATAGCGCAATAAATCAAAGTGCATTGTCTGTCGGAGGTCCTGGCGCATGAATCTGGCCAGCGGGAACGACCTCGGACCACCAGGAGCCGAGAAAACCACCGTCTCATGGGGCCGGACACACAGGGTCAGGGAAAAATCCAATATATGTCTGGTGATATCTCGGGTGCTATTAGTGATAGCGCAATAAACCAAAGTGAATTATCTGCAGGAGGCCCTGGCGCATGAATCTGTGCAGCGGGAACGACCTCGGACCCCCAGGGGCCGAGAAAACCACCGACTCATGGGGCCGGACACTGAGGGTCAGGGAAAAATCCAATATATATCAGGTGATATCTCGGGTGCTATTAGAGGTAGCGCAATAAATCAAAGTGCATTGTCTGTAGGAGGCCCTGGCGCATGAATCTGGCCAGCGGGAACGACCTCGGACCACCAGGAGCCGAGAAAACCACCGTCTCATGGGGCCGGACACTCAGGGTCAGGGAAAAATCCTATATATATCTGGTGATATCTCAGGTGCTATTAGTGATAGCGCAATAAACCAAAGTGAATTATCTGCAGGAGGCCCTGGCGCATGAATCTGTGCAGCGGGTACGACCTCGGACCCCCAGGGGCCGAGAAAACCACAGACTCATGGGGCCAGACACTGAGGGTCAGGGAAAAATCCAATATGTACCCGGTGATATCTCAGGTGCTATTACAGATAGCGCAATAAATCATAGTGCCTTGTCTGTAGGAGGCCCTGGCGCATGAATCTGGCCAGCGGGAACGACCTCGGACCACCAGGGGCGAGAAAATTACAGATATTCGGAATCCATCATCCAAGGTCATGTAAAAATCCAGCATATATCTGGTGATATCTCGGGTGCTATTACAGATAGCGCAATAAACCAAAGTGCTTTGTCTGCGGGAGGCCCTGGCGCATGAATTTGTGCAGCCGCAACGACCTCGGACAACCAGGGGCCGAGAAAACCACCGACACATGGGTCCGGACACTCAGGGTCAGGGAAAGTACCAATATATATCTGGTGATATCTCGGGTGCTATCAGTGATAGCGCAATAAACCAAAGTGAGTTATCTGCAGGAGGCCCTGGCGCACGAATCTGTGCGGCGGGAAAGACCCCGGACCACCAGGGGCCGAGAAAACCACCGTCTCATGGGGCCGGACACTCAGGGTCAGGGAAAAATCCAATATATATCTGGTGATATCTCGGGTGCTATTACAGATAGCGCAATAAATCAATGTGAATAATCTGCAGGAGGCCCTGGCGCATGCATCTGGGCAGCGGGAACGACCTCGGACCACCAGGGGCGGAGAAAACCACCGTCTCATGGGGCCGGACACTCAGGGTCGGGGAAAAATGCAATATATATCTGGTGATATCTCGGGTGCTATTAGTGATAGCACAATAAACCGAAGTGAATTATCTGCAGGAGGCCCTGGCGCATGAATCTGTGCAGCGGGAACGACCTCGGACCACCAGGGGCCGAGAAAACCAAAGACTCATGGGGCCGGAGACTGAGGGTCAGGGAAAAATCCAATTTGTATCCGGTGATATCTCAGGTGCTATTACAGATAGCGCAATAAATCATGGTGCATTGTCCGTAGGAGGTCCTGGCGCATGAATCTGGCCAGCGGGAACGACCTCGGACCACCAGGGGCGAGAAAACCACAGTCTCATGGGGCCGGAGACTCAGGGTCCGGGGAAAATCCAATATATATCTGGTGATATCTCGGGTGCTATTACAGATAGCGCAATAAACCAAAGTGAATTATCTGCAGGAGGCCCTGGCGCATGAATCTGTACCACGGGAAAGACCTCGGTCCACCACGGGCCGAGAAAACCAACGTCTCATGGGGCCGGACACTCAGGGTCAGGGAAAAATCCTATATATATCAGGTGATATCTCGGGTGCAATTACAAATAGCGCAATAAATCAAAGTGCATTGTCTGTCGGAGGCCCTGGCGCATGAATCTGGCCAGCGGGAACGACCTCGGACCACCAGGGGCCGAGAAAACCAAAGACTCATGGGGCCGGAGACTGAGGGTCAGGGAAAAATCCAATTTGTATCCGGTGATATCTCAGGTGCTATTACAGATAGCGCAATAAATCATGGTGCATTGTCCGTAGGAGGCCCTGGCGCATGAATCTGGCCAGCGGGAACGACCTCGGACCACCAGGGGCGAGAAAACCACAGTCTCATGGGGCCGGAGACTCAGGGTCCGGGGAAAATCCAATATATATCTGGTGATATCTCGGCTGCTATTACAGATAGCGCAATAAACCAAAGTGAATTATCTGCAGGAGGCCCTGGCGCATGAATCTGTACCGCGGGAAAGACCTCGGTCCACCACGGGCCGAGAAAACCACAGTCTCATGGGGCCGGACACTCAGGGTCAGGGAAAAATCCAATATATATCTGGTGATACCTCGGGTGCTATTACAGATAGCGAAATAAATCAATGTGAATTATCTGCAGGAGGCTCTGGCGCATGCATCTGGGCAGCGGGAACGACCTCGGACCACCAGGGGCGGAGAAAACCACCGTCTCATGGGGCCGGACACTCAGGGTCAGAGAAAAATCCAATATATATCAGGTGATATCTCGGGTGCTATTAGAGATAGCGCAATAAACCAAAGTGAATTATCTGCAGGAGGCCCTGGCGCATGAATCTGGCCAGCGGGAACGACCTCGGACCATCAGGGGCCGAGAAAACCACAGTCTCATGCGGCCGGACACTCAGGGTCAGGGAAAAATCCTATATATATCAGGTGATATCTCGGGTGCAATTACAAATAGCGCAATAAATCAAAGTGCATTGTCTGTCGGAGGCCCTGGCGCATGAATCTGGCCAGCGGGAACGACCTCGGACCACCAGGAGCCGAGAAAACCACCGTCTCATGGGGCCGGACACTCAGGATCAGGAGAAAATCCATATATATCTGGTGATATCTCGGGTGCTATTAGAGATAGCGAAATCAACCAAAGTGAATTATCTGCAGGAGGCAGTGGCGCATGAATCTGCGTAGCGGGAACGACCTCGGACCGCCAGGGGCCGAGAAAACCACAGTCACATGGGGCCCGACACTCAGGGTCAGGGGAAAATCCAATATATATCTGGTGATATCTCGGGTGCTATTAGAGATAGCGGAATAGACCAAAGTGAATTATCTGCAGGAGGCCCTGGCGCATGAATCTGTGCAGCGGGAACTACCTCGGACCACCAGGGGCCGAGAAAACCACCGACTCATGGGGCCGGACACTGAGGGTCAGGGAAAAATGCAATATATATCAGGTGATATCTCGGGTGCTATTAGAGGTAGCGCAATAAATCAAAGTGCATTGTCTGTAGGAGGCCCTGGCGCATGAATCTGGCCAGCGGGAACGACCTCGGACCACCAGGAGCCGAGAAAACCACCGACTCATGGGGCCGGACACTGAGGGTCAGGGAAAAATCCAATATGTACCCGGTGATATCTCAGGTGCTATTACAGATAGCGCAATAAATCATAGTGCATTGTCTGTAGGAGGCCCTGGCGCATGAATCTGGCCAGCGGGAACGACCTCGGACCATCAGGGGCCGAGAAAACCACGGTCTCATGGGGCCGGACACTCAGGATCAGGGGAAAATCCAATATATATCTGGTGATATCTCGGGTGCTATTAGAGATAGCGCAATAAACCAAAGTGAATTATCTGCAGGGGGCCCTCGCGCATGAGCCTGTGCAGCGGGAACGACCTCGGAACACCAGGGGCCGAGAAATCCACCGTCTCATGGGGCAGGACACTCAGGGTCAGGGAAAAATCCAATATATATCTGGTGATACCTCGGGTGCTATTACAGATAGCGCAATAAATCAATGTGACTTATCTGCAGGAGGCCCTGGCGCATGCATCTGGGCAGCGGGAACGACCTCGGACCACCAGGGGCGGAGAAAACCACAGTCTCATGGGGCCGGACACTCAGGGTCGGGGAAAAATCCAATATATATCTGGTGATATCTCGGGTGCTATCACAGATAGCGCAATAAATCGTAGTGCATTGTCTGTAGGAGGCCCTGGCGCATGAATCTGTGCAGCGGGAACGACCTCGGACCACCAGGGGCCGAGAAAACCACAGTCTCATGGGGCCGGACAATCAGGGTCAGGAGAAAATCCAATATATATCTGGTGATATCTCGGGTGCTATTAGAGATAGCGCAATCAACGAAAGTGAATTATCTGCAGGAGGCCGTGGCGCATGAATCTGCGTAGCGGGAACGACCTCGGACCGCCAGGGGCCGAGAAAACCACAGTCTCATGGGGCCGGACACTCAGGGTCAGGGGATAATCCAATATATATCTGGTGATATCTCGGCTGCTATTAGAGATAGCGCAATAAACCAAAGTGAATTATCTGCAGGGTGCCCTGGCGCATGAATCTGTACAGCGGAAACGACCTCGGACCACCAGGGGCCGTGAAAACCACCGTCACATGGGGCCGGACACTCAGGGTCAGGGAAAAATCCAATATATATCCGGTGATATCTCGGGTGCTATTAGTGATAGCGCAATAAACCAAAGTGAGTTATCTGCAGGAGGCCCTGGCGCACGAATCTGTGCGGCGGGAAAGACCCCGGACCACCAGGGGCCGAGAAAACCACCGTCTCATGGGGCCGGACATTCAGGGTCAGGGAAAAATCCAATATATATCTGGTGATACCTCGGGTGCTATTACAGATAGCGCAATAAATCAATGTGAATAATCTGCAGGAGGCCCTGGCGCATGCATCTGGTCACCGGGAACGAGCTCGGACCACCAGGGGCGGAGAAAACCACAGTCTCATGGGGCCGGAGACTCAGGGTCCGGGGAAAATCCAATATATATCTGGTGATATCTCGGGTGCTATTACAGATAGCGCAATAAACCAAAGTGAATTATCTGCAGGAGGCCCTGGCGCATGAATCGGTGCCGCGGGAAAGACCTCGGTCCACCAGGGGCCGAGAAAACCAACGTCACATGGGGCCGGACGCTCAGGGTCAGGGAAAAATCCATTATATATCTGGTGATACCTCGGGTGCTATTAGAGATAGCGCAATAAACCAAAGTGAATTATCTGCAGGGGGCCCTCGCGCATGAGCCTGTGCAGCGGGAACGACCTCGGAACACCAGGGGCCGAGAAATCCACCGTCTCATGGGGCAGGACACTCAGGGTCAGGGAAAAATCCAATATATATCTGGTGATACCTCGGGTGCTATTACAGATAGCGCAATAAATCAATGTGACTTATATGCAGGAGGCCCTGGCGCATGCATCTGGGCAGCGGGAACGACCTCGGACCACCAGGGGCGTAGAAAACCACAGTCTCATGGGGCCGGACACTCAGGGTCGGGGAAAAATCCAATATATATCTGGTGATATCTCGGGTGCTATCACAGATAGCGCAATAAACCAAAGTGAATTATCTGCAGGGGGCCCTCGCGCATGAGCCTGTGCAGCGGGAACGACCTCGGAACACCAGGGGCCGAGAAAACCAAAGACTCATGGTGCCGGAGACTGAGGGTCAGGGAAAAATCCAATTTGTATCCGGTGATATCTCAGGTGCTATTACAGATAGCGCAATAAATCATGGTGCATTGTCCGTAGGAGGCCCTGGCGCATGAATCTGGCCAGCGGGAACGACCTCGGACCACCAGGGGCCGAGAAAACCACAGTCTCCTGGGGCCGGAGACTCAGGGTCCGGGGAAAATCCAATATATATCTGGTGATATCTCGGGTGCTATTAGTGATAGCACAATAAACCGAAGTGAATTATCTGCAGGAGGCCCTGGCGCATGAATCTGTGCAGCGGGAACGACCTCGGACCACCAGGGGCCGAGAAAACCAAAGACTCATGGTGCCGGAGACTGAGGGTCAGGGAAAAATCCAATTTGTATCCGGTGATATCTCAGGTGCTATTACAGATAGCGCAATAAATCATGGTGCATTGTCCGTAGGAGGCCCTGGCGCATGAATCTGGCCAGCGGGAACGACCTCGGACCACCAGGGGCCGAGAAAACCACAGTCTCCTGGGGCCGGAGACTCAGGGTCCGGGGAAAATCCAATATATATCTGGTGATATCTCGGGTGCTATTACAGATAGCGCAATAAACCAAAGTGAATTATCTGCAGGAGACCCTGGCGCATGAATCTGTGCAGCGGGAACGAACTCGGACCACCAGGGGCCGAGAAAATCACCGTCTCATGGAGCCGGACTGTCAGGGTCAGGGAAAAATCCAATATATATCTGTTGATATCTCGGGTGCTATTAGAGATAGCGCAATAAATCAAAGTGCATTGTCTGTAGGAGGCCCTGGCGAATGAATCTGTTCAGCAGGAACGACCACGGACCACCAGGGGCCGAGAAAATTACACATATTCGGAATCCATCACACAAGGTCATGTAAAAATCCAGCATATATCTGGTGATATCTCGGGTGCTATTACAGATAGCGCAATAAACCAAAGTGATTTGTCTGCGGGAGGCCCTGGCGCGTGAATCTGTGCAGCAGGAACGACCTCGGACCACCAGGGGCCGAGAAAATTACAGATATTCGGAATCCATCACCCAAGGTCATGTAAAAATCCAGCATATATCCGGTGATATCTCAGGTGCTATTACAGATAGCGCAATAAATCATAGTGCATTGTCCGTAGGTGGCCCTGGCGCATGAATCTGGCCAGCGGGAACGACTTCGGACCACCAGGGGCGGAGAAAACCACCGTCTCATGGGGCCGGACACTCAGGGTCAGGGAAAAATCCAATATGTATCAGGTGATATCTCGGGTGCTATTAGAGATAGCGCAATAAACCAAAGTGAATTATCTGCAGGAGGCCCTGGCCAATGAATCTGTGCAGCGGGAACGACCTCGGACCACCAGGGGCCGAGAAAACCACCGTCTCATGCGGCCGGACACTCAGGGTCAGGGAAAAATCCAATATATATCTGGTGATATCTCGGGTGCTATTAGAGATAGCGCAATCAACCAAAGTGAATGATCTGCAGGAGGCCCTGGCGCATGAATCTGTGCAGCCGGAACGACCTCGGACCACCAGGGGCCGAGACAGCCACCGTCTCATGGAGCCGGACACTCAGGGTCAGGGAAAAATCCAATATATATCAGGTGATATCTCGGGTGCTATTAGAGGTAGCGCAATAAATCAAAGTGCATTGTCTGTAGGAGGCCCTGGCGCATGAATCTGGCCAGCGGGAACGACCTCGGACCACCAGGAGCCGAGAAAACCACCGTCTCATGGGGCCGGACACTCAGGGTCAGGGAAAAATCCTATATATATCAGGTGATATCTCGGGTGCAATTACAAATAGCGCAATAAATCAAAGTGCATTGTCTGTCGGAGGCCCTGGCGCATGAATCTGTCCAGCGGGAACGACCTCGGACCACCAGGAGCCGAGAAAACCACCGTCTCATAGGGCCGGACACTCAGGGTCAGGGAAAAATCCAATACATATCTGGTGATATCTCGGGTGCTATTAGTGATAGCGCAATAAACCAAAGTGAATTATCTGCAGGAGGCCCTGGCGCATGAATCTGTGCAGCGGGAACGACCTCGGACCACCAGGGGCCGAGAAAACCACCGACTCATGGGGCCGGACACTGAGGTTCAGGGAAAAATCCAATATATATCAGGTGATATCTCGGGTGCTATTAGAGGTAGCGCAATAAATCAAAGTGCATTGTCTGTAGGAGGCCCTGGCGCATGAATCTGGCCAGCGGGAACGACCTCGGACCACCAGGAGCCGAGAAAACCACCGACTCATGGGGCCGGACACTGAGGGTCAGGGAAAAATCCAATATGTATCCGGTGATATCTCAGGTGCTATCACAGATAGCGCAATAAATCATAGTGCATTGTCTGTAGGAGGCCCTGGTGCATGAATCTGGCCAGCGGGAACGACCTCGGACCACCAGGGGCCGAGAAAACCACAGTCTCATGGGGCCGGACACTCAGGATCAGGAGAAAATCCATATATATCTGGTGATATCTCGGGTGCTATTAGAGATAGCGCAATAAATCAATGTGAATTATCTGCAGGAGGCCCTGGCGCATGCATCTGAGCAGCGGGAACGACCTCGGACCCCCAGGGGCGGAGAAAACCACCGTCTCATGGGGCCGGACACTCAGGGTCGGGGAAAAATCCAATATATATCTGGTGATATCTCGGGTTCTCTTAGAGATAGCGCAATAAACCAAAGTGAATTCCCTGCAGGAGGCCCGGGCGCATGAATCTGTGCAGCGGGGACGGCCCCGGACCACCAGGGGCCGAGAAAACCTCCGTCTCATGGGGCCGGACTGTCAGGGTCAGGGAAAAATCCATTATATATCTGGTGATATCTCGGGTGCTATTGGAGATAGCGCGATAAATCAAAGTGCATTGTCTGCAGAAAGCCCTGGCGCATGATTCTGTGCAGCGGGAACGAACTCGGACCACCAGGGGCCGAGAAAATCACCGTCTCATGGAGCCGGACTGTCAGGGTCAGGGAAAAATCCAATATATATCTGTTGATATCTCGGGTGCTATTAGAGATAGCGCAATAAATCAAAGTGCATTGTCTATAGGAGGCACTGGCGAATGAATCTGTTCAGCAGGAACGACCTCGGACCACCAGGGGCCGAGAAAATTACACATATTCGGAATCCATCACCCAAGGTCATGTAAAAATCCAGCATATATCTGGTGATATCTCGGGTGCTATTACAGATAGCGCAATAAACCAAAGTGATTTGTCTGCGGGAGGCCCTGGCGCGTGAATCTGTGCAGCCGCAACGACCTCGGACAACCAGGGGCCGAGAAAACCACCGACACATGGGTCCGGACACTCAGGGTCAGGGAAAATTCCAATATATATCTGGTGATATCTCGGGTGCTATTAGTGATTGCGCAATAAACCAAAGTGAATTATCTGCAGGAGGCCCTGGCGCATGAATCTGTGCAGCGGGAACGACCTCGGACCACCAGGGGCCGAGAAAACCACCGACTCATGGGGCCGGACTCTGAGGGTCAGGGGAAAATCCAATATATATCTGGTGATATCTCGGGTGCTATTACAGATAGCGCAATAAACCAAAGTGAATTATCTGCAGGAGGCCCTGGCGCATGAATCTGTGCAGCAGGAACGACCTCGGACCACCAGGGGCCGAGAAAATTACAGATATTCGGAATCCATCACCCAAGGTCATGTAAAAATCCAGCATATATCTGGTGATATCTCGGGTGCTATTACAGATAGCGCAATAAACCAAAGTGCTTTGTCTGCGGGAGGCCCTGGCGCATGAATCTGTGCAGCCGCAACGACCTCGGACAACCAGGGGCCGAGAAAACCACCGACACATGGGTCCGGACACTCAGGGTCAGGGAAAGTACCAATATATATCTGGTGATATCTCGGGTGCTATTAGTGATAGCGCAATAAACCAAAGTGAATTATCTGCAGGAGGCCCTGGCGCATGAATCTGTGCGGCGGGAAAGACCCCGGAGCACCAGGGGCCGAGAAAACGACCGTCTCATGGGGCCGGACACTCAGGGTCAGGGAAAAATCCAATACATATCTGGTGATACCTCGGGTCCTATTACAGATAGCGCAATAAATCAATGTGAATTATCTGCAGGAGGCCCTGGCGCATGCATATGGGCAGTGGGAACGACATCGGACCACCAGGGGCGGAGAAAACCACCGTCTCATGGGGCCGGACACTCAGGGTCGGGGAAAAATCCAATATATATCTGGTGATATCTCGGGTGCTATTAGTGATAGCACAATAAACCAAAGTGAATTATCTGCAGGAGGCCATGGCGCATGAATCTGTGCAGCGGGAACGACCTCGGACCACCAGGGGCCGAGAAAACCAAAGACTCATGGGGCCGGAGACTGAGGGTCAGGGAAAAATCCAATTTGTATCCGGTGATATCTCAGGTGCTATTACAGATAGCGCAATAAATCATAGTGCATTGTCCGTAGGAGGCCCTGGCGCATGAATCTGGCCAGCGGGAACGACCTCGGACCACCAGGGGCCGAGAAAACCACAGTCTCATGGGGCCGGAGACTCAGGGTCCGGGGAAAATCCAATATATGTCTGGTGATATCTCGGGTCCTATTACAGATAGCGCAATAAACCAAAGTGAATTATCTGCAGGAGGCCCTGGCGCATGAATCTGTGCCGCCGGAAAGACCTCGGTCCACCACGGGCCGAGAAAACCAACGTCTCATGGGGCCGGACACTCAGGGTCAGGGAAAAATCCAATATATATCTGGTGATACCTCGGGTGCTATTACAGATAGCGCAATAAATCAATGTGAATTATCTGCAGGAGGCCCTGGCGCATGCATCTGGGCAGCGGGAACGACCTCGGACCCCCAGGGGCCGAGACAACCACCGTCTCATGGGGCCGGACACTCAGGATCAGGGAAAAATCCAATATATATCAGGTGATATCTCGGGTGCTATTAGAGATAGCGCAATAAACCAAAGTGTATTATCTGCAGGAGGCCCTGGCGCATGATTCTGTGCAGCGGGAACGAACTCGGACCACCAGGGGCCGAGAAAATCACCGTCTCATGGGGGCGGACACTCAGGGTCAGGGAAAAAACCAATATATATCTGTTGATATCTCGGGTGCTATTAGAGATAGCGCAATAAATCAAAGTGCATTGTCTGTAGGAGGCACTGGCGAATGAATCTGTTCAGCAAGAACGACCTCGGTCCACCAGGGGCCGAGAAAATTACAGATATTCGCAATCCATCACCCAAGGTCATGTAAAAATCCAGCATATATCTGGTGATATCTCAGGTGCTATTACAGATAGCGCAATAAACCAAAGTGCTTTGTCTGCGGGAGGCCCTGGCGCATGAATCTGTGCAGCCGCAACGACCTCGGACAACCAGGGGCCGAGAAAACCACCGACACATGGGTCCGGACACTCAGGGTCAGGGAATAATCCAATATATATCTGGTGATATCTCGGGTGCTATTACAGATAGCGCAATAAACCAAAGTGAATTATCTGCAGGGGGCCCTGGCGCATGAATCTGTGCAGCGGAAACGACCTCGGACCACCAGGGGCCGAGAAAACCACCGTCTCATGGGGCCAGACACTCAGGGTCAGGCAAAAATCCAATATATATCAGGTGATATCTCGGGTGCTATTAGAGATAGCGCAATAAACCAAAGTGAATTATCTGCAGGAGGCCCTGGCTCATGAATCTGTGCAGCGGTAACGACCTCGGACGACCAGGGGCCGAGAAAACCACCGTCTCATTGGGCCGGACACTCAGTGTCAGGGAAAAATCCAATATATATCTGGTGATATCTCGGGTGCTATTAGTGATAGCGCAATAAACCAAAGTGAATTATCTGCAGGAGGCCCTGGCGCATGAATCAGTGCAGCCGCAACGACCTCGGACAACCAGGGGCCGAGAAACCCACAGTCTCATGGGGCCGGACACTCAGGGTCAGGGAAAAATCCAATATATATCTGGTGATATCTCGGGTGCTATTAGAGATGGCACAATAAACCAAAGTGAATTATCTGCAGGAGGCCCTGATGCATGAATCTGTGCAGCGGTAACGACCTCGGACCACCAGGGGCCGAGAAAACCACCGTCTCATGGGGCCGGACAGTCAGGGTCAGGGAAAAATCCAAATATATATCTGGTGATATCTCGGGTGCTATTACTTATAGCGCAATAAACCCAGGTCAATTATCTGCAGGAGGCCCTGGCGCATGAATTTGTGCAGCGGGAACGACCTCGGACCGCCAGGGGCCGCGAAAACCACAGTATCATGGGGCCGGACACTCAGGGTCAGGGGAAAATCCAATATATATCTGGTGATATCTCGGGTGCTGTTACAGATAGCGCAATAAACCAAAGTGCTTTGTCTGCGGGAGGCCCTGGCGCATGAATCTGTGCAGCCGCAACGACCTCGGACAGCCAGGGGCCGAGAAAACCACAGTCTCATGGGGCCGGACACTCAGGGTCAGGGAAAAATCCAATATATATCTGGTGATATCTCGGGTGCTATTACAGATAGCGCAATAAATCAAAGTGCATTGTCTGTAGGAGGCCCTGGCGCACGAATCTGTCCAGCGGGAACGACCTCGGACCACCAGGGGCCGAGAAAACCACCGTCTCATGGGGCCAGACACTCAGGGTCAGGCAAAAATCCAATATATATCTGGTGATATCCCGGGTGCTATTAGAGATAGCGCAATAAACCAAAGTGAACTATCTGCAGGAGGCCCTGGTGCATGAATCTGTCCAGCGGGAACGACCTCCGACCACCAGGGGCCGAGAAAACCACCGTCTCATGCGGCCGGACAGTCAGGGTCTGGGAAAAATCCAATATATATCTGGTGATATCTTGGGTGCTATTACAGATAGCGCAATAAACCAAAGTGCTTTGTCTGCGGGAGGCCCTGGCGCATGAATCTGTGCAGCCGCAACGACCTCGGACAACCAGGGGCCGAGAAAACCACCGACACATGGGTCCGGACACTCAGGGTCAGGGAATAATCCAATATATATCTGGTGATATCTCGGGTGCTATTACAGATAGCGCAATAAACCAAAGTGAATTATCTGCAGGGTGCCCTGGCGCATGAATCTGTCCAGCGGGAACGACCTCGGACCACCAGGAGCCGAGAAAACCACCGTCTCATAGGGCCGGACACACAGGGTCAGGGAAAAATCCAATACATATCTGGTGATATCTCGGGTGCTATTAGTGATAGAGCAATAAACCAAAGTGAATTATCTGCAGGAGGCCCTAGCGCATGAATCTGTGCAGCGGGAACGACCTCGGACCACCAGGGGCCGAGAAAACCACCGACTCATGGGGCCGGACACTGAGGGTCAGGGAAAAATCCAATATATATCAGGTGATATCTCGGGTGCTATTAGAGGTAGCGCAATAAATCAAAGTGCATTGTCTGTAGGAGGCCCTGGCGCATGAATCTGGCCAGCGGGAACGACCTCGGACCACCAGGAGCCGAGAAAACCACCGTCTCATGGGGCCGGACACTCAGGGTCAGGGAAAAATCCTATATATATCAGGTGATATCTCGGGTGCAATTACAAATAGCGCAATAAATCAAAGTGCATTGTCTGTCGGAGGCCCTGGCGCATGAATCTGTCCAGCGGCAACGACCTCGGACCACCAGGAGCCGAGAAAACCACCGTCTCATAGGGCCGGACACTCAGGGTCAGGGAAAAATCCAATACATATCTGGTGATATCTTGGGTGCTATTACAGATAGCGCAATAAACCAAAGTGAATTATCTGCAGGAGGCCCTGGCGCATGAATCTGTGCAGCGGGTACGACCTCGGACCACCAGGGGCCGAGAAAACCACCGTCTCATAGGGCCGGACACTCAGGGTCAGGGAAAAATCTAATATATATCCGGTGATATCTCGGGTGCTATTACAGATAGCGCAATAAATCAAAGTGCATTGTCTGTAGGAGGCCCTGGCGCATGAATCTGGCCAGCGGGAACGACCTCGGACCACCAGGGGCCGTGAAAACCACCGTCTCATGGGACCGGACACTCAGGGTCAGGGAAAAATCCAATATATATCTGGTGATATCTCGGCTGCTAGTACAGATAGCGCAATAAATCAAAGTGCATTGTCTGCAGAAGGCCCTGGTGCATGAATCTGTGCAGCGGGAACGACCTCGGACAACCAGGGGCCGAGATAACCACAGTATCATGGGGCCGGACCCTCAGGGCCAGGGGAAAATCCAATATATATCTGGTGATATCTCGGGTGCTATTACAGATAGCGCAATAAACCAAAGTGAATTATCTGCAGGAGGCCCTGGCGCATGAATCTGTGCAGCGGGAACGACCTCGGACAACCAGGGGCCGAGATAACCAGAGTATCATGGGGCCGGACCCTCAGGGCCAGGGGAAAATCCAATATATATCTGGTGATATCTCGGGTGCTATTAAAGATAGCGCAATAAACCAAAGTGAATTATCTGCACGGGGCCCTGTCGCATGAGTCTGTGCAGCGGGGAGGACCTCGGACCACCAGGGGCCGAGAAAACCACAGTCTCATGGGGCCGGACACTCAGGGTCAGGGGAAAATCCAAATATATATCTGGTGATATCTCGGGTGCTATTACTTATAGCGCAATAAACCCAGGTCAATTATCTGCAGGAGGCCCTGGCGCATGAATTTGTGCAGCGGGAACGACCTCGGACCGCCAGGGGCCGCGAAAACCACAGTATCATGGGGCCGGACACTCAGGGTCAGGGGAAAATCCAATATATATCTGGTGATATCTCGGGTGCTATTACAGATAGCGCAATAAATCATAGTGCGTTGTCCGTAGGAGGCCCTGGCGCACGAATCTGTCCAGCGGGAACGACCTCGGACCACCAGGGGCCGAGAAAACCACCGTCTCATGGGGCCAGACACTCAGGGTCAGGCAAAAATCCAATATATATCTGGTGATATCTCGGGTGCTATTAGAGATAGCGCAATAAATCAAAGTGCATTGTCTGTAGGGGGAACTGGCGAATGAATGTGTGCAGCGGTAACGACCTCGGACCACCAGGAGCCGAGAAAACCACCGTCTCATGGGGCCGGACACTCAGGGTCAGGGAAAAATCCTATATATATCAGGTGATATCTCGGGTGCAATTACAAATAGCGCAATAAATCAAAGTGCATTGTCTGTCGGAGGCCCTGGCGCATGAATCAGTCCAGCGGGAACGACCTCGGACCACCAGGAGCCGAGAAAACCACCGTCTCATAGGGCCGGACACTCAGGGTCAGGGAAAAATCCAATACATATCTGGTGATATCTCGGGTGCTATTAGTGATAGCGCAATAAACCAAAGTGAATTATCTGCAGGAGGCCCTGGCGCATGAATCTGTGCAGCGGGAACGACGTCGGACCACCAGGGGCCGAGAAAACCACCGTCTCATGGGGCCAGACACTCAGGGTCAGGGAAATTCCAATATATATCTGGTGATATCTCGGGTGCTATTAGAGATAGCGCAATAAACCAAAGTGAATTATCTGCAGGAGGCCCTGACGCATGAATCTTTGCAGCGGTAACGACCTCGGACGACCAGGGGCCGAGAAAACCACCGTCTCATGGGGCCGGACACTCATGGTCAGGGAAAAATCCAATATATATCTGGTGATATCTCGTGTGCTATTAGAGACATCGAAATAAATCAAAGTGCATTGTCCGTAGGAGGCCCTTGCGCATGAATCTGGGCAGCGGGAACGACCTCAGACCACCAGGGGCCGAGAAAACCACCGACACATGGGGTCGGACACTCAGGGTCAGGGAAAATTCCAATATATATCTGGTGATATCTCGGGTGCTATTAGTGATAGCGCAATAAACCAATGTGAATTATCTGCAGGAGGCCCTGGCGCACGAATCTGTGCAGCGGTAACGACCTCGGATCACCAGGGTCCGAGAAAACCACCGTCTCATGGGGCCGGACACTCAGGGTCGGGGAAAAATCCAATATATATCTGGTGATATCTCGGGTGCTATTAGTGATAGCGCAATAAACCAAGGTGATTTATCTGCAGGAGGCCCTGGCGCATGAATCTGCGCAGCGGGAACGACCTCGGACCACCAGGGGCCGAGAAAACCACCGTCTCATAGGGCCGGACACTCAGGGTCAGGGAAAAATCCAATATATATCTGGTGATATCTCGGGTGCTATTACAGATAGCGCAATAAATCATAGTGCGTTGTCCGTAGGAGGCCCTGGCGCATGAATCTGTCCAGCGGGAACGACCTCGGACCACCAGGGGCCGAGAAAACCACCGTCTCATGGGGCCAGACACTCAGGGTCAGGCAAAAATCCAATATATATCAGGTGATATCTCGGGTGCTATTAGAGATAGCGCAATAAACCAAAGTGAATTATCTGCAGGAGGCCCTGGCTCATGAATCTGTGCAGCGGTAACGACCTCGGACGACCAGGGGCCGAGAAAACCACCGTCTCATTGGGCCGGACACTCAGTGTCAGGGAAAAATCCAATATATATCTGGTGATATCTCGGGTGCTATTAGTGATAGCGCAATAAACCAAAGTGATTTATCTGCAGGAGGCCCTGGCGCATGAATCAGTGCAGCCGCAACGACCTCGGACAACCAGGGGCCGAGAAACCCACAGTCTCATGGGGCCGGACACTCAGGGTCAGGGAAAAATCCAATATATATCTTGTGATATCTCGGGTGCTATTAGAGATAGCACAATAAACCAAAGTGAATTATCTGCAGGAGGCCCTGACGCATGAATCTGTGCAGCGGTAACGACCTCGGACCACCAGGGGCCGAGAAAACCACCGTCTCATGGGGCCGGACAGTCAGGGTCAGGGAAAAATCCAAATATATATCTGGTGATATCTAGGGTGCTATTACTTATAGCGCAATAAACCCAGGT
The DNA here is from genome assembly GCF_051020985.1 of Nomia melanderi. Taxonomy (NCBI): domain Eukaryota; kingdom Metazoa; phylum Arthropoda; class Insecta; order Hymenoptera; family Halictidae; genus Nomia; species Nomia melanderi. The sequence goes on along the minus strand of NW_027475155.1, from coordinate 263,146 downwards.
CAATTATCTGCAGGAGGCCCTGGCGCATGAATTTGTGCAGCGGGAACGACCTCGGACCGCCAGGGGCCGCGAAAACCACAGTATCATGGGGCCGGACACTCAGGGTCAGGGGAAAATCCAATATATATCTGGTGATATCTCGGGTGCTATTACAGATAGCGCAATAAACCAAAGTGCTTTGTCTGCGGGAGGCCCTGGCGCATGAATCTGTGCAGCCGCAACGACCTCGGACAGCCAGGGGCCGAGAAAACCACAGTCTCATGGGGCCGGACACTCAGGGTCAGGGAAAAATCCAATATATATCTGGCGATATCTCGGGTGCTATTACAGATAGCGCAATAAATCAAAGTGCATTGTCTGTAGGAGGCCCTGGCGCACGAATCTATCCAGCGGGAACGACCTCGGACCACCAGGGGCCGAGAAAACCACCGTCTCATGGGGCCAGACACTCAGGGTCAGGCAAAAATCCAATATATATCTGGTGATATCTCGGGTGCTATTAGAGATAGCGCAATAAACCAAAGTGAACTATCTGCAGGAGGCCCTGGTGCATGAATCTGTGCAGCGGGAACGACCTCCGACCACCAGGGGCCGAGAAAACCACCGTCTCATGCGGCCGGACAGTCAGGGTCAGGGAAAAATCCAATATATATCTGGTGATATCTTGGGTGCTATTACAGATAGCGCAATAAATCAAAGTGCATTGTCTGTAAGAATCCCTGTCGCATGAATCTGTGCAGCGGGAACGACCGCGGACCACCAGGGGCCGAGAAAACCACAGTCTCATGGCGCTGGACACTCAGGGTCAGGGTAAAATCCAATATATATCTGGTGATATCTCGGGTGCTATTAGAGATAGCGCCATAAACCAAAGTGAATTATCTGCAGGAGGCCCTGGCGCATGAATCTGTGCAGCGGGTACGACCTCGGACCACCAGGGGCCGAGAAAACCACCGTCTCATAGGGCCGGACACTCAGGGTCAGGGAAAAATCCAATATATATCCGGTGATATCTCGGGTGCTATTACAGATAGCGCAATAAATCAAAGTGCATTGTCTGTAGGAGGCCCTGGCGCATGAATCTGGCCAGCGAGAACGACCTCGGACCACCAGGGGCCGCGAAAACCACAGTCTCATGGGGCCGGACACTCAGGGTCAGGGGAAAATCAAATATATATCTTGTGATATCTCGGGTGTTATTAGAGATAGCGCAATAAACCAAAGTGAATTATCTGCACGGGGCCCTGTCGCATGAATCTGGCCAGCGGGAACGACCTCGGACCACCAGGGGCCGCGAAAACCACAGTCTCATGGGGCCGGACACTCAGGGTCAGGGGAAAATCCAATATATATCTGGTGATATCTCGGGTGCTATTACAGATTGCGCAATAAACCAAAGTGAATTATCTGCAGGAGGCCCTGGCGCATGAATCTGTGCAGCGGGTACGACCTCGGACCACCAGGGGCCGAGAAAATTACAGATATTCGGAATCCGTCACCCAAGGTCATGTAAAAATCCAGCATATATCTGGTGATATCTCGGGTGCTATTACAGATAGCGCAATAAACCAAAGTGCATTGTCTGTAGGAGGCCCTGGCGCATGAATCTGGCCAGCGGGAACGACCTCGGACCACCAGGGGCCGAGAAAACCACAGTCTCATAGGGCCGGACACTCAGGATCAGGGGAAAATCCAATATATATCTGGTGATACCTCGGGTGCTATTAGAGATAGCGCAATAAACCAAAGTGAATTATCTGCAGGGGGCCCTGGCGCATGAATCTGTGCAGCGGAAACGACCTCGGAACACCAGGGGCCGAGAAAACCACCGTCACATGGGGCCGGACACTCAGGGTCAGGGGAAAATCCAATATACATCTGGTGATATCTCGGGTGCTATTACAGATAGCGCAATAAATTAAAGTGCATTCTCTGCAGCAGGCCCTGGCGCATGAATCTGTGCAGCGGTATCTACCTCGGTCCATCAGGGTCCGAGAAAATCTCCGTCTCATGGGGCCGGACACTCAGGGCCAGGGAAAAATCCAATATATATCTAGTGATATCTCGGGTGCTATTACAGATAGCGCAATAAATCAAAGTGCATTGTCTGCAGAAGGCCCTGGCGCATGAATCTGTGCAGCGGGAACGACCTCGGACAACCTGTGGCCGAGAAAACCACAGTATCATGGGGCCGGACACTCAGGGTCAGGGAAAGATCCAATATATATCTGGTGATATCTCGGGTGCTATTACAGATAGCGCAATAAATCATAGTGCATTGTATGTTGGAGGCCCTGGCGCATGAATCTGTGCAGCGGGAACGACCTAGGACCACCAGGGGCCGAGAAAACCACAGTCTCATGGGGCTGGACACTCAGGGTCAGGGTAAAATCTAATGTATATCTGGTGATATCTCGGGTGCTATTAGAGATAGCGCAATAAACCAAAGTGAATTATCTGCACGGGGCCCTGTCGCATGAATCTGTGCAGCGGGGACGACCTCGGACCACCAGGGGCCGAGAAAACCACAGTCTCATGGGGCTGGATACTCAGGGTCAGGGGAAAATCCAATATATATCTGGTGATATCTCGGGTGCTATTACAGATAGCGCAATAAATAATAGTGCATTGTCTGTAGGAGGCCCTTGCGCATGAATCTGGGCAGCGGGAACGACCTCAGACCAGCAGGGGCCGAGAAAACCACCGTCACATGGGGCCGGACACTCAGGGTCAGGGAAAAATCCAATATATATATCTGGTGATACCTCGGGTGCTATTAGAGATAGCGCAATAAACCAAAGTGAATTATCTGCAGGGGGCCCTGGCGCATGAATCTGTGCAGCGGAAACGACCTCGGAACACCAGGGGCCGAGAAAACCACCGTCACATGGGGCCGGACACTCAGGGTCAGGGGAAAATCCAATATACATCTGGTGATATCTCGGGTGCTATTACAGATAGCGCAATAAATTAAAGTGCATTCTCTGCAGGAGGCCCTGGCGCATGAATCTGTGCAGCGGTATCTACCTCGGTCCATCAGGGTCCGAGAAAATCTCCGTCTCATGGGGCCGGACACTCAGGGCCAGGGAAAAATCCAATATATATCTAGTGATATCTCGGGTGCTATTACAGATAGCGCAATAAATCAAAGTGCATTGTCTGCAGAAGGCCCTGGCGCATGAATCTGCGCAGCGGGAACGACCTCGGACAACCTGTGGCCGAGAAAACCACAGTATCATGGGGCCGGACACTCAGGGTCAGGGAAAGATCCAATATATATCTGGTGATATCTCGGGTGCTATTACAGATAGCGCAATAAATCATAGTGCATTGTATGTTGGAGGCCCTGGCGCATGAATCTGTGCAGCGGGAACGACCTAGGACCACCAGGGGCCGAGAAAACCACAGTCTCATGGGGCTGGACACTCAGGGTCAGGGTAAAATCTAATGTATATCTGGTGATATCTCGGGTGCTATTAGAGATAGCGCAATAAACCAAAGTGAATTATCTGCACGGGGCCCTGTCGCATGAATCTGTGCAGCGGGGACGACCTCGGACCACCAGGGGCCGAGAAAACCACAGTCTCATGGGGCTGGATACTCAGGGTCAGGGGAAAATCCAATATATATCTGGTGATATCTCGGGTGCTATTACAGATAGCGCAATAAATAATAGTGCATTGTCTGTAGGAGGCCCTTGCGCATGAATCTGGGCAGCGGGAACGACCTCAGACCAGCAGGGGCCGAGAAAACCACCGTCACATGGGGCCGGACACTCAGGGTCAGGGAAAAATCCAATATATATATCCGGTGATATCTCGGGTGCTATTAGAGATAGCGCCATAAACCAATGTGAATTATCTGCAGGAGGCCCTGGCGCATGAATCTGTGCAGCGGGAACGACCTCGGACCACCAGGGGCCGTGAAAACCACCGTCTCATGGGACCGGACACTCAGGGTCAGGGAAAAATCCAATATATATCTGGTGATATCTCGGCTGCTAGTACAGATAGCGCAATAAATCAAAGTGCATTGTCTGCAGAAGGCCCTGGCGCATGAATCTGTGCAGCGGGAACGACCTCGGACAACCAGGGGCCGAGATAACCACAGTATCATGGGGCCGGACCCTCAGGGCCAGGGGAAAATCCAATATATATCTGGTGATATCTCGGGTGCTATTACAGATAGCGCAATAAACCAAAGTGAATTATCTGCAGGAGGCCCTGGCGCATGAATCTGTGCAGCGGGTACGACCTCGGACCACCAGGGGCCGAGAAAATTACAGATATTCGGAATCCGTCACCCAAGATCATGTAAAAATCCAGCATATATCTGGTGATATCTCGGGTGCTATTACAGATAGCGCAATAAACCAAAGTGCTTTGTCTGCGGGAGGCTCTGGCGCATGAATCTGGCCAGCGGGAACGACCTCGGACTACCAGGGGCCGAGAAAACCACAGTCTCATGGGGCCGGACACTCAGGGCCAGGGGAAAATCCAGTATATATCTGGTGATATCTCGGTTGCTATTAGAGATAGCGCGATATATCAAAGTGCATTGTCTGCAGAAGGCCCTAGCGCATGAATCTGTGCAGCAGCAACGACGTCGGAACACCAGGGGCCAAGAAAATTACAGATTTTCGGTATCCGCCACCCAAGGTCATGTAAAAATCCAGCATATATCTGGTGATATCTCGGGTGCTATTAGAGATAGCGCAATAAATCAAAGTGCATTGTCTGTAGGAGGCCCTGGCGCGTGAATCTGTGCAGCGGGAACGACCTCGGACCACCAGGGGCCGAGAAAACGACCGTCTCATGGGGCCGGACACTCAGTGTCAGGGGAAAATCCAATATATATCTGTTGATATCTCGGGTGCTATTAGAGATAGCGCAATAAATCAAAGTGCATTGTCTGTAGGTGGCACTGGCGCATGAATCTGTGCAGCGGGAACGACCTCGGACCACCAGGGGCCGAGAAAACCACCGTCTCATGGGGCCGGACACTCAGGGTCCGGGGAAAATCCTATATATATCTGGTGATATTTCGGGTGCTATTACAGATAGCGCAATAAATCAAAGTGCATTGTCTGTAGGAGGCCCTGAAAACCACAGCCTCATGGGGCCGGACACTCAGGGTCAGGGGAAAATTCAATGTATATCTGGTGATATCTCGGGTGCTATTAGAGATAGCGCAATAAACCAAAGTGAATTATCTGCAGGGGGCCCTCGCGCATGAGCCTGTGCAGCGGCAACTACCTCGGACCACCAGGGGCCGAGAAAACCACCGTCTCATGGGGCAGGACACTCAGGGTCAGGGAAAAATCCAATATATATCTGGTCATACCTCGGGTGCTATTACAGATAGCGCAATAAATGAAGGTGAATTATCTGCAGGAGGCCCTGGCGCATGCATCTGGGCAGCGGGAACGACCTCGGACCACCAGGGGCGGAGAAAACCACCGACACATGGGGTCGGACACTCAGGGTCAGCGAAAATTCCAATATATATCTGGTGATATCTCGGGTGCTATTAGTGATAGCGCAATATACCAAAGTGAATTATCTGCAGGAGGCCCTGGCGCATGAATCTGTGCAGCGGGAACGACCTGGGACCACCAGGGGCCGAGAAAACCACCGTCTCATGGGGCCGGACACTCAGGGTCAGGGGATAATCAGATATATATCTGGTGATATCTCGGGTGCTATTACAGATAGCGCAATAAATCAAAGTGCATTGTCTGTAAGAGTCCCTGTCGCATGAATCTGTGCAGCGGGAACGACCTCGGACCACCAGGGGCCGAGAAAACCACAGTCTCATGGGGCTGGACACTCAGGGTCAGGGGAAAATCCAATATATATCTGGTGATATCTCGGGTGCTATTAGTGATAGCGCAATAAACCAAAGTGAATTATCTGCAGGAGACCCTGGCGCATGAATCTGTGCAGCGGGAACGACCTCGGATCACCAGGGTCCGAGAAAACTACAGTCTCATGGTAACGGACACTCAGGGTCAGGGGAAAATCCAATATATATCTGGTGATACCTGGGGTGCTATTAGAGATAGCGCAATTAACCAAAGTGAATTATCTGCAGGAGGCCCTGGCGCATGAATCTGTCCAGCGGGAACGACCTCGGACCACCAGGGGCCGAGAAAACCACCGTCTCATGGGGCCGGACAGTCAGGTTCAGGGAAAAATCCAATATATATCTGGTGATATCTCGGGTGCTATTACTTATAGCGCCATAAACCAAGGTCAATTATCTGCAGGAGGCGCTGGCGCATGAATCTGTGCAGCAGGAACGACCTCGGACCACCTGGGGCCGCGAAAACCACAGTCTCATGGGGCCGGACACTCAGGGTCAGGGGAAAATCCAATATATATCTGGTGATATCTCGGGTGGTATTAGAGATAGCGCAATAAACCAAAGTGAATTATCTGCAGGGGGCCCTGGCGCATGAATCTGTGCAGCAGGAATGACCTCGAACCACCAGGGGCCGAGAAAATTACAGATATTCGGAATCCGTCACCCAAGGTCATGTAAAAATCCAGCATATATCTGGTGATATCTCGGGTGCTATTACAGATAGCGCAATAGACCAAAGTTCATTGCCTGTAGGAGGCCCTGGAGCATTAATCTGTTCAGCGGGAACGACCTCGGACCTCCAGGGGCCGAGAAAACCACCGTCTCATGGGGCCGGACACGCAGGGCCTGGGAAAAATCCAATATATATCTCGTGATATCTCAGGTGCTATTACGGATAGCGCAATAAATCAAAGTGCATTGTCTGTAGGAGGCTCTGGCGCATGAATCTGTGCAGCGGGAACGACCTCGGACCACCTGGGACCGAGAAAACCACAGTCTCATGGGGCCGGACACTCAGGGCCAGGGGAAAATCCAGTATATATCTGGTGATATCTCGGGTGCTATTACAGATAGCGCAACAAATCAAAGTGCATTGTCTGTAGGAGGCCCTGGCGCATGAATCTGTGCAGCGGGAACGACCTCGGATCACCAGGGTCCGAGAAAACCACAGTCTCATGGGGCCGGACACTCAGGGCCAGGGGAAAATACAGTATATATCTGGTGATATCTCGGTTGCTATTAGAGATAGCGCGATATATCAAAGTGCATTGTCTGCAGAAGGCCCTAGCGCATGAATCTGTGCAGCAGCAACGACGTCGGAACACCAGGGGCCAAGAAAATTACAGATTTTCGGTATCCGCCACCCAAGGTCATGTAAAAATCCAGCATATATCTGGTGATATCTCGGGTGCTATTAGAGATAGCGCAATAAATCAAAGTGCATTGTCTGTAGGAGGCCCTGGCGCGTGAATCTGTGCAGCGGGAACGACCTCGGACCACCAGGGGCCGAGAAAACGACCGTCTCATGGGGCCGGACACTCAGTGTCAGGGGAAAATCCAATATATATCTGGTGATATCTCGGGTGCTATTAGAGATAGCGCAATGAACCAAAGTGAATTATCTGCAGTAGGCCCTGGCGCATGAATCTGTGCAGCGGGAACGACCTCGGACCACCAGGGGCCGAGAAAACCACAGTCTCATGGGGCTGGACACTCAGGGTCAGGGTAAAATCTAATGTATATCTGGTGATATCTCGGGTGCTATTAGAGATAGCGCAATAAACCAAAGTGAATTATCTGCACGGGGCCCTGTCGCATGAATCTGTGCAGCGGGGACGACCTCGGACCACCAGGGGCCGAGAAAACCACAGTCTCATGGGGCTGGATACTCAGGGTCAGGGGAAAATCCAATATATATCTGGTGATATCTCGGGTGCTATTACAGATAGCGCAATAAATAATAGTGCATTGTCTGTAGGAGGCCCTTGCGCATGAATCTGGGCAGCGGGAACGACCTCAGACCAGCAGGGGCCGAGAAAACCACCGTCACATGGGGCCGGACACTCAGGGTCAGGGAAAAATCCAATATATATATCTGGTGATACCTCGGGTGCTATTAGAGATAGCGCAATAAACCAAAGTGAATTATCTGCAGGGGGCCCTGGCGCATGAATCTGTGCAGCGGAAACGACCTCGGAACACCAGGGGCCGAGAAAACCACCGTCACATGGGGCCGGACACTCAGGGTCAGGGGAAAATCCAATATACATCTGGTGATATCTCGGGTGCTATTACAGATAGCGCAATAAATTAAAGTGCATTCTCTGCAGGAGGCCCTGGCGCATGAATCTGTGCAGCGGTATCTACCTCGGTCCATCAGGGTCCGAGAAAATCTCCGTCTCATGGGGCCGGACACTCAGGGCCAGGGAAAAATCCAATATATATCTAGTGATATCTCGGGTGCTATTACAGATAGCGCAATAAATCAAAGTGCATTGTCTGCAGAAGGCCCTGGCGCATGAATCTGCGCAGCGGGAACGACCTCGGACAACCTGTGGCCGAGAAAACCACAGTATCATGGGGCCGGACACTCAGGGTCAGGGAAAGATCCAATATATATCTGGTGATATCTCGGGTGCTATTACAGATAGCGCAATAAATCATAGTGCATTGTATGTTGGAGGCCCTGGCGCATGAATCTGAGCAGCGGGACCGACCTAGGACCACCAGGGGCCGAGAAAACCACAGTCTCATGGGGCTGGACACTCAGGGTCAGGGTAAAATCTAATGTATATCTGGTGATATCTCGGGTGCTATTAGAGATAGCGCAATAAACCAAAGTGAATTATCTGCACGGGGCCCTGTCGCATGAATCTGTGCAGCGGGGACGACCTCGGACCACCAGGGGCCGAGAAAACCACAGTCTCATGGGGCTGGATACTCAGGGTCAGGGGAAAATCCAATATATATCTGGTGATATCTCGGGTGCTATTACAGATAGCGCAATAAATAATAGTGCATTGTCTGTAGGAGGCCCTTGCGCATGAATCTGGGCAGCGGGAACGACCTCAGACCAGCAGGGGCCGAGAAAACCACCGTCACATGGGGCCGGACACTCAGGGTCAGGGAAAAATCCAATATATATATCCGGTGATATCTCGGGTGCTATTAGAGATAGCGCCATAAACCAATGTGAATTATCTGCAGGAGGCCCTGGCGCATGAATCTGTGCAGCGGGAACGACCTCGGACCACCAGGGGCCGTGAAAACCACCGTCTCATGGGACCGGACACTCAGGGTCAGGGAAAAATCCAATATATATCTGGTGATATCTCGGCTGCTAGTACAGATAGCGCAATAAATCAAAGTGCATTGTCTGCAGAAGGCCCTGGCGCATGAATCTGTGCAGCGGGAACGACCTCGGACAACCAGGGGCCGAGATAACCACAGTATCATGGGGCCGTACCCTCAGGGCCAGGGGAAAATCCAATATATATCTGGTGATATCTCGGGTGCTATTACAGATAGCGCAATAAACCAAAGTGAATTATCTGCAGGAGGCCCTGGCGCATGAATCTGTGCAGCGGGTACGACCTCGGACCACCAGGGGCCGAGAAAATTACAGATATTCGGAATCCGTCACCCAAGATCATGTAAAAATCCAGCATATATCTGGTGATATCTCGGGTGCTATTACAGATAGCGCAATAAACCAAAGTGCTTTGTCTGCGGGAGGCTCTGGCGCATGAATCTGGCCAGCGGGAACGACCTCGGACTACCAGGGGCCGAGAAAACCACAGTCTCATGGGGCCGGACACTCAGGGCCAGGGGAAAATCCAGTATATATCTGGTGATATCTCGGTTGCTATTAGAGATAGCGCGATATATCAAAGTGCATTGTCTGCAGAAGGCCCTAGCGCATGAATCTGTGCAGCAGCAACGACGTCGGAACACCAGGGGCCAAGAAAATTACAGATTTTCGGTATCCGCCACCCAAGGTCATGTAAAAATCCAGCATATATCTGGTGATATCTCGGGTGCTATTAGAGATAGCGCAATAAATCAAAGTGCATTGTCTGTAGGAGGCCCTGGCGCGTGAATCTGTGCAGCGGGAACGACCTCGGACCACCAGGGGCCGAGAAAACGACCGTCTCATGGGGCCGGACACTCAGTGTCAGGGGAAAATCCAATATATATCTGTTGATATCTCGGGTGCTATTAGAGATAGCGCAATAAATCAAAGTGCATTGTCTGTAGGTGGCACTGGCGCATGAATCTGTGCAGCGGGAACGACCTCGGACCACCAGGGGCCGAGAAAACCACCGTCTCATGGGGCCGGACACTCAGGGTCCGGGGAAAATCCTATATATATCTGGTGATATTTCGGGTGCTATTACAGATAGCGCAATAAATCAAAGTGCATTGTCTGTAGGAGGCCCTGAAAACCACAGCCTCATGGGGCCGGACACTCAGGGTCAGGGGAAAATTCAATGTATATCTGGTGATATCTCGGGTGCTATTAGAGATAGCGCAATAAACCAAAGTGAATTATCTGCAGGGGGCCCTCGCGCATGAGCCTGTGCAGCGGCAACTACCTCGGACCACCAGGGGCCGAGAAAACCACCGTCTCATGGGGCAGGACACTCAGGGTCAGGGAAAAATCCAATATATATCTGGTCATACCTCGGGTGCTATTACAGATAGCGCAATAAATGAAGGTGAATTATCTGCAGGAGGCCCTGGCGCATGCATCTGGGCAGCGGGAACGACCTCGGACCACCAGGGGCGGAGAAAACCACCGACACATGGGGTCGGACACTCAGGGTCAGCGAAAATTCCAATATATATCTGGTGATATCTCGGGTGCTATTAGTGATAGCGCAATATACCAAAGTGAATTATCTGCAGGAGGCCCTGGCGCATGAATCTGTGCAGCGGGAACGACCTGGGACCACCAGGGGCCGAGAAAACCACCGTCTCATGGGGCCGGACACTCAGGGTCAGGGGATAATCAGATATATATCTGGTGATATCTCGGGTGCTATTACAGATAGCGCAATAAATCAAAGTGCATTGTCTGTAAGAGTCCCTGTCGCATGAATCTGTGCAGCGGGAACGACCTCGGACCACCAGGGGCCGAGAAAACCACAGTCTCATGGGGCTGGACACTCAGGGTCAGGGGAAAATCCAATATATATCTGGTGATATCTCGGGTGCTATTAGTGATAGCGCAATAAACCAAAGTGAATTATCTGCAGGAGACCCTGGCGCATGAATCTGTGCAGCGGGAACGACCTCGGATCACCAGGGTCCGAGAAAACTACAGTCTCATGGTAACGGACACTCAGGGTCAGGGGAAAATCCAATATATATCTGGTGATACCTGGGGTGCTATTGGAGATAGCGCAATAAACCAAAGTGAATTATCTGCAGGAGGCCCTGGCGCATGAATCTGTCCAGCGGGAACGACCTCGGACCACCAGGGGCCGAGAAAACCACCGTCTCATGGGGCCGGACAGTCAGGTTCAGGGAAAAATCCAATATATATCTGGTGATATCTCGGGTGCTATTACTTATAGCGCCATAAACCAAGGTCAATTATCTGCAGGAGGCGCTGGCGCATGAATCTGTGCAGCAGGAACGACCTCGGACCACCTGGGGCCGCGAAAACCACAGTCTCATGGGGCCGGACACTCAGGGTCAGGGGAAAATCCAATATATATCTGGTGATATCTCGGGTGGTATTAGAGATAGCGCAATAAACCAAAGTGAATTATCTGCAGGGGGCCCTGGCGCATGAATCTGTGCAGCAGGAATGACCTCGAACCACCAGGGGCCGAGAAAATTACAGATATTCGGAATCCGTCACCCAAGGTCATGTAAAAATCCAGCATATATCTGGTGATATCTCGGGTGCTATTACAGATAGCGCAATAGACCAAAGTTCATTGCCTGTAGGAGGCCCTGGAGCATTAATCTGTTCAGCGGGAACGACCTCGGACCTCCAGGGGCCGAGAAAACCACCGTCTCATGGGGCCGGACACGCAGGGCCTGGGAAAAATCCAATATATATCTCGTGATATCTCAGGTGCTATTACGGATAGCGCAATAAATCAAAGTGCATTGTCTGTAGGAGGCTCTGGCGCATGAATCTGTGCAGCGGGAACGACCTCGGACCACCTGGGACCGAGAAAACCACAGTCTCATGGGGCCGGACACTCAGGGCCAGGGGAAAATCCAGTATATATCTGGTGATATCTCGGGTGCTATTACAGATAGCGCAACAAATCAAAGTGCATTGTCTGTAGGAGGCCCTGGCGCATGAATCTGTGCAGCGGGAACGACCTCGGATCACCAGGGTCCGAGAAAACCACAGTCTCATGGGGCCGGACACTCAGGGCCAGGGGAAAATACAGTATATATCTGGTGATATCTCGGTTGCTATTAGAGATAGCGCGATATATCAAAGTGCATTGTCTGCAGAAGGCCCTAGCGCATGAATCTGTGCAGCAGCAACGACGTCGGAACACCAGGGGCCAAGAAAATTACAGATTTTCGGTATCCGCCACCCAAGGTCATGTAAAAATCCAGCATATATCTGGTGATATCTCGGGTGCTATTAGAGATAGCGCAATAAATCAAAGTGCATTGTCTGTAGGAGGCCCTGGCGCGTGAATCTGTGCAGCGGGAACGACCTCGGACCACCAGGGGCCGAGAAAACGACCGTCTCATGGGGCCGGACACTCAGTGTCAGGGGAAAATCCAATATATATCTGGTGATATCTCGGGTGCTATTAGAGATAGCGCAATGAACCAAAGTGAATTATCTGCAGTAGGCCCTGGCGCATGAATCTGTGCAGCGGGAACGACCTCGGACCACCAGGGGCCGAGAAAACCACAGTCTCATGGGGCTGGACACTCAGGGTCAGGGGAAAATCCAATATATATCTGGTGATATCTCGGGTGCTATTACAGATAGCGCAATAAATCATAGTGCATTGTCTGTAGGAGGCCCTGGCGCATGAATCTGTGCAGCGGGAACGACCTCGGATCACCAGGGTCCGAGAAAACCACAGTCTCATGGGAACGGACACTCAGGATCAGGGGAAAATCCAATATATATCTGGTGATATCTCGGGTGCTATTACAGATAGCGCAATAAACCAAAGTGAATTATCTGCAGGAGGCCCTGGCGCATGAATCTGTGCAGCGGGTACGACCTCGGACCACCAGGGGCCGAGAAAATTACAGATATTCGGAATCCGTCACCCAAGGTCATGCAAAAATCCAGCATATATCTGGTGATATCTCGGGTGCTATTACAGATAGCGCAATAAACCAAAGTGCTTTGTCTGCGGGAGGCCCTGGCGCATGAATCTGTGCAGCCGCAACGACCTCGGACAACCAGGGGCCGAGAAAACCACAGTCTCATGGGGCCGGACACTCAGGGTCTGGGGAAAATCCAAAATATATCTGGTGATATCTCGGGTGCTATTACAGATAGCGCAACAAATCAAAGTGGATTGTCTGCAGGCGGCCCTGGCGCATGAATCTGTGCAGCGGGAACGACCTCGGACCACCAGGGGCCGAGAAAACCACCGTCTCATGGGGCCGGACACTCAGGGTCAGGGAAAAATCCAATATGTATCTCGTGATATCTCGGGTGCTATTAGAGATAGCGCAATAAAGCAAAGTGCATTGTCTGCAAGAGGCCCTGGCGCATGAATCTATTCAGCGGGAACGACCTCGGACCACTAGGGGCCGAGAAAACCACCGTCTCATTGGGCCGGAAACTCAGGGTCAGGGAAAAATCCAATATATATCTGGTGATATCTCGGGTGCTATTAGAGAAAGCGCAATAAACCAAGGTGATTTATCTACAGGAGGCCCTGGCGCATGAATCTGTGCAGCGGGAACGACCTCGGACCACCAGGAGCCGCGAAAACCACAGTCTCATGGGGCCGGACACTCAGGGTCAGGGGAAAATCAAATATATATCTTGTGATATCTCGGGTGCTATTACAGATAGCGCAATAAACCAAAGTGAATTATCTGCACGGGGCCCTGTCGCATGAATCTGTGCAGCGGGAACGACCTCGGACCACCAGGGGCCGAGAAAACCACAGTCTCATGGGGCTGGACACTCAGGGTCAGGGGAAAATCCAATATATATCTGGTGATATCTCGGGTGCTATTAGAGATAGCGCAATAAACCAAAGTGAATTATCTGCAGGGTGCCCTGGCGCATGAATCTGTGCAGCGGGAACGACCTCGGACCACCAGGGGCCGAGAAAACCACCGTCACATGGGGCCGGACACTCAGGGTCAGGGAAAAATCCAATATATATCCGGTGATATCTCGGGTGCTATTACAGATAGCGCAATAAATCAAAGTGCATTGTCTGTAAGAGTCCCTGTCGCATGAATCTGTGCAGCGGGAACGACCTCGGACCACCAGGGGCCGAGAAAACCACCGTCTCATGGGGCCGGACACTCAGGGTCAGGGAAAAATCCAATATGTATCTTGTGATATCTCGGGTGCTATTAGAGATAGCGCAATAAATCAAAGTGCATTGTCTGTAGGAGGCCCTGGCGCGTGAATCTGTGCAGCGGGAACGACCTCGGACCACCAGGGGCCGAGAAAACGACCGTCTCATGGGGCCGGACACTCAGTGTCAGGGGAAAATCCAATATATATCTGTTGATATCTCGGGTGCTATTAGAGATAGCGCAATAAATCAAAGTGCATTGTCTGTAGGTGGCACTGGCGCATGAATCTGTGCAGCGGGAACGACCTCGGACCACCAGGGGCCGAGAAAACCACCGTCTCATGGGGCCGGACACTCAGGGTCCGGGGAAAATCCTATATATATCTGGTGATATTTCGGGTGCTATTACAGATAGCGCAATAAATCAAAGTGCATTGTCTGTAGGAGGCCCTGAAAACCACAGCCTCATGGGGCCGGACACTCAGGGTCAGGGGAAAATTCAATGTATATCTGGTGATATCTCGGGTGCTATTAGAGATAGCGCAATAAACCAAAGTGAATTATCTGCAGGGGGCCCTCGCGCATGAGCCTGTGCAGCGGCAACTACCTCGGACCACCAGGGGCCGAGAAAACCACCGTCTCATGGGGCAGGACACTCAGGGTCAGGGAAAAATCCAATATATATCTGGTCATACCTCGGGTGCTATTACAGATAGCGCAATAAATGAAGGTGAATTATCTGCAGGAGGCCCTGGCGCATGCATCTGGGCAGCGGGAACGACCTCGGACCACCAGGGGCGGAGAAAACCACCGACACATGGGGTCGGACACTCAGGGTCAGCGAAAATTCCAATATATATCTGGTGATATCTCGGGTGCTATTAGTGATAGCGCAATATACCAAAGTGAATTATCTGCAGGAGGCCCTGGCGCATGAATCTGTGCAGCGGGAACGACCTGGGACCACCAGGGGCCGAGAAAACCACCGTCTCATGGGGCCGGACACTCAGGGTCAGGGGATAATCAGATATATATCTGGTGATATCTCGGGTGCTATTACAGATAGCGCAATAAATCAAAGTGCATTGTCTGTAAGAGTCCCTGTCGCATGAATCTGTGCAGCGGGAACGACCTCGGACCACCAGGGGCCGAGAAAACCACAGTCTCATGGGGCTGGACACTCAGGGTCAGGGGAAAATCCAATATATATCTGGTGATATCTCGGGTGCTATTAGTGATAGCGCAATAAACCAAAGTGAATTATCTGCAGGAGACCCTGGCGCATGAATCTGTGCAGCGGGAACGACCTCGGATCACCAGGGTCCGAGAAAACTACAGTCTCATGGTAACGGACACTCAGGGTCAGGGGAAAATCCAATATATATCTGGTGATACCTGGGGTGCTATTGGAGATAGCGCAATAAACCAAAGTGAATTATCTGCAGGAGGCCCTGGCGCATGAATCTGTCCAGCGGGAACGACCTCGGACCACCAGGGGCCGAGAAAACCACCGTCTCATGGGGCCGGACAGTCAGGTTCAGGGAAAAATCCAATATATATCTGGTGATATCTCGGGTGCTATTACTTATAGCGCCATAAACCAAGGTCAATTATCTGCAGGAGGCGCTGGCGCATGAATCTGTGCAGCAGGAACGACCTCGGACCACCTGGGGCCGCGAAAACCACAGTCTCATGGGGCCGGACACTCAGGGTCAGGGGAAAATCCAATATATATCTGGTGATATCTCGGGTGGTATTAGAGATAGCGCAATAAACCAAAGTGAATTATCTGCAGGGGGCCCTGGCGCATGAATCTGTGCAGCAGGAATGACCTCGAACCACCAGGGGCCGAGAAAATTACAGATATTCGGAATCCGTCACCCAAGGTCATGTAAAAATCCAGCATATATCTGGTGATATCTCGGGTGCTATTACAGATAGCGCAATAGACCAAAGTTCATTGCCTGTAGGAGGCCCTGGAGCATTAATCTGTTCAGCGGGAACGACCTCGGACCTCCAGGGGCCGAGAAAACCACCGTCTCATGGGGCCGGACACGCAGGGCCTGGGAAAAATCCAATATATATCTCGTGATATCTCAGGTGCTATTACGGATAGCGCAATAAATCAAAGTGCATTGTCTGTAGGAGGCTCTGGCGCATGAATCTGTGCAGCGGGAACGACCTCGGACCACCTGGGACCGAGAAAACCACAGTCTCATGGGGCCGGACACTCAGGGCCAGGGGAAAATCCAGTATATATCTGGTGATATCTCGGGTGCTATTACAGATAGCGCAACAAATCAAAGTGCATTGTCTGTAGGAGGCCCTGGCGCATGAATCTGTGCAGCGGGAACGACCTCGGATCACCAGGGTCCGAGAAAACCACAGTCTCATGGGGCCGGACACTCAGGGCCAGGGGAAAATACAGTATATATCTGGTGATATCTCGGTTGCTATTAGAGATAGCGCGATATATCAAAGTGCATTGTCTGCAGAAGGCCCTAGCGCATGAATCTGTGCAGCAGCAACGACGTCGGAACACCAGGGGCCAAGAAAATTACAGATTTTCGGTATCCGCCACCCAAGGTCATGTAAAAATCCAGCATATATCTGGTGATATCTCGGGTGCTATTAGAGATAGCGCAATAAATCAAAGTGCATTGTCTGTAGGAGGCCCTGGCGCGTGAATCTGTGCAGCGGGAACGACCTCGGACCACCAGGGGCCGAGAAAACGACCGTCTCATGGGGCCGGACACTCAGTGTCAGGGGAAAATCCAATATATATCTGGTGATATCTCGGGTGCTATTAGAGATAGCGCAATGAACCAAAGTGAATTATCTGCAGTAGGCCCTGGCGCATGAATCTGTGCAGCGGGAACGACCTCGGACCACCAGGGGCCGAGAAAACCACAGTCTCATGGGGCTGGACACTCAGGGTCAGGGGAAAATCCAATATATATCTGGTGATATCTCGGGTGCTATTACAGATAGCGCAATAAATCATAGTGCATTGTCTGTAGGAGGCCCTGGCGCATGAATCTGTGCAGCGGGAACGACCTCGGATCACCAGGGTCCGAGAAAACCACAGTCTCATGGGAACGGACACTCAGGATCAGGGGAAAATCCAATATATATCTGGTGATATCTCGGGTGCTATTACAGATAGCGCAATAAACCAAAGTGAATTATCTGCAGGAGGCCCTGGCGCATGAATCTGTGCAGCGGGTACGACCTCGGACCACCAGGGGCCGAGAAAATTACAGATATTCGGAATCCGTCACCCAAGGTCATGCAAAAATCCAGCATATATCTGGTGATATCTCGGGTGCTATTACAGATAGCGCAATAAACCAAAGTGCTTTGTCTGCGGGAGGCCCTGGCGCATGAATCTGTGCAGCCGCAACGACCTCGGACAACCAGGGGCCGAGAAAACCACAGTCTCATGGGGCCGGACACTCAGGGTCTGGGGAAAATCCAAAATATATCTGGTGATATCTCGGGTGCTATTACAGATAGCGCAACAAATCAAAGTGGATTGTCTGCAGGCGGCCCTGGCGCATGAATCTGTGCAGCGGGAACGACCTCGGACCACCAGGGGCCGAGAAAACCACCGTCTCATGGGGCCGGACACTCAGGGTCAGGGAAAAATCCAATATGTATCTCGTGATATCTCGGGTGCTATTAGAGATAGCGCAATAAAGCAAAGTGCATTGTCTGCAAGAGGCCCTGGCGCATGAATCTATTCAGCGGGAACGACCTCGGACCACTAGGGGCCGAGAAAACCACCGTCTCATTGGGCCGGAAACTCAGGGTCAGGGAAAAATCCAATATATATCTGGTGATATCTCGGGTGCTATTAGAGAAAGCGCAATAAACCAAGGTGATTTATCTACAGGAGGCCCTGGCGCATGAATCTGTGCAGCGGGAACGACCTCGGACCACCAGGAGCCGCGAAAACCACAGTCTCATGGGGCCGGACACTCAGGGTCAGGGGAAAATCAAATATATATCTTGTGATATCTCGGGTGCTATTACAGATAGCGCAATAAACCAAAGTGAATTATCTGCACGGGGCCCTGTCGCATGAATCTGTGCAGCGGGAACGACCTCGGACCACCAGGGGCCGAGAAAACCACAGTCTCATGGGGCTGGACACTCAGGGTCAGGGGAAAATCCAATATATATCTGGTGATATCTCGGGTGCTATTAGAGATAGCGCAATAAACCAAAGTGAATTATCTGCAGGGTGCCCTGGCGCATGAATCTGTGCAGCGGGAACGACCTCGGACCACCAGGGGCCGAGAAAACCACCGTCACATGGGGCCGGACACTCAGGGTCAGGGAAAAATCCAATATATATCCGGTGATATCTCGGGTGCTATTACAGATAGCGCAATAAATCAAAGTGCATTGTCTGTAAGAGTCCCTGTCGCATGAATCTGTGCAGCGGGAACGACCTCGGACCACCAGGGGCCGAGAAAACCACCGTCTCATGGGGCCGGACACTCAGGGTCAGGGAAAAATCCAATATGTATCTTGTGATATCTCGGGTGCTATTAGAGATAGCGCAATAAACCAAAGTGAATTATCTGCACGGGGCCCTGTCGCATGAATCTGTGCAGCGGGAACGACCTCGGACCACCAGGGGCCGAGAAAACCACAGTCTCATGGGGCTGGACACTCAGGGTCAGGGGAAAATCCAATATATATCTGGTGATATCTCGGGTGCTATTACAGATAGCGCAATAAATCATAGTGCATTGTCTGTAGGAGGCCCTGGCGCATGAATCTGTGCAGCGGGAACGACCTCGGACCACCAGGGGCCGAGAAAACCACAGTCTCATGGGGACGGACACTCAGGGTCAGGGGAAAATCCAATATATATCTGGTGATATCTCGGGTGCTATTAAAGATAGCGCATTAAACCAAAGTGAATTATCTGCAGGAGGCCCTGGCGCATGCATCTGTGAAGCGGGAACGACCTCGGACCACCAGGGGCCGAGAAAACCACCGTCACATGGGGCCGGACACTCAGGGTCAGGGAAAAATCCAATATGTATCCGGTGATATCTCGGCTGATATTACAGATAGCGCAATAAATCATAGTGCATTGTCTGTAGGATGCCCTGGCGCATGAATCTGTGCAGCGGGAACGACCTCGGACCACCAGGGGCCGAGAAAACCACCGACACATGGGGTCGGACACTCAGGGTCAGGGAAAAATCCAATATATATCTGGTGATATCTCGGGTGCTATTAGTGATAGCGCAATAAACCAAAGTGAATTATCTGCAGGAGGCCCTGGCGCATGAATCTGTGCAGCGGGAACGACCTCGGATCACCAGGGTCCGAGAAAACCACAGTCTCATGGGGCTGGACACTCAGGTCAGGGGAAAATCCAATATATATCTGGTGATATCTCGGGTGCTATTACAGATAGCGCAATAAATCAAAGTGCATTGTCTGTAAGAGTCCCTGCCGCATGAATCTGTGCAGCGGGAACGACCTCGGACCACCAGGAGCCGCGAAAACCACAGTCTCATTGGGCCGGACACTCAGGGTCAGGGGAAAATCAAATATATATCTTGTGATATCTCGGGTGCTATTACAGATAGCGCAATAAACCAAAGTGAATTATCTGCACGGGGCCCTGTCGCATGAATCTGTGCAGCGGGAACGACCTCGGACCACCAGGGGCCGAGAAAACCACAGTCTCATGGGGCTGGACACTCAGGGTCAGGGGAAAATCCAATATATATCTGGTGATATCTCGGGTGCTATTACAGATAGCGCAATAAATCAAAGTGCATTGTCTGTAAGAGTCCCTGTCGCATGAATCTGTGCAGCGGGAACGACCTCGGACCACCAGGGGCCGAGAAAACCACAGTCTCATGGGGCTGGACACGCAGGGTCAGGGGAAAATCCAATATATATCTGGTGATATCTCGGCTGCTATTAGAGACAGCGCAATAAACCAAAGTGAATTATCAGCAGGAGGCCCTGGCGCATGAATCTGTCCAGCGGGAACGACCTCGGACCACCAGGGGCCGAGAAAACCACCGTCTCATGGCGCCAGACACTCAGGGTCTGGCAAAAATCCAATATATATCTGGTGATATCTCGGGTGCTATTAGAGATAGCGCAATAGACCAAAGTGAACTATCTGCAGGAGGCCCTGGCGCATGAATCTGTGCAGCGGTAACGACCTCGGACGACCAGGGGCCGAGAAAACCACCGTCTCATGGGGCCGGACACTCAGGGTCAGGGAAAAATCCAATATATATCTGGTGATATCTCGGGTGCTATTAGTGATAGCGCAATAAACCAAACTGAATTATCTGCAGGGGGCCCTGGCGCATGAATCTGTGCAGCGGGAACGACCTCGGATCACCAGGGTCCGAGAAAACCACAGTCTCATGGGAACGGACACTCAGGATCAGGGGAAAATCCAATATATATCTGGTGATATCTCGGGTGCTATTAGAGATAGCGCAATAAACCAAAGTGAATTATCTGCAGGGTGCCCTGGCGCATGAATCTGTGCAGCGGGAACGACCTCGGACCACCAGGGGCCGAGAAAACCACCGTCACATGGGGCCGGACACTCAGGGTCAGGGAAAAATCCAATATATATCCGGTGATATCTCGGGTGCTATTACAGATAGCGCAACAAATCAAAGTGCATTGTCTGTAAGAGTCCCTGTCGCATGAATCTGTGCAGCGGGAACGACCTCGGACCACCAGGGGCTGAGAAAACCACCGTCTCATGGGGCCGGACACTCAGGGTCAGGGAAAAATCCAATATGTATCTTGTGATATCTCGGGTGCTATTAGAGATAGCGCAATAAACCAAAGTGAATTATCTGCACGGGGCCCTGTCGCATGAATCTGTGCAGCGGGAACGACCTCGGACCACCAGGGGCCGAGAAAACCACAGTCTCATGGGGCTGGACACTCAGGGTCAGGGGAAAATCCAATATATATCTGGTGATATCTCGGGTGCTATTACAGATAGCGCAATAAATCATAGTGCATTGTCTGTAGGAGGCCCTGGCGCATGAATCTGTGCAGCGGGAACGACCTCGGACCACCAGGGGCCGAGAAAACCACAGTCTCATGGGGACGGACACTCAGGGTCAGGGGAAAATCCAATATATATCTGGTGGTATCTCGGGTGCTATTAAAGATAGCGCATTAAACCAAAGTGAATTATCTGCAGGAGGCCCTGGCGCATGCATCTGTGAAGCGGGAACGACCTCGGACCACCAGGGGCCGAGAAAACCACCGTCACATGGGGCCGGACACTCAGGGTCAGGGAAAAATCCAATATATATCCGGTGATATCTCGGGTGCTATTACAGATAGCTCAATAAATCAAAGTGCATTGTCTGTAAGAGTCCCTGTCGCATGAATCTGTGCAGCGGGAACGACCTCGGACCACCAGAGGCCGAGAAAACCACAGTCTCATGGGGCTGGTCACGCAGGGTCAGGGGAAAATCCAATATATATCTGGTGATATCTCGGGTGCTATTAGAGACAGCGCAATAAACCAAAGTGAATTATCTGCAGGAGCCCCTGGCGCATGAATCTGTCCAGCGGGAACGACCTCGGACCACCAGGGGCCGAGAAAACCACCGTCTCATGGGGCCAGACACTCAGGGTCTGGCAAAAATCCAATATATATCTGGTGATATCTCGGGTGCTATTAGAGATAGCGCAATAAACCAAAGTGAATTATCTGCAGGAGGCCCTGGCGCATGAATCTGTGCAGCGGTAACGACCTCGGACGACCAGGGGCCGAGAAAACCACCGTCTCATGGGGCCGGACACTCAGGGTCAGGGAAAAATCCAATATATATCTGGTGATATCTCGGGTGCTATTAGTGATAGCGCAATAAACCAAAGTGAATTATCTGCAGGAGGGCCTGGCGCATGCATCTGTGCAGCGGGAACGACCTCGGACCACCAGGGGCCGAGACAACCACCGTCTCATTGGGCCGGACACTCAGGGTCAGGGGAAAATCCAATATATATCTGGTGATATCTCGGGTGCTATTACAGGTAGCGCAATAAATCAAAGTGCATTGTCTGTAGGAGGCCCTGGCGCATGAATATGTGCAGCGGGAACGACCACGGACCACCAGGGGCCGAGAAAACCACAGTCTCATGGGGCCGGACACTCAGGGTCAGGGTAGAATCAAATATATATCTGGTGATATCTCGGGTGCTATTAGAGATAGTGCAATAAACCAAAGTGAATTATCTGCAGGAGGGCCTGGCGCATGCATCTGAGCAGCGGGAACGACCTCGGACCACCAGGGGCCGAGACAACCACCGTCTCATTGGGCCAGACACTCAGGGTCAGGGAAAAATCCAATATATATCTGGTGATAACTCGGGTGCTATTAGAAATAGCGCAATAAATCAAAGTGCATTGTCCGTAGGAGGCCCTTGCGCATGAATCTGTGCAGCGGGAACGACCTCGGACCACCAGGGGCGGAGAAAACCACCGTCTCATGGGGCCGGTCACTTAGGGTGAGGGGAAAATCCAATATATATCTGGTGATATTTCCGGTGCTATTAGAGATAGCGCAATAAACCAAAGTGAATTATCTGCAGGAGGCCCTGGCCCATGAATCTGTGCAGAAGGAACGACCTCGGACCACCAGGGGCCGAGAAAACCACCGTCTCATGGGGCCGGACACTCAGGGTCAGGTAAAAATCCAATATATATCTGGTGATATCTCGGGTGCTATTAGAGATAGCGCAATAAACCAAAGTGAATTATCTGCAGGAGGCCCTGGCGCATGCATCTGTGCAGCGGGAACGACCTCGGACCACCAGGGTCCGAGATAACCACCGTCTCATGGGGCCGGACACTCAGGGTCCGGGGAAAATCCTATATATATCTGGTGATATCTCGGGTGCTATTACAGATAGCGCAATAAATCAAAGTGCATTGTCTGTAGGAGGCCCTGAAGACCACAGTCTCATGGGGCCGGTCACTCAGGGTCAGGGGAAAATACAATGTATATCTGGTTATATCTCGGGTGCTATTAGAGATAGTGCAATAAACCAAAGTGAATTATCTGCAGGAGGGCCTGGCGCATGCACCTGTGCAGCGGGAACGACCTCGGACCACCAGGGGCCGAGACAACCACCGTCTCATTGGGCCAGACACTCAGGGTCAGGGAAAAATCCAATATATATCTGGTGATATCTCGGGTGCTATTAGAAATAGCGCAATAAATCAAAGTGCATTGTCCGTAGGAGGCCCATGCGCATGAATCTGTGCAGCGGGAACGACCTCGGACCACCAGGCGCCGAGAAAACCACCGTCTCATGGGGCAGGACACTCAGGGTCAGGGAAAAATCCAATATATATCTGGTGATACCTCGGGTGCTATTACTGATAGCGCAATAAATCAAGGTGAATTATCTGCAGGAGGCCCTGGCGCATGCATCTGGGTAGCGGGAACGACCTCGGACCACCAGGGGCGGAGAAAACCACCGTCTCATGGGGCCGGACACTCAGGGTCGGGGAAAAATCCAATATGTATCTGGTGATATCTCGGGTGCTATTAGTGATAGCGCAATAAACCAAAGTGAATTATCTGCAGGAGGCCCTGGCGCATGAATCTGTGCAGCGGGAACGACCTCGGACCACCAGGGGCCGAGAATTCCACCGTCTCATGGGGCCGGACACTGAGGGTCAGGGAAAAATCCAATATGTATCCGGTGATATCTCGGGTGATATTACAGATAGCGCAATAAATCATAGTGCATTGTCTGTAGGATGCCCTGGCGCATGAATCTGTTCAGCGGGAACGACCTCGGACCACCAGGGGCCGAGAAAACCACAGTCTCATGGGGCCGGACACTCAGGGTCAGGGAAAAATCCAATATATATCTGGTGATATCTCGGGTGCTATTAGAGATAGCGCAATAAACCAAAGTGCATTGTCTGCAAGAGGCCCTGGCGCATGAATCTGTGCAGCGGGAACGACCTCGGTCCACCAGGGGCCGAGAAAACCACAGTCTCATGGGGCCGGACACTCAGGGTCAGGGAAAAATCCAATATATATCTGGTGATATCTCGGGTGCTATTAGAGATTGCGCAACAAATCAAAGTGCATTGTCTGCAGGAGGCCCAGGCGCATGCATCTGTGCTGCGGGAACGACCTCGGACCACCAGGGGCCGAGAAAACCACCGTCTCATGGGGCCGGACACTCAGGGTCAGGGAAAAATCCAATATATATCTGGTGATATCTCGGGTGCTATTAGAGATAGCGCAATAAACCAAAGTGAATTATCTGCAGGAGGCCCTGGCGCATGAATCTGTGCAGCGAGAACGACCTCGGACCACCAGGGGCCGAGAAAACCAAAGTCTCATGGGGCCGGACACTCAGGGTGAGGGGAAAAGCCAAAATATATCTGGTGATATCTCGGGTGCTATTAGAGATAGCGCAATCACCCAAAGTGAATTATCTGCAGGAGGCCCTGGCGCATGAATCTGTGCAGCGGGAACGCCATCGGACCACCAGGGGCCGAGAAAAACACCGTCTCATGGGGCCGGAGACTCAGGGTCCGGGGAAAATCCAATATATATCTGGTGATATCTCGGGTGCTATTACAGATAGCGCAATAAACCAAAGTGAATTATCTGCAGGAGGCCCTGGCGCATGAATCTGTGCCGCGGGAAAGACCTCGGACCACCAGGGGCCGAGAAAACCACCGTCTCATGGGGCCGGACATTCAGGGTCAGGGAAAAATCCAATATATATCCGGTGATATCTCGGGTGCTATTACAGATAGCGCAATAAATCATAGTGCATTGTCTGTAGGAGGCCCTGGCGCATGAATCTGTGCAGCGGGAACGACCTCGGACCACCAGGGGCCGAGAAAACCACAGTCTCATGGGGCTGGACACTCAGGGTCAGGGGAAAATCCAATATATATCTGGCGATATCTCGGGTGCTATTACAGATAGCGCAATAAATCATGGTGCATTGTCCGTAGGAGGCCCTAGCGCATGAATGTGGGCAGCGGGAACGACCTCAGACCACCAGGGGCCGAGAAAACCACCGACACATGGGGACGGACACTCAGGGTCAGGGAAAAATCCATTATATATCTGGTGATATCTCGGGTGCTATTAGTGATAGCGCAATAAACCAAAGTGAATTATCTGCAGGAGGACCTGGCGCATGAATCTGTGCTGCGGGAACGACCTCGGATCACCAGGGTCCGAGAAAACCACCGTCACATGAGGCCGGGCACTCAGGGTCGGGGAAAAATCCAATATATATCTGGTGATATCTCGGGTGCTATTAGAGATAGCGCAATAAGTCAAAGTGCATTGTCTGTAGGAGGCCCTGGCGCATGAATCTGGCCAGCGGGAACGACCTCGAACCACCAGGGGCCGAGAAAACCACCGTCTCATGGAGCTGGACACTCAGAATCAGGGAAAAATCCAATATATATCTGGTGATATCTCGGGTGATATTACAGATAGCGCAATAAATCAAAGTGCATTGTCTGTAGGAGGCCCTGGCACATGAATCTGTGCAGCGGGAACGACCTCGGACCACTAGGGGCCGAGAAAACCACAGTCTCATGGGGCCGGACACTCAGGGTCAGGGGAAAATCCAATATATATCTGGTGATATCTCGGGTGCTATTAGAGATAGCGCAATAAACCAAAGTGACTTATCTGCAGGAGGCCCTGGCGCATGCATCTGTGCAGCGGGAACGACCTCGGACCACCAGGGGCCGAGACAACCACCGTCTCATTGGGCCGGCCACTCAGGGTAAGGGAAAAATCCAATATATATCTGGTGATATCTGGGGTGCTATTAGAAACAGCGCAATAAATCAAAGTGCATTGTCTGTAGGAGGCCCTGGCGCATGAATCTGGCCAGCGGGAACGACCTCGGACCACCAGGGGCCGAGAAAACCACCGTCTCATGGAGCTGGACACTCAGAATCAGGGAAAAATCCAATATATATCTGGTGATATCTCGGGTGCTATTACAGATAGCGCAATAAATCAAAGTGCATTGTCTGTAGGAGGCCCTGGCACATGAATCTGTGCAGCGGGAACGACCTCGGACCACCAGGGGCCGAGAAAACCACAGTCTCATGGGGCCGGACACTCAGGGTCAGGGGAAAATCCAATATATATCTGGCGATATCTCGGGTGCTATTAGAGATAGCGCAATATACCAAAGTGAATTCTCTGCAGGGAGCCCTGGCGCATGAATCTGTGCAGCGGGAACGACCTCGGACCACCAGGGGCCGAGAAAACGGCCGTCTCATGGGGCCGGACACTCAGGGTCAGGGAAAAATCCAATATATATCTGGTGATATATCGGGTGCTATTAGAGATAGCGCAATAAATCAAAGTGCATTGTCTGTAGGAGGCCCTGGCGCATGAATCTGTGAAGCGGGATCGACCTCGGACCACCAGGGTCCGCGAAAACCACCGTCTCATGGGGCCGGACACTCAGGGTCAGGGAAAAATCCAATATATATCAGGTGATATCTCGGGTGCTATTAGAGATAGCGCAATAAACCAAAGTGAATTATCTGCAGGAGGCCCTGGCGCATGAATCTGTGCAGCGGCAACGACCTCGGACCACCAGGGGCTGAGAAAATCACCGTCTCATGGGGCCGGACTGTCAGGGTCAGGAAAAAATCCAATATAAATCTGGTGATATGTCGGGTGCTATTACAGATAGCGCAAAAAATCAAAGTGCATTGCCTGTAGGAGGCCCTGGCGCATGAATCTGTGCAGCGGGAACGACCTCGGACCACCAGGGGCCGAGAAAACCACCGTCTCATGGGGCCGGACACTCAGGGTCAGGGAAAAATCAAATATATATCTGGTGATATCTCTGATGCTATTAGAGATAGCGCAATAAACCAAAGTGAATTATCTGCAGGAGGCCCTGGCGCATGAATCTGTGCAGCGGGAACGAACTCGGACCACCAAGGGCCGAGAAAACCACCGTCTCATGGGGCCGGACACTCAGGGTCAGGGAAAAATCCAATATATATCTGGTGATATCTCGGATGCTATTAGAGATAGCGCAATAAATCAAAGTGCATTGTCCGTAGGAGGCACTTGCGCATGAATCTGTGCAGCAGGAACTACATCGGACCACCTGGGGCCGAGAAAATTACAGATTTTCGGTATCCGTCACCCAAAGTCATGTAACAATCCAGCAGATATATGGTGCTTTCCCGGGTGCTATTACAGATAGCGCAATAAATCAAAGTGCATTGTCTGTAGGATGCCCTGGCGCATGAATCTGTGCAGCGGGGACGACCTCGGACCACCAAGGGCCGAGACAACCACCGTCTCATTGGGAAGGACACTCAGGGTCAGGGAAAAATCCAATATATATCTGGTGATATCGTGGGTGCTATTACAGATAGCGCACTAAATCAAAGTGCATTGTATGTAGGATGCCCTGGCGCATGAATCTGGCCAGCGGGAACGACCTCGGACCACCAGGGGCCGAGAAAACCACCGTCTCATGGGGCCGGACACTCAGAGTCAGGGGAAAATCCAATATATATCTGGTGATATCTCGGGCGCTATTACAGATAGCGCAATAAATCAAAGTGCATTGTCTGTAGGAGGCCCTGGTGCATGAATCTGGCCAGCGGGAACGACCTCGGACCACCAGGGGCTGACAAAACCACCGTCTCATGGGGCCGGACACTCAGAGTCAGGGGAAAATCCAATATATATCTGGTGATATCTCGGGTGCTATTAAGGATAGCGCAATAAATCAAAGTGAATTATCTGCAGGAGGCCCTGGCGCATTCATCTGTGCAGCGGGAACGACCTCGGACCACCAGGGGCCGAGAAAACCACCGTCTCAAGGGCCGGGCACTCAGGGTCAGGGGAAAATCCAATATATATCTGGTGATATCTCGGGTGCTATTAGAGATAGCGCAATAAACAAAAGTGAATTATCTGCAGGAGGCCCTGGCGCATGAATCTGGCCAGCGGGAACGACCTCGGTCCACCAGGGGCCGAGAAAACCACCGTCTCATGGGGCCGGTCACTCAGGGTCAGGGGAAAATCCAATATATATCTGGTGATATCTCGGGTGCGATTAGAGATACGGCAATAAACCAAAGTGAATTATATGCAGGAGGCCCTGGCGCATGTATCTGTGCAGCGGGAACGACCTCGGACCACCAGGGGCCGAGGAAACCACCGTCTCATGGGCCCGGACACTCAGGGTCAGGGGAAAATCCAATATATATCTGGTGATATCTCGGGTGCTATTACAGATAGCGCAATAAATCAAAGTGCATTGTCTGTAGGAGGCCCTGGCTCATGAATCTGGCCAGCGGGAACGACCTCGGACGACCAGGGGCCGAGAAAACCACCGTCTCATGGTGCCGGACACTCAGGGTCAGGGGAAAATCCAATATATATCTGGTGATATCTCGGGTGCTATTAGAGATAGCGCAATGAACCAAAGTGAATTATCTGCAGGAGGCCCTGGCGCATGCATCTGTGCAGCGGGAACGACCTCGGAGCACCAGGGGCCGAGAAAACCACGGTTTCATGGGGCCGGACACACAGGGTCAGGGAAAAATCCAATATATATATGGTGATATCTCGGGTGCTATTACAGATAGCGCAATAAGTCAAAGTGCATTGTCTGTAGGAGGCCCTGGCGCATGAATCTGTGCAGCGGGAACGACCTCGGACCACCAGGGGCCGAGAAAACCACAGTCTCATGGGGCCGGACACGCAGGGTCAGGGAAAAATCCAATATATATCTGGTGATATCTCGGGTGCTTTTACATATAGCGCAATAAATCAAAGTGCATTGTCTGTAGGAGGCCCTGGCGCATGAATCTGGGCAGCGGGAACGACCTCGGACCACCAGGGGCCGAGAAAACCACCGTCTCATGGGGCCGGACACTCAGAGTCAGGGAAAAATCCAATATATATCTGGTGATATATCAGGTGCTATTAGAGATAGCGCAATAAATCAGAGTGCATTGTCCCTAGGAGGCCCTTGCGCATGAATCTGTGCAGCGCGAACGACCTCGGAACACCAGGGGCCGAGAAAACCACCGTCTCATGGGGCCGAACACTCAGGGTCGGGGAAAAATCCAATATATATCAGGTGATATCTCGGGGGCTATTACAAATAGCGCAATAAATCAAAGTGCATTGTCTGTCGTAGGCCCTGGCGCATGAATCTGTGCAGCGGGAACGCCATCGGACCACCAGGGGCCGAGAAAAACACCGTCTCATGGGGCCGGAGACTCAGGGTCCGGGGAAAATCCAATATATATCTGGTGATATCTCGGGTGCTATTAGAGATAGCGCAATAAACCAAAGTGAATTATCTGCAGGAGGCCCTGGCGCATGAATCTGTGCCGCGGGAACGACCTCGGACCACCAGGGGCCGAGAAAACCACCGTCTCATGGGGCCGGACATTCAGGGTCAGGGAAAAATCCAATATATATCTGGTGATATCTCGGGTGCTATTAGAAACAGCGCAATAAATCTAAGTGCATTGTCTGTAGGAGGCCCTGGCGCATGAATCTGGCCAGCGGGAACGACCTCGGACCACCAGGGGCCGAGAAAACCACCGTCTCATGGAGCTGGACACTCAGAATCAGGGAAAAATCCAATATATATCTGGTGATATCTCGGGTGCTATTACAGATAGCGCAATAAATCAAAGTGCATTGTCTGTAGGAGGCCCTGGCACATGAATCTGTGCAGCGGGAACGACCTCGGACCACTAGGGGCCGAGAAAACCACAGTCTCATGGGGCCGGACACTCAGGGTCAGGGGAAAATCCAATATATATCTGGTGATATCTCGGGTGCTATTAGAGATAGCGCAATAAACCAAAGTGACTGATCTGCAGGAGGCCCTGGCGCATGCATCTGTGCAGCGGGAACGACCTCGGACCACCAGGGGCCGAGACAACCACCGTCTCATTGGGCCGGCCACTCAGGGTAAGGGAAAAATCCAATATATATCTGGTGATATCTGGGGTGCTATTAGAAACAGCGCAATAAATCAAAGTGCATTGTCTGTAGGAGGCCCTGGCGCATGTATCTGTGCAGCGGGAACGACCTCGGACCACCAGGGGCCGAGGAAACCACCGTCTCATGGGCCCGGACACTCAGGGTCAGGGGAAAATCCAATATATATCTGGTGATATCTCGGGTGCTATTACAGATAGCGCAATAAACCAAAGTGAATTATCTGCAGGAGGCCCTGGCGCATGAATCTGTGCAGAGGGAACGACCTCGGTCCACCAGGGGCCGAGAAAACCACCGTCTCATGGGGCCGGAAACTCAGGGTCAGGGAAAAATCCTATATATATCAGGTGATATCTCGGGTGCTATTACAAATAGCGCAATAAATCAAAGTGCATTGTCTGTCGTAGGCCCTGGCGCATGAATCTGTGCAGCGGGAACGCCATCGGACCACCAGGGGCCGAGAAAAACACCGTCTCATGGGGCCGGAGACTCAGGGTCCGGGGAAAATCCAATATATATCTGGTGATATCTCGGGTGCTATTAGAGATAGCGCAATAAACCAAAGTGAATTATCTGCAGGAGGCCCTGGCGCATGAATCTGTGCCGCGGGAACGACCTCGGACCACCAGGGGCCGAGAAAACCACCGTCTCATGGGGCCGGACATTCAGGGTCAGGGAAAAATCCAATATATATCTGGTGATATCTCGGGTGCTATTAGAAACAGCGCAATAAATCAAAGTGCATTGTCTGTAGGAGGCCCTGGCGCATGAATCTGGCCAGCGGGAACGACCTCGGACCACCAGGGGCCGAGAAAACCACCGTCTCATGGAGCTGGACACTCAGAATCAGGGAAAAATCCAATATATATCTGGTGATATCTCGGGTGCTATTACAGATAGCGCAATAAATCAAAGTGCATTGTCTGTAGGAGGCCCTGGCACATGAATCTGTGCAGCGGGAACGACGTCGGACCACTAGGGGCCGAGAAAACCACAGTCTCATGGGGCCGGACACTCAGGGTCAGGGGAAAATCCAATATATATCTGGTGATATCTCGGGTGCTATTAGAGATAGCGCAATAAACCAAAGTGACTTATCTGCAGGAGGCCCTGGCGCATGCATCTGTGCAGCGGGAACGACCTCGGACCACCAGGGGCCGAGACAACCACCGTCTCATTGGGCCGGCCACTCAGGGTAAGGGAAAAATCCAATATATATCTGGTGATATCTGGGGTGCTATTAGAAACAGCGCAATAAATCAAAGTGCATTGTCTGTAGGAGGCCCTGGCGCATGTATCTGTGCAGCGGGAACGACCTCGGACCACCAGGGGCCGAGGAAACCACCGTCTCATGGGCCCGGACACTCAGGGTCAGGGGAAAATCCAATATATATCTGGTGATATCTCGGGTGCTATTACAGATAGCGCAATAAATCAAAGTGCATTGTCTGTAGGAGGCCCTGGCTCATGAATCTGGCCAGCGGGAACGACCTCGGACCACCAGGGGCCGAGAAAACCACCGTCTCATGGGGCCGGACACTCAGGGTCAGGGGAAAATCCAATATATATCTGGTGATATCTCGGGTGCTATTAGAGATAGCGCAATGAACCAAAGTGAATTATCTGCAGGAGGCCCTGGCGCATGCATCTGTGCAGCGGGAACGACCTCGGAGCACCAGGGGCCGAGAAAACCACGGTTTCATGGGGCCGGACACACAGGGTCAGGGAAAAATCCAATATATATATGGTGATATCTCGGGTGCTATTACAGATAGCGCAATAAACCAAAGTGAATTATTTGCAGACGGCCCTGGCGCATGAATCTGTGCAGCGGGAACGACCTGGGACCACCAGGGGCCTAGAAAACCACCGTCTCATGGGGCCGGACACTCAGGGTCAGGGAAAAACCCAATATATATCTGGTGATACCTCGGGTGCTATTACAGATACCGCAATAAATCAAAGTGCATTGTCAGCAGGAGGCCCTGGCGCATGCATCTGTGCAGCGGGAACGACCTCGGACAACCAGGGGCCGAGAAAACCACCGTCTCACGGGGCGGGACGCTCAGGGTCAGGGAAAAATCCAATATATATCTCGTGATATCTCAGGTGCTATTACAGATAGCGCAATAAATCATAGTGCATTGTCTGTAGGAGGCCCTGGCGCATGAATCTGGGCAGCGGGAACGACCTCGGACCACCAGGGGCCGAGAAAACCACCGCCTCATGGGACCGGACACTCAGGGTCAGGGAAAAATCCAATATATATCTCGTGATATCTCAGGTGCTATTACAGATAGCGCAAGAAACCAAAGTGAATTATCTGCAGGTGGCCCTGGCGCATGCATCTGTGCAGCGGGAACGACCTCGGACCACCAGGGGCCGAGAAAACCACCGTCTCATGGGGCGGGACGCTCAGGGTCAGGGAAAAATCCAACATATATGTGGTGATATCTCGGGTGCTATTACAGATAGCGCAATAAATCAAAGTGCATTGTCTGTAGGAGGCCCTGGCGCATGAATCTGTGTAGCGGGAACGATCTCGGACCAACAGGGGCCGAGAAAACCACCGTCTCATGGGGCCGGACACTCAGGGTCAGGGAAAAATCCAATATATATCTCGTGATACCTCGGGTGCTATTACAGATACCGTTATAAATCAAAGTGCATTGTCAGGAGGAGGCCCTGGCGCATGCATCTGTGCAGCGGGAACGACCTCGGACCACCAGGGGCCGAGAAAACCACCGTCTCATGGGGCCGGACACTCAGGGTCAGGGGAAAATCCAATATATATCTGGTGATATCTCGGGTGCTATTACAGATAGCGCAATAAATCAAAGTGCATTGTCTGTAGGAGGCCCTGGCGCATGAATCTGTGCAGCGGGAACGACCTCGGACCACCAGGGGCCGAGAAAACCACCGTCTCATGGGTCCGGGCACTCAGGGTCAGGGAAAAACCCAATATATATCTGGTGATACCTCGGGTGCTATTACAGATACCGCAATAAATCAAAGTGCATTGTCTGTAGGAGGCCCTGGCGCATGAATCTGTGTAGCGGGAACGATCTCGGACCAACAGGGGCCGAGAAAACCACCGTCTCATGGGGCCGGACACTCAGGGTCCGGGAAAAATCCAATATATATCTCGTGATACCTCGGGTGCTATTACAGATACCGTTATAAATCAAAGTGCATTGTCAGGAGGAGGCCCTGGCGCATGCATCTGTGCAGCGGGAACGACCTCGGACCACCAGGGGCCGAGAAAACCACCGTCTCATGAGGCCGGACACTCAGGGTCAGGGGAAAATCCAATATATATCTGGTGATATCTCGGGTGCTATTACAGATAGCGCAATAAATCAAAGTGCATTGTCTGTAGGAGGCCCTGGCGCATGAATCTGTGCAGCGGGAACGACCTCGGACCACCAGGGGCCGAGAAAACCACCGTCTCATGGGTCCGGGCACTCAGGGTCAGGGAAAAACCCAATATATATCTGGTGATACCTCGGGTGCTATTACAGATACCGCAATAAATCAAAGTGCATTGTCAGCAGGAGGCCCTGGCGCATGCATCTGTGCAGCGGGAACGACCTCGGACCACCAGGGGCCGAGAAAACCACCGTCTCATGTGGCCGGTCACTCAGGGTCAGGGGAAAATCCAATATATATCTGCTGATATCTCGGGTGCTATTAGAGGTAGCGCAATAATCCAACGCGAATTATCTTCAGGAGGCCCCGGCGCATGAATCTGTGCAGCGGGAACGGCCTCGGACAACCAGGGGCCGAGAAAACCACCATCTCATGGGGCTGGACACTCAGGGTCAGGGGAAAATCGAATATATATCTGGTGATATCTCGGGAGCTATTACAGATAGCGCAATAAATCAAAGTTCATTGTCTGTAGGAGGCCCTGGCGCATGCATCTGTGCAGCGGGAACGACCTCGGACCACCAGGGGCCGAGAAAACCACCGTCCCATGGGGCCGGACACTCAGGGACAGGGAAAAATCCAATTTATATCTGGTGATATCTCGGGTGCTATAAGAGATAGCGCAATAAATCAAAGTGCATTGTCTGTAGGAGGCCCTGGCGCATGAATCTGTGCAGCGGGAACTACCTCGGACCAACAGGGGCCGAGAAAACCACCGTCTCATGGGGCCGGACACTCAGGGTCAGGGAAAAACCCAATATATATCTGGTGATACCTCGGGTGCTATTACAGATACCGTTATAAATCAAAGTGCATTGTCAGCAGGAGGCCCTGGCGCATGCATCTGTGCAGCGGGAACGACCTCGGACCACCAGGGGCCGAGAAAACCACCGTCTCATGGGGCCGGACACTCAGGGTCAGGGAAAAACCCAATATATATCTGGTGATACCTCGGGTGCTATTACAGATACCGCAATAAATCAAAGTGCATTGTCAGCAGGAGGCCCTGGCGCATGCATCTGTGCAGCGGGAACGACCTCGGACCACCAGGGACCGAGAAAACCACCGTCTCATGGGGCGGGACGCTCAGGGTCAGGGAAAAATCCAACATATATGTGGTGATATCTCGGGTGCTATTACAGATAGCGCAATAAATCAAAGTGCATTGTCTGTAGGAGGCCCTGGCGCATGAATCTGTGCAGCGGGAACGATCTCGGACCAACAGGGGCCGTGAAAACCACCGTCTCATGTGGCCGGTCACGCAGGGTCAAGGGAAAATCCAATATATATCTGGTGATATCTCGGGTGCTATTAGAGGTAGCGCAATAAACCAAAGTGAATTATCTTCAGGAGGCCCTGGCGCATGAATCTGTGCAGCGGGAACGGCCTCGGACCACCAGGGGCCGAGAAAACCACCATCTCATGGGGCTGGACACTCAGGGTCAGGGGAAAATCGAATATATATCTGATGATATCTCGGGAGCTATTAGAGATACGGGCAATAAATCAAAGTGCATTGTCTGTAGGAGGCCCTGGTGCATGAATCTGGGCAGCGGGAACGACCTCCGACCACCAGGGGCCGAGAAAACCACCGTCTCACGGGGCCGGACACTCAGGGTCAGGGAAAAATCCAATATATATCTCGTGATACCTCGGGTGCTATTACAGATACCGTTATAAATCAAAGTGCATTGTCAGGAGGAGGCCCTGGCGCATGCATCTGTGCAGCGGGAACGACCTCGGACCACCAGGGGCCGAGAAAACCACCGTCTCATGGGGCGGGACGCTCTGGGTCAGGGAAAAATCCAACATATATCTGGTGATATCTCGGGTGCTATTACAGATAGCGCAATAAATCAAAGTGCATTGTCAGCAGGAGGCCCTGGCGCATGCATCTGTGCAGCGGGAACGACCTCGGACCACCAGGGACCGAGAAAACCACCGTCTCATGGGGCGGGACGCTCAGGGTCAGGGAAAAATCCAACATATATGTGGTGATATCTCGGGTGCTATTACAGATAGCGCAATAAATCAAAGTGCATTGTCTGTAGGAGGCCCTGGCGCATGAATCTGTGCAGCGGGAACGATCTCGGACCAACGGGGGCCGAGAAAACCACCGTCTCATGTGGCCGGTCACTCAGGGTCAAGGGAAAATCCAATATATATCTGGTGATATCTCGGGTGCTATTAGAGGTAGCGCAATAAACCAAAGTGAATTATCTTCAGGAGGCCCTGGCGCATGAATCTGTGCAGCGGGAACGGCCTCGGACCACCAGGGGCCGAGAAAACCACCATCTCATGGGGCTGGACACTCAGGGTCAGGGGAAAATCGAATATATATCTGATGATATCTCGGGAGCTATTAGAGATAGCGCAATAAATAATAGTGCATTGTCTGTAGGAAGCCCTGGCGCAAGAATCTGTGCAGCCGGAACGACCTCGGACCACCAGGGGCCGTGAAAACCACCGTCTCATGGGGCCGGACACTCAGGGTCAGGGAAAAATCCAATATATATCTGTTGATATCTCGGGTGCTATTAGAGATAGCGCAATAAATCAAAGTGCATTGTCTGTAGGAGGCACTGGCGCATGAATCTGTGCAGCGGGAACGACCTCGGACCACCAGGGGCCGAGAAAACCACCGTCTCATGGGGCCGGACACTCAGGGTCCGGGGAAAATCCTATATATATCTGGTGATATTTCGGGTGCTATTACAGATAGCGCAATAAATCAAAGTGCATTGTCTGTAGGAGGCCCTGAAAACCACAGCCTCATGGGGCCGAACACTCAGGGTCAGGGGAAAATTCAATGTATATCTGGTGATATCTCGGGTGCTATTAGAGATAGCGCAATAAACCAAAGTGAATTATCTGCAGGGGGCCCTCGCGCATGAGCCTGTGCAGCGGCAACTACCTCGGACCACCAGGGGCCGAGAAAACCACCGTCTCATGGGGCAGGACACTCAGGGTCAGGGAAAAATCCAATATATATCTGGTGATACCTCGGGTGCTATTACAGATAGCGCAATAAATCAAGGTGAATTATCTGCAGGAGGCCCAGGCGCATGCATCTGGGCAGCGGGAACGACCTCGGACCACCAGGGGCGGAGAAAACCACCGACACATGGGGTCGGACACTCAGGGTCAGCGAAAATTCCAATATATATCTGGTGATATCTCGGGTGCTATTACTTATAGCGCCATAAACCAAGGTCAATTATCTGCAGGAGGCCCTGGCGCATGAATCTGTGCAGCAGGAATGACCTCGAACCACCAGGGGCCGAGAAAATTACAGATATTCGGAATCCGTCACCCAAGGTCATGTAAAAATCCAGCATATATCTGGTGATATCTCGGGTGCTATTACAGATAGCGCAATAAACCAAAGTGCATTGTCTGTAGGAGGCCCTTGCGCATGAATCTGTGCAGCAGGAACGACATCGGACCACCAGGGGCCGAGAAAATTACAGATTTTCGGTATCCGTCACCCAAAGTCATGTAAAAATCCAGCATATATATGGTGCTTTCTCGGGTGCTATTACAGATAGCGCAATAAATCAAAGTGCATTGTCTGTAGGAGGCCCTTGCGCATGAATCTGTGCAGCGGGAACGACCTCGGACCACAACGGGCCGAGACAACCACCGTCTCATGGGGCCGGACACTCAGGGTCAGGGGAAAATCCAATATACATCTGGTGATATCTCGGGTGCTATTACAGATAGCGCAATAAATTAAAGTGCATTCTCTGCAGGAGGCCCTGGCGCATGAATCTGTGCAGCGGTATCTACCTCGGTCCATCAGGGTCCGAGAAAATCTCCGTCTCATGGGGCCGGACACTCAGGGCCAGGGAAAAATCCAATATATATCTAGTGATATCTCGGGTGCTATTACAGATAGCGCAATAAATCAAAGTGCATTGTCTGTAAGAGGCCCTGGCGTATGAATCTGTGCAGCAGGAACGACCTCGCACCACCAGGGGCCGAGAAAATTACAGATATTCGGAATACGTCACCCAAGGTCATGTAAAAATCCAGCATATATCTGGTGATATCTCGGGTGCTATTACAGATAGCGCAATAGACCAAAGTTCATTGCCTGTAGGAGGCCCTGGAGCATTAATCTGTTCAGCGGGAACGACCTCGGACCTCCAGGGGCCGAGAAAACCACCGTCTCATGGGGCCGGACACGCAGGGCCTTGGAAAAATCCAATATATATCTCGTGATATCTCAGGTGCTATTACGGATAGCGCAATAAATCAAAGTGCATTGTCTGTAGGAGGCCCTGGCGCATGAATCTGTGCAGCGGGAACGACCTCGGACCACCTGGGACCGAGAAAACCACAGTCTCATGGGGCCGGACACTCAGGGCCAGGGGAAAATCCAGTATATATCTGGTGATATCTCGGGTGCTATTACAGATAGCGCAACAAATCAAAGTGCATTGTCTGTAGGAGGCCCTGGCGCATGAATCCGTGCAGCGGGAACGACCTCGGATCACCAGGGTCCGAGAAAACCACAGTCTCATGGGGCCGGACACTCAGGGCCAGGGGAAAATCCAGTATATATCTGGTGATATCTCGGTTGCTATTAGAGATAGCGCGATATATCAAAGTGCATTGTCTGCAGAAGGCCCTAGCGCATGAATCTGTGCAGCAGCAACGACGTCGGAACACCAGGGGCCAAGAAAATTACAGATTTTCGGTATCCGTCACCCAAGGTCATGTAAAAATCCAGCATATATCTGGTGATATCTCGGGTGCTATTAGAGATAGCGCAATAAATCAAAGTGCATTGTCTGTAGGAGGCCCTGGCGCGTGAATCTGTGCAGCGGGAACGACCTCGGACCACCAGGGGCCGAGAAAACGACCGTCTCATGGGGCCGGACACTCAGTGTCAGGGGAAAATCCAATATATATCTGGTGATATCTCGGGTGCTATTAGAGATAGCGCAATGAACCAAAGTGAATTATCTGCAGTAGGCCCTGGCGCATGAATCTGTGCAGCGGGAACGACCACGGACCACCAGGGGCCGAGAAAACCAACGTCCCATGGGGCCGGACACTCATGGTCAGGGAAAAATCCAATATATATCTGGTGATATCTCGCGTGAAATTAGAGATAGCGCAATAAACCAAAGTGAATTATCTGCAGGAGGCCCTGGCGCATGCATCTGTGCAGCGGGAACGACCTCGGACCACCAGGGGCCGAGAAAACCACCCTCTCATGGGGCCTTACACTCGGGGTCAGGGGAAAATCCAATATATATCTGGTGATATCTCGGGTGCTATTAGAGATAGCGCAATAAATTATAGTGCATTGTCTGCAGGAGGCCCTGGCGCATGAATCTGTGCAGCGGTATCTACCTCGGTCCATCAGTGTCCGAGAAAATCTCCGTCTCATGGGGCCGGACACTCAGGGCCAGGGAAAAATCCAATATATATCTAGTGATATCTCGGGTGCTATTACAGATAGCGCAATAAATCAAAGTGCATTGTCTGTAGGAGGCCCTGGCGCATGAATCTGGACAGCGGGAACGACCTCGGACCACCGGGGGCCGAGAAAACCACTGTCTCATGGGGCCGGACACTCAGGGTCAGGGGAAAATCCAATATATATCTGGTAATACCTCGGGTGCTATTACAGATAGCGCAATAAATCAAGGTGAATTATCTGCAGGAGGCCCTGGCGCATGCATCTGGGCAGCGGGAACGACCTCGGACCACCAGGGGCGGAGAAAACCACCGTCTCATGGGGCCGGACACTCAGGTTCGGGGAAAAATCCAATATATATCTGGTGATATCTCGGGTGCTATTAGTGATAGCGCAATAAACCAAAGTGAATTATCTGCAGGAGGCCCTGGCGCATGAATCTGTGCAGCGGGAACGACCTCGGACCACCAGGGGCCGAGAATACCACCGTCACATGGGGCCGGACACTGAGGGTCAGGGAAAAATCCAATATGTTTCCGGTGATATCTCGGGTGATATTACAGATAGCGCAATAAATCAAAGTGAATTATCTGCACGGGGCCCTGTCGCATGAATCTGTGCAGAGGGAACGACCTCGGACCACCAGGGGCCGAGAAAACCACAGTCTCATGGGGCTGGACACTCAGGGTCAGGGGAAAATCCAATATATATCTGGTGATATCTCGGGTGCTATTACAGATAGGGCAATAAATCATAGTGCATTGTCTGTAGGAGGCCCTGGCGCATGAATCTGTGCAGCGGGAACGACCTCGGACCACCAGGGTCCGAGAAAACCACAGTCTCATGGGGCCGGACACTCCGGGCCAGGGGAAAATCCAGTATATATCTGGTGATATCTCGGTTGCTATTAGAGATAGCGCGATATATGAAAGTGCATTGTCTGCAGAAGGCCCTAGCGCATGAATCTGTGCAGCAGCAACGACGTCGGAACACCAGGGGCCAAGAAAATTACAGATTTTCGGTATCCGTCACCCAAGGTCATGTAAAAATCCAGCATATATCTGGTGATATCTCGGGTGCTATTAGAGATAGCGCAATAAATCAAAGTGCATTGTCTGTAGGAGGCCCTGGCGCGTGAATCTGTGGAGCGGGAACGACCTCGGACCACCAGGGGCCGAGAAAACGACCGTCTCATGGGGCCGGACACTCAGTGTCAGGGGAAAATCCAATATATATCTGGTGATATCTCGGGTGCTATTAGAGATAGCGCAATGAACCAAAGTGAATTATCTGCAGTAGGCCCTGGCGCATGAATCTGTGCAGCGGGAACGACCACGGTCCACCAGGGGCCGAGAAAACCAACGTCCCATGGGGCCGGACACTCAGGGTCAGGGGAAAATCCAATATATATCTGGTGATATCTCGGGTGCTATTAGAGATAGCGCAATAAACCAAAGTGAATTATCTGCAGGAGGCCCTGACGCATGAATCTGTGCAGCGGTAACGACCTCGGACCACCAGGGTCCGAGAAAACCACCGTCTCATGGGGCCGGACACTCAGGGTCCGGGGAAAATCCTATATATATCTGGTGATATCTCGGGTGCTATTACAGATAGCGCAATAAATCAAAGTGCATTGTCTGTAGGAGGCCCTGAAAACCACAGTCTCATGGGGCCGGACACTCAGGGTCAGGGGAAAATGCAATGTATATCTGGTTATATCTCGGGTGCTATTAGAGATAGCGCAATAAACCAAAGTGAATTATCTGCAGGGGGCCCTCGCGCATGAGCCCGTGCAGCGGGAACTACCTCGGACCACCAGGGGCCGAGAAAACCACCGTCTCATGGGGCAGGACACTCAGGGTCAGGGAAAAATCCAATATATATCTGGTGATACCTCGGGTGCTATTACAGATAGCGCAATAAATCAAGGTGAATTATCTGCAGGAGGCCCTGGCGCATGCATCTGGGCAGCGGGAACGACCTCGGACCACCAGGGGCGGAGAAAACCACCGTCTCATGGGGCCGGACACTCAGGTTCGGGGAAAAATCCAATATATATCTGGTGATATCTCGGGTGCTATTAGAGAAAGCGCAATAAACCAAGGTGATTTATCTACAGGAGGCCCTGGCGCATGAATCTGTGCAGCGGGAACGTCCTCGGACCACCAGGAGCCGCGAAAACCACAGTCTCATGGGGCCGGACACTCGGGGTCAGGGGAAAATCAAATATATATCTTGTGATATCTCGGGTGCTATTAGAGATAGCGCAATAAACCAAAGTGAATTATCTGCACGGGGCCCTGTCGCATGAATCTGTGCAGCGGGAACGACCTCGGACCACCAGGGGCCGAGAAAACCACAGTCTCATGGGGCTGGACACTCAGGGTCAGGGAAAAATCCAATATATATCCGGTGATATCTCGGGTGCTATTACAGATAGCGCAATAAATCAAAGTGCATTGTCTGTAAGAGTCCCTGTCGCATGAATCTGTGCAGCGGGAACAACCTCGGACCACCAGGGGCCGAGAAAACCACAGTCTCATGGGGCTGGTCACGCAGGGTCAGAGGAAAATCCAATATATATCTGGTGATATCTCGGGTGCTATTAGAGACAGCGCAATAAACCAAAGTGAATTATCTGCAGGAGCCCCTGGCGCATGAATCTGTCCAGCGGGAACGACCTCGGACCACCAGGGGCCGAGAAAACCACCGTCTCATGGGGCCAGACACTCAGGGTCTGGCAAAAATCCAATATATATCTGGTGATATCTCGGGTGCTATTAGAAATAGCGCAATAAATCAAAGTGCATTGTCCGTAGGAGGCCCTTGCGCATGAATCTGTGCAGCGGGAACGACCTCGGACCACCAGGGGCCGAGAAAACCACTGTCTCATGGGGCCGGACACTCAGGTTCGGGGAAAAATCCAATATATATCTGGTGATATCTCGGGTGCTATTAGAGAAAGCGCAATAAACCAAGGTGATTTATCTACAGGAGGCCCTGGCGCATGAATCTATTCAGCGGGAACGACCTCGGACCACCAGGGGCCGAGAAAACCACAGTCTCATGGGGCCGGACACTCGGGGTCAGGGGAAAATCAAATATATATCTGGTGATATCTCGGGTGCTATTAGAGAAAGCGCAATAAACCAAGGTGATTTATCTACAGGAGGCCCTGGCGCATGAATCTGTGCAGCGGGAACGACCTCGGACCACCAGGAGCCGCGAAAACCACAGTCTCATGGGGCCGGACACTCAGGGTCAGGGGAAAATCAAATATATATCTTGTGATATCTCGGGTGCTATTAGAGATAGCGCAATAAATAATAGTGCATTGTCTGTAGGAAGCCCTGGCGCAAGAATCTGTGCAGCCGGAACGACCTCGGACCACCAGGGGCCGTGAAAACCACCGTCTCATGGGGCCGGACACTCAGGGTCAGGGAAAAATCCAATATATATCTGTTGATATCTCGGGTGCTATTAGAGATAGCGCAATAAATCAAAGTGCATTGTCTGTAGGAGGCACTGGCGCATGAATCTGTGCAGCGGGAACGACCTCGGACCACCAGGGGCCGAGAAAACCACCGTCTCATGGGGCCGGACAATCAGGGTCCGGGGAAAATCCTATATATATCTGGTGATATTTCGGGTGCTATTACAGATAGCGCAATAAATCAAAGTGCATTGTCTGTAGGAGGCCCTGAAAACCACAGCCTCATGGGGCCGGACACTCAGGGTCAGGGGAAAATTCAATGTATATCTGGTGATATCTCGGGTGCTTTTAGAGATAGCGCAATAAACCAAAGTGAATTATCTGCAGGGGGCCCTCGCGCATGAGCCTGTGCAGCGGCAACTACCTCGGACCACCAGGGGCCGAGAAAACCACCGTCTCATGGGGCAGGACACTCAGGGTCAGGGAAAAATCCAATATATATCTGGTGATACCTCGGGTGCTATTACAGATAGCGCAATAAATCAAGGTGAATTATCTGCAGGAGGCCCTGGCGCATGCATCTGGGCAGCGGGAACGACCTCGGACCACCAGGGGCGGAGAAAACCACCGACACATGGGGTCGGACACTCAGGGTCAGCGAAAATTCCAATATATATCTGGTGATATCTCGGGTGCTATTAGTGATAGCGCAATATACCAAAGTGAATTATCTGCAGGAGGCCCTGGCGCATGAATCTGTGCAGCGGGAACGACCTGGGACCACCAGGGGCCGAGAAAACCACCGTCTCATGGGGCCGGACAGTCAGGTTCAGGGAAAAATCCAATATATATCTGGTGATATCTCGGGTGCTATTACTTATAGCGCCATAAACCAAGGTCAATTATCTGCAGGAGGCCCTGGCGCATGAATCTGTGCAGCGGGAACGACCTCGGACCACCTGGGGCCGCGAAAACCACAGTCTCATGGGGCCGGACACTCAGGGTCAGGGGAAAATCCAATATATATCTGGTGATATCTCGGGTGGTATTAGAGATAGCGCAATAAACCAAAGTGAATTATCTGCAGGTGGCCCTGGCGCATGAATCTGTGCAGCAGGAATGACCTCGAACCACCAGGGGCCGAGAAAATTACAGATATTCGGAATCCGTCACCCAAGGTCATGTAAAAATCCAGCATATATCTGGTGATATCTCGGGTGCTATTACAGATAGCGCAATAAACCAAAGTGCATTGTCTGTAGGAGGCCCTTGCGCATGACTCTGTGCAGCAGGAACGACATCGGACCACCAGGGGCCGAGAAAATTACAGATTTTCGGTATCCGTCACCCAAAGTCATGTAAAAATCCAGCATATATATGGTGCTTTCTCGGGTGCTATTACAGATAGCGCAATAAATCAAAGTGCATTGTCTGTAGGAGGCCCTTGCGCATGAATCTGTGCAGCGGGAACGACCTCGGACCACAACGGG
Organism: Nomia melanderi; assembly: GCF_051020985.1. Lineage (NCBI taxonomy): Eukaryota > Metazoa > Arthropoda > Insecta > Hymenoptera > Halictidae > Nomia > Nomia melanderi. The sequence continues at coordinate 218,966 of NW_027475155.1, read as the reverse complement.
CCGAGACAACCACCGTCTCATGGGGCCGGACACTCAGGGTCAGGGGAAAATCCAATATACATCTGGTGATATCTCGGGTGCTATTACAGATAGCGCAATAAATTAAAGTGCATTCTCTGCAGGAGGCCCTGGCGCATGAATCTGTGCAGCGGTATCTACCTCGGTCCATCAGGGTCCGAGAAAATCTCCGTCTCATGGGGCCGGACACTCAGGGCCAGGGAAAAATCCAATATATATCTAGTGATATCTCGGGTGCTATTACAGATAGCGCAATAAATCAAAGTGCATTGTCTGTAAGAGGCCCTGGCGTATGAATCTGTGCAGCAGGAACGACCTCGCACCACCAGGGGCCGAGAAAATTACAGATATTCGGAATACGTCACCCAAGGTCATGTAAAAATCCAGCATATATCTGGTGATATCTCGGGTGCTATTACAGATAGCGCAATAGACCAAAGTTCATTGCCTGTAGGAGGCCCTGGAGCATTAATCTGTTCAGCGGGAACGACCTCGGACCTCCAGGGGCCGAGAAAACCACCGTCTCATGGGGCCGGACACGCAGGGCCTTGGAAAAATCCAATATATATCTCGTGATATCTCAGGTGCTATTACGGATAGCGCAATAAATCAAAGTGCATTGTCTGTAGGAGGCCCTGGCGCATGAATCTGTGCAGCGGGAACGACCTCGGACCACCTGGGACCGAGAAAACCACAGTCTCATGGGGCCGGACACTCAGGGCCAGGGGAAAATCCAGTATATATCTGGTGATATCTCGGGTGCTATTACAGATAGCGCAACAAATCAAAGTGCATTGTCTGTAGGAGGCCCTGGCGCATGAATCCGTGCAGCGGGAACGACCTCGGATCACCAGGGTCCGAGAAAACCACAGTCTCATGGGGCCGGACACTCAGGGCCAGGGGAAAATCCAGTATGTATCTGGTGATATCTCGGTTGCTATTAGAGATAGCGCGATATATCAAAGTGCATTGTCTGCAGAAGGCCCTAGCGCATGAATCTGTGCAGCAGCAACGACGTCGGAACACCAGGGGCCAAGAAAATTACAGATTTTCGGTATCCGTCACCCAAGGTCATGTAAAAATCCAGCATATATCTGGTGATATCTCGGGTGCTATTAGAGATAGCGCAATAAATCAAAGTGCATTGTCTGTAGGAGGCCCTGGCGCGTGAATCTGTGCAGTGGGAACGACCTCGGACCACCAGGGGCCGAGAAAACGACCGTCTCATGGGGCCGGACACTCAGTGTCAGGGGAAAATCCAATATATATCTGGTGATATCTCGGGTGCTATTAGAGATAGCGCAATGAACCAAAGTGAATTATCTGCAGTAGGCCCTGGCGCATGAATCTGTGCAGCGGGAACGACCACGGACCACCAGGGGCCGAGAAAACCAACGTCCCATGGGGCCGGACACTCATGGTCAGGGAAAAATCCAATATATATCTGGTGATATCTCGCGTGAAATTAGAGATAGCGCAATAAACCAAAGTGAATTATCTGCAGGAGGCCCTGGCGCATGCATCTGTGCAGCGGGAACGACCTCGGACCACCAGGGGCCGAGAAAACCACCCTCTCATGGGGCCTTACACTCGGGGCCAGGGGAAAATCCAATATATATCTGGTGATATCTCGGGTGCTATTAGAGATAGCGCAATAAATTATAGTGCATTGTCTGCAGGAGGCCCTGGCGCATGAATCTGTGCAGCGGTATCTACCTCGGTCCATCAGTGTCCGAGAAAATCTCCGTCTCATGGGGCCGGACACTCAGGGCCAGGGAAAAATCCAATATATATCTAGTGATATCTCGGGTGCTATTACAGATAGCGCAATAAATCAAAGTGCATTGTCTGTAGGAGGCCCTGGCGCATGAATCTGGCCAGCGGGAACGACCTCGGACCACCGGGGGCCGAGAAAACCACTGTCTCATGGGGCCGGACACTCAGGGTCAGGGGAAAATCCAATATATATCTGGTAATACCTCGGGTGCTATTACAGATAGCGCAATAAATCAAGGTGAATTATCTGCAGGAGGCCCTGGCGCATGCATCTGGGCAGCGGGAACGACCTCGGACCACCAGGGGCGGAGAAAACCACCGTCTCATGGGGCCGGACACTCAGGTTCGGGGAAAAATCCAATATATATCTGGTGATATCTCGGGTGCTATTAGTGATAGCGCAATAAACCAAAGTGAATTATCTGCAGGAGGCCCTGGCGCATGAATCTGTGCAGCGGGAACGACCTCGGACCACCAGGGGCCGAGAATACCACCGTCACATGGGGCCGGACACTGAGGGTCAGGGAAAAATCCAATATGTTTCCGGTGATATCTCGGGTGATATTACAGATAGCGCAATAAATCATAGTGCATTGTCTGTAGGATGCCCTGGCGCATGAATCTGTGCAGCGGGAACGACCTCGGACCACCAGGGGCCGAGAAAACCACCGTCACATGGGGCCGGACACTCAGGGTCAGGGAAAAATCCAATATATATCCGGTGATATCTCGGGTGCTATTACAGATAGCGCAATAAATCAAAGTGAATTATCTGCACGGGGCCCTGTCGCATGAATCTGTGCAGAGGGAACGACCTCGGACCACCAGGGGCCGAGAAAACCACAGTCTCATGGGGCTGGACACTCAGGGTCAGGGGAAAATCCAATATATATCTGGTGATATCTCGGGTGCTATTACAGATAGGGCAATAAATCATAGTGCATTGTCTGTAGGAGGCCCTGGCGCATGAATCTGTGCAGCGGGAACGACCTCGGACCACCAGGGGCCGAGAAAACCACAGTCTCATGGGGACGGACACTCAGGGTCAGGGGAAAATCCAATATATATCTGGTGATATCTCGGGTGCTATTAGAGATAGCGCATTAAACCAAAGTGAATTATCTGCAGGAGGCCCTGGCGCATGCATATGTGAAGCGGGAACGACCTCGGACCACCAGGGGCCGAGAAAACCACCGTCACATGGGGCCGGACACTCAGGGTCAGGGAAAAATCCAATATATATCTGGTGATATCTCGGGTGCTATTAGAGATAACGCAATAAACCAAAGTGAATTATCTGCAGGAGGCCCTGGCGCATGCATCTGTGCAGCGGGAACGACCTCGGACCACCAGCGTCCGAGAAAACCACCGTCTCATGGGGCCGGACACTCAGGGTCCGGGGAAAATCCTATATATATCTGGTGATATCTCGGGTGCTATTACAGATAGCGCAATAAATCAAAGTGCATTGTCTGTAGGAGGCCCTGAAAACCACAGTCTCATGGGGCCGGACACTCAGGGTCAGGGGAAAATACAATGTATATCTGGTTATATCTCGGGTGCTATTAGAGATAGCGCAATAAACCAAAGTGAATTATCTGCAGGGGGCCCTCGCGCATGAGCCCGTGCAGCGGGAACTACCTCGGACCACCAGGGGCCGAGAAAACCACAGTCTCATGGGGCAGGACACTCAGGGTCAGGGAAAAATCCAATATATATCTGCTGATACCTCGGGTGCTATTACAGATAGCGCAATAAATCAAGGTGAATTATCTGCAGGAGGCCCTGGCGCATGCATCTGGCCAGCGGGAACGACCTCGGACCACCAGCGGCGGAGAAAACCACCGTCTCATGGGGCCGGACACTCAGGGTCGGTGAAAAATCCAATATATATCTGGTGATATCTCGGGTGCTATTAGTGATAGCGCAATAAACCAAAGTGAATTATCTGCAGGAGGCCCTGGCGCATGAATCTGTGCAGCGGGAACGACCTCGGACCACCAGGGGCCGAGAATACCACCGTCTCATGGGGCCCGACACTGAGGGTCAGGGAAAAATCCAATATGTATCCGGTGATATCTCGGCTGATATTACAGATAGCGCAATAAATCATAGTGCATTGTCTGTAGGATGCCCTGGCGCATGAATCTGTGCAGCGGGAACGACCTCGGACCACCAGGGGCCGAGAAAACCACAGTCTCATGGTGCCGGACACTCAGCGTCAGGGAAATTCCAATATATATCTGGTGATATCTCGGGTGCTATTAGAGATAGCGCAATAAACCAGAGTGAATTATCTGCAGGAGGCCCTGACGCATGAATCTGTGCAGCGGTAACGACCTCGGACGACCAGCGGCCGAGAAAACCACCGTCTCATGGGCCCGGACACTCAGGGTCAGGGAAAAATCCAATATGTATCTCGTGATATCTCGGGTGCTATTAGAGATAGCGCAATAAAGCAAAGTGCATTGCCTGCAAGAGGCCCTGGCGCATGAATCTATTCAGCGGGAACGACCTCGGACCACCAGGGGCCGAGAAAACCACCGTCTCATGGGGCCGGAAACTCAGGGTCAGGGAAAAATCCAATATATATCTGGTGATATCTCGGGTGCTATTACAGATAGCGCAATAAATCAAAGTTTATTGTCTGTAGGAGGCCCTGGCACATGAATCTGTGCAGCGGGAACGACCTCGGACCACCAGGGGCCGAGAAAACCACCGTCACATGGGGCCGGACACTCAGGGTCAGGGAAAAATCCAATATATATCTGGTGATATCTCGGGTGCTATTACAGATAGCGCAACAAATCAAAGTGGATTGTCTGCAGGCGGCCCTGGCGCATGAATCTGTGCAGCGGGAACGACCTCGGACCACCAGGGGCCGAGACAACCACCGTCTCATTGGGCCAGACACTCAGGGTCAGGGAAAAATCCAATATATATCTGGTGATATTTCCGGTGCTATTAGAGATAGCGCAATAAACCAAAGTGAATTATCTGCAGGAGGCCCTGGCCCATGAATCTGTGCAGAAGGAACGACCTCGGACCACCAGGGGCCGAGAAAACCACCGTCTCATGGGGCCGGACACTCAGGGTCAGGTAAAAATCCAATATATATCTGGTGATATCTCGGGTGCTATTAGAGATAGCGCAATAAACCAAAGTGAATTATCTGCAGGAGGCCCTGGCGCATGCATCTGTGCAGCGGGAACGACCTCGGACCACCAGGGTCCGGATAACCACCGTCTCATGGGGCCGGACACTCAGGGTCCGGGGAAAATCCTATATATATCTGGTGATATCTCGGGTGCTATTACAGATAGCGCAATAAATCAAAGTGCATTGTCTGTAGGAGGCCCTGAAAACCACAGTCTCATGGGGCCGGTCACTCAGGGTCAGGGGAAAATACAATGTATATCTGGTTATATCTCGGGTGCTATTAGAGATAGTGCAATAAACCAAAGTGAATTATCTGCAGGAGGGCCTGGCGCATGCATCTGTGCAGCGGGAACGACCTCGGACCACCAGGGGCCGAGACAACCACCGTCTCATTGGGCCAGACACTCAGGGTCAGGGAAAAATCCAATATATATCTGGTGATATCTCGGGTGCTATTAGAAATAGCGCAATAAATCAAAGTGCATTGTCCGTAGGAGGCCCATGCGCATGAATCTGTGCAGCGGGAACGACCTCGGACCACCAGGGGCCGAGAAAACCACCGTCTCATGGGGCAGGACACTCAGGGTCAGGGAAGAATCCAATATATATCTGGTGATACCTCGGGTGCTATTACAGATAGCGCAATAAATCAAGGTGAATTATCTGCAGGAGACCCTGGCGCATGCATCTGGCTAGCGGGAACGACCTCGGACCACCAGGGGCGGAGAAAACCACCGTCTCATGGGGCCGGACACTCAGGGTCGGGAAAAAATCCAATATGCATCTGGTGATATCTCGGGTGCTATTAGTGATAGCGCAATAAACCAAAGTGAATTATCTGCAGGAGGCCCTGGCGCATGAATCTGTGCAGCGGGAACGACCTCGGACCACCAGGGGCCGAGAATTCCACCGTCTCATGGGGCCGGACACTGAGGGTCAGGGAAAAATCCAATATGTATCCGGTGATATCTCGGGTGATATTACAGATAGCGCAATAAATCATAGTGCATTGACTGTAGGATGCCCTGGCGCATGAATCTGTTCAGCGGGAACGACCTCGGACCACCAGGGGCCGAGAAAACCACCGTCTCATGGGGCCGGACACTCAGGGTCAGGGAAAAATCCAATATGTATCTCGTGATATCTCGGGTGCTATTAGAGATAGCGCAATAAAGCAAAGTGCATTGTCTGCAGGGGGCCCTGGCGCATGAATCTGCGCAGCGGGAACGACCTCGGACCACCAGGGGCCGAGAAAACCACCGTCTCATGGGGACGGACACTCAGGGTCAGGGGAAAATCCAATATATATCTGGTGATATCTCGGGTGCTATTACAGATAGCGCAACAAATCAAAGTGGATTGTCTGCAGGCGGCCCTGGCGCATGAATGTGTGCAGCGGGAACGACCTCGGACCACCAGGGGCCGAGAAAACCACCGTCTCATGGGGCCGGACACTCAGGGTCAGGGAAAAATCCAATATGTATCTCGTGATATCTCGGGTGCTATTAGAGATAGCGCAATAAAGCAAAGTGCATTGTCTGCAAGAGGCCCTGGCGCACGAATCTATTCAGCGGGAACGACCTCGGACCTCCAGGGGCCGAGAAAACCACCGTCTCATGGGGCCGGAAACTCAGGGTCAGGGAAAAATCCAATATATATCTGGTGATATCTCGGGTGCTATTAGAGATAGCGCAATAAACCAAAGTGAATTATCTGCAGGAGGCCCTGGCGCATGAATCTGTGCAGCGGGAACGACCTCGGACCACCAGGGGCCGAGAAAGCCACCGTCTCATGGGGCCGGACACTCAGGGTCAGGGAAAAATCCAATATATATCTGGTGATATCTCGGGTGCTATTAGAGATAGCGCAATAAACCAAAGTGCATTGTCTGCAAGAGGCCCTGGCGCATGAATCTGTGCAGCGGGAACGACCTCGGACCACCAGGGGCCGAGAAAACCACAGTCTCATGGGGCCGGACACTCAGGGTCAGGGAAAAATCCAATATATATCTGGTGATATCTCGGGTGCTATTACAGATAGCGCAACAAATCAAAGTGCATTGTCTGCAGGAGGCCCTGGCGCATGAATCTGTGCAGCAGGAACGACCTCGGGCCACGAGGGGCCGAGAAAATGACAGATTTTCGGTATCCGTCACCCAATGTCATGTAAAAATCCAGCATATATCTGGTGATATCTCGGGTTCTATTACAGATAGCGCGATAAATCAAAGTGCATTGTGCGTTGGAGGCCCTTGGGCATGAATCTGTGCAGCTGGAACGACCTCGGACCTCCAGGGGCCGAGAAAACCACCGACACATGGTGCCGGACACCCAAGGTCATGTACAAATCCAGGAAGTATGTGCTGATATCACGGGTGCTATTAGAGATAGCGCGGTATATCAAAGTGCATTGTCTCCAGGAGGACCTAGCGCATGAAGCTGTGCAGCGGGATCGACCTCGGACCACCAGGGGCCGAGAAAACCACCGTCTCATGGGGCCGGACACTCAGGGTCAGGGAAAAATCCAATATATATCTGGTGATATCTCGGGTGCTATTACAGATTGCGCAACAAATCAAAGTGCATTGTCTGCAGGAGGCCCAGGCGCATGCATCTGTGCTGCGGGAACGACCTCGGACCACCAGGGGCCGAGAAAACCCCCGTCGCATGGGGCCTGACTGTCAGGGTCAGGGAAAAATCCAATATATACCTGGTGATATCTCGGGTGCTATTACAGATAGCGCAATAAATCAAAGTGCATTGTCTGTAGGAGGCCCTGGCGCATGAATCTGGGCAGCGGGAACGACCTCGGACCACCAGGGGCCGAGAAAACCACCGTCCGATGGGGCCGGACACTCAGGGTCAGGGGAAAATCCAATATATATCTGGTGATATCTCGGGTGCTATTAGAGATAGCGCAATAAACCAAAGTAAGTTATCTGCAGGAGACACTGGCGCATGAATCTTTGCAGCGGGAACGACCTCGGACCACCAGGGGCCGAGAAAACCACCGTCTCATGGGGCCGGACAATCAGGGTCAGGGGAAAATCCAATATATATCTGGTGATATCTCGGGTGCAATTAGAGATAGCGCAATAAACCAAAGTGAATTATCTGCAGGAGACACTGGCGCATGAATCCGGCCAGCGGGAACGACCTCGGACCACCAGGGGCCGAGAAAACCACCGTCTCATGGGGCCGGACACTCAGGGTCAGAGAAAAATCAAATATATATCTGGTGATATCTCGGGTGCTATTACAGATAGCGCAATAAACCAAAGTGAATTATCTGTAGGAGGCCCTGTTGCATGAACCTGTGCAGCGGCTACGACCTCGGACCACCAGGGGCCGAGAAAACCACCGTCTCATGGGGCCGGACACCCAGGGTCGGGGAAAAATCCAATATATATCTGGTGATATCTCGGGTGCTATTACAGATAGCGCAATAAATCAAGTGCATTGTCTGTAGGAGGCCCTGGCGCATGAACCTGTGCAGCGGGAACGACCTCGGACCACCAGGGGCCGAGAAAACCACTGTCTCATGGGGCCGGACACTCAGGGTCAGGGGAAAATTCAATATATATCTGGTTATATCTCGGGTGCTATTAGAGATAGCGCTATAAACCAAAGTGAATTATCTGCAGGAGACACTGGCGCATGAATCTGGCCAGCGGGAACGACCTCGGAACACCAGGGGCCGAGAAAACCACCGTCTCATGGGGTAGGACACTCAGGGTCAGGGGAAAATCCAATATATATCTGGTGATATCTTGGGTGCTATTACAGACAGCGCAATAGGTCAAAGTGCATTGTCTGTAGGAGGCCCTGGCGCATGAATCTGGCCAGCGGGAACGACCTCGGACCACCAGGGGCCGAGAAAACCACCGTCTCATGGGGCCGGACAATCAGGGTGAGGGGAAAATCCAATATATATCTGGTGATATCTCGGGTGCTATTATAGATAGCGCAATAAACCAAAGTGAGTTATCTGCAGGAGACACTGGCGCATGAATCTGGCCAGCGGGAACGACCTCGGACCACCAGGGCCAGAGAAAACCACCGTCTCATGGGGCCGGACAATCAGGGTCAGGGGAAAATCCAATATATATCTGGTGATATCTCGGGTGCTATTAGAGATAGCGCAATAAACCAAAGTGAATTATCTGCAGGAGACACTGGCGCATGAATCTGGCCAGCGGGAACGACCTCGGAACACCAGGGGCCGAGAAAACCACCGTCTCATGGGCCGGACGCTCAGGGTCATTGAAAAATCCAACATATATCCGGTGATATCTCGGGTGCTATTAGAGATAGCGCAATAAACCAAAGTGAATTATCTGTAGGAGGCCCTGGCGCATGAACCTGTGCAGCGGGTACGACCTCGGACCACCAGGGGCCGAGAAAACCACCGTCTCATGGGGCCGGACACCCAGGGTCGGGGAAAAATCCAATATATATCTGGTGATATCTCGGGTGCTATTACAGATAGCGCAATAAATCAAAGTGCATTGTCTGTAGGAGGCCCTGGCGCATGAATCTGTGCAGCGGGCACGACCTGGGACCACCAGGGGCCGAGAAAACCACCTTCTCATGGGGCCGGACACTCAGGCTCAGGGGAAAATCCAATATATATCTGGTGATATCTCGGGTGCTATTAGAGATAGCGCAATAAACCAAAGTGAATTATCTGCAGGAGGCCCTGGCGCATGAATCTGTGTAGCGGGAACGACCTCGGACCACCAGGGGCCGAGAAAACCACCGTCTCATGGGGCCGGACACTCAGGGTCAGGGGAAAATCCAATATATATCTGGTGATACTTCGGGTGCTATTAGAGATAGCGCGATAAATCAAAGTGAATTATCTGCAGGGGCCCGGCGCATGAATCTGTGCAGCGAGAACGACCTCGGACCACCAGGGGCCGAGAAAACCACCGTCTCATGTGGCCGGACACTCAGGGTCGGGGAAAAATCCAATATATATCTGGTGATATATCGGGTGCTATTAGAGATAGCGCAATAAATCAAAGTGTATTGTCTGTAGGGGGAACTGGCGAATGAATGTGTGCAGCAGGAACGACCTCGGACCACCAGGGGCCGAGAAAATTACAGATATTCGGAAACCGTCACACAAGGCCATGTAAAAATCCAGCATAAATCTGGTGATATCTCGGGTGCTATTAGAGATAGCGCGATAAATCAAAGTGAATTATCTGCAGGGGCCCGGCGCATGAATCTGTGCAGCGGGAACGAACTCGGACCACCAGGGGCCGAGAAAATTACAGATTTTCGGTATCCGTCACCCAAAGTCATGTAACAATCCAGCAGATATATGGTGCTTTCCCGGGTGCTATTACAGATAGCGCAATAAATCAAAGTGCATTGTCTGTGGGATGCCCTGGCGCATGAATCTGTGCAGCGGGAACGACCTCGGACCACCAGGGGCCGAGAAAACCACCGTCTCATGGGGCCGGACACTCAGGGTCAGGGAAAAATCCAATATATATCTGGTGATATTTCGGGTGCTATTACAGATAGCGCAATAAACCAAACTGAATTATCTGCAGGAGGCCCTGGCGCATGAATCTGTGCAGCGGGAACGACCTCGGACCACCAGGGGCCGAGAACAAAACCGACACATGGGGCCGGACACCCAAGGTCATGTAAAAATACAAGATGTATCTGATGATATCTCGGGTGCTATTAGAGATAGCGCGATATATCAAAGTGCATTGTCTGCAGGAGGCCCTGGCGCATCAATCTGTGCAGCGGGAACGACCTCGGACCACCAGGGGCCGAGAAAACCCCCGTCTCATGATGCCTGACTGTCAGGGTCAGGGAAAAATCCAATATATATCTGGTGATATCTCGGGTGCTATTAGAGATAGCGCAATAAACCAAAGTGAATTATCTGCAGGAGGCCCTGTCGCATGCACCTGTGCAGCGGGAACGACCTCGGCCCACCAGGGGCCGAGAAAACCACCGTCTCATGGGGCCGGACACTCAGGGTCAGGGGAAAATTCAATATATATCTGGTGATATGTCGGGTGCTATTAGAGATAGCGCAAGAAACCAAAGTGAATTATCTGCAGGAAGCCCTGGCGCATGAATCTGTGCAGCGGGAACGACCTCGGAAAACTAGGGGCCGAGAAAACCAACGACACATGGGGCCGGACACTCATTGTCAGGGAAAAATCCAATATATATCTGGTCATATCTCGGGTGCTATTACAGATAGCGCAATAAATCAAAGTGCATTGTCTGTAGGAGGCCCTGGCGCATGAATCTGGGCAGCGGGTACGACCTCGCACCACCAGGGGCCGTGAAAACCACCGTCTCATGGGGCCGGACGCTCAGGGTCATTGAAAAATCCAACATATATCCGGTGATATCTCGGGTGCTATTAGAGATAGCGCAATAAACCAAAGTGAATTATCTGTAGGAGGCCCTGGCGCATGAACCTGTGCAGCGGGTACGACCTCGGACCACCAGGGGCCGAGAAAACCACCGTCTCATGGGGCCGGACACCCAGGGTCGGGGAAAAATCCAATATATATCTGGTGATATCTCGGGTGCTATTACAGATAGCGCAATAAATCAAAGTGCATTGTCTGTAGGAGGCCCTGGCGCATGAATCTGTGCAGCGGGCACGACCTGGGACCACCAGGGGCCGAGAAAACCACCTTCTCATGGGGCCGGACACTCAGGCTCAGGGGAAAATCCAATATATATCTGGTGATATCTCGGGTGCTATTAGAGATAGCGCAATAAACCAAAGTGAATTATCTGCAGGAGGCCCTGGCGCATGAATCTGTGTAGCGGGAACGACCTCGGACCACCAGGGGCCGAGAAAACCACCGTCTCATGGGGCCGGACACTCAGGGTCAGGGGAAAATCCAATATATATCTGGTGATACTTCGGGTGCTATTAGAGATAGCGCGATAAATCAAAGTGAATTATCTGCAGGGGCCCGGCGCATGAATCTGTGCAGCGAGAACGACCTCGGACCACCAGGGGCCGAGAAAACCACCGTCTCATGTGGCCGGACACTCAGGGTCGGGGAAAAATCCAATATATATCTGGTGATATATCGGGTGCTATTAGAGATAGCGCAATAAATCAAAGTGTATTGTCTGTAGGGGGAACTGGCGAATGAATGTGTGCAGCAGGAACGACCTCGGACCACCAGGGGCCGAGAAAATTACAGATATTCGGAAACCGTCACACAAGGCCATGTAAAAATCCAGCATAAATCTGGTGATATCTCGGGTGCTATTAGAGATAGCGCGATAAATCAAAGTGAATTATCTGCAGGGGCCCGGCGCATGAATCTGTGCAGCGGGAACGAACTCGGACCACCAGGGGCCGAGAAAATTACAGATTTTCGGTATCCGTCACCCAAAGTCATGTAACAATCCAGCAGATATATGGTGCTTTCCCGGGTGCTATTACAGATAGCGCAATAAATCAAAGTGCATTGTCTGTGGGATGCCCTGGCGCATGAATCTGTGCAGCGGGAACGACCTCGGACCACCAGGGGCCGAGAAAACCACCGTCTCATGGGGCCGGACACTCAGGGTCAGGGAAAAATCCAATATATATCTGGTGATATTTCGGGTGCTATTACAGATAGCGCAATAAACCAAACTGAATTATCTGCAGGAGGCCCTGGCGCATGAATCTGTGCAGCGGGAACGACCTCGGACCACCAGGGGCCGAGAACAAAACCGACACATGGGGCCGGACACCCAAGGTCATGTAAAAATACAAGATGTATCTGATGATATCTCGGGTGCTATTAGAGATAGCGCGATATATCAAAGTGCATTGTCTGCAGGAGGCCCTGGCGCATCAATCTGTGCAGCGGGAACGACCTCGGACCACCAGGGGCCGAGAAAACCCCCGTCTCATGATGCCTGACTGTCAGGGTCAGGGAAAAATCCAATATATATCTGGTGATATCTCGGGTGCTATTAGAGATAGCGCAATAAACCAAAGTGAATTATCTGCAGGAGGCCCTGTCGCATGCACCTGTGCAGCGGGAACGACCTCGGCCCACCAGGGGCCGAGAAAACCACCGTCTCATGGGGCCGGACACTCAGGGTCAGGGGAAAATTCAATATATATCTGGTGATATGTCGGGTGCTATTAGAGATAGCGCAAGAAACCAAAGTGAATTATCTGCAGGAAGCCCTGGCGCATGAATCTGTGCAGCGGGAACGACCTCGGAAAACTAGGGGCCGAGAAAACCAACGACACATGGGGCCGGACACTCATTGTCAGGGAAAAATCCAATATATATCTGGTCATATCTCGGGTGCTATTACAGATAGCGCAATAAATCAAAGTGCATTGTCTGTAGGAGGCCCTGGCGCATGAATCTGGGCAGCGGGTACGACCTCGCACCACCAGGGGCCGTGAAAACCACCGTCTCATGGGGCCGGACACTCAGGGCCGGGGAAAAATCCAATATATATCTGGTGATATCTCGGGTGCTATTAGAGATGGCGCAATAAATCAAAGTGCATTGTCTGTAGGAGGCCCTGGCGCATGCATGTGTGCAGCGGGAACGACCTCGGACCACCAGGGGCCGAGAAAACCACCGTTTGATGGGGCCGGACCCTCAGGGTCAGGGGAAAATCCAATATATATCTGGTGATATCTCGGGTGCTATTAGAGATAGCGCAATAAACGAAAGTGAATTATCTGCAGGAGGCCCTGGCGCATGCATCTGTGCAGCGGAAACGACCTCGGACCACCAGGGGCCGAGAAAACCACCGTCTCATGGGGCCGGACACTCAGGGTCAGGGAAAAATCCAATATATATCTGGTGATATCTCGGGTGCTATTACAGATGGCGCAATAAACCAAAGTGCATTGTCTGTAGGAGGCCCTGTTGCATGAGTCTGTGCAGCGGGAACGACCTCGGACCACCAGGGGCCGAGAAAACCACCTTCTCATGGGGCCGGACACTCGGGGTCGGGGAAAAATCCAATATATATCTGGTGATATCTCGGGTGCTATTAGAGATAGCGCAATAAACCAAAGTGAGTTGTCTGCAGGAGGCTCTGGCGCATGAATCTGTGCAGCGGGATCGACCTCGGATCACCAGGGGCCGAGAAAACTACCATCTCATGGGTCCGGACACACAGGTTCAGGGGAAAATCCAATATACATCTGGTGATATCTCGGGTGCTATTAGAGATAGCACGATAAATCAAAGTGCTTTGTCTGTAGGAGGCCCTGGCGAATGAATCTGTGCCGCGGCAACGACCTGGGACCACCAGGGGCCGAGAAAACCACCGTTTGATGGGGCCGGACACTCAGGGTCAGGGGAAAATACAATATATATCTGGTGATATCTCGGCTGCCATTAGAGATAACGCAATAAACCAAAGTGAATTGTCTGCGCGAGGCCCTGGCGCATGAAACTGTGCAGCGGGAACGATCTCGGACCACCAGGGGCCGAGAAAACCACCGTCTCATGGGGCCGACCACTCAGGGTAGGGGAAAAATCCAATATATATCTGGTGATATGTTTGGTGCTATTAGAGATAGCGCAATAAACCAAAGTGAATTGTCTGCAGGAGGCCCTGGCGCATGAATCTGTGCAGCGGGAACGACCTCGGACCACCAGGGGCCGAGAAAACCACCGTCACATGGGGCCGGACACTCAGGGTCAGGGAAAAATCCAATATATATCTGGTGATATTTCGGGTGCTATTAGAGATAGCGCGATAAATCAAAGTGAATTATCTGCAGGGGCCCCGGCGCATGAATCTATGCAGCGGGAACGACCTCGGACCACCAGGGGCCGAGAAAACCACCGTCTCATGGGGCCGGACACTCAGGGTCGGGGAAAAACCCAATATATATCTGGTGATATCTCGGGTGCTATTACAGATAGCGCAATAAACCAAAGTGACTTATCTGCAGGAGGCCCTGGCGCATGAATCTGTGCAGCGAGAACGACCTCGGACCACGAGGGGCCGAGAAAACCACCGTCTCATGGGGCCGGACACTCGGGGTCGCGGAACAATCCAATATATATCTGGTGATATCTCGGGTGCTATTAGAGATAGCGCAATAAACCAAAGTGAATTATCTGCACGAGGCCCTGGCGCATGCACCTGTGCAGCGGGAACGACCTCCGACCACCAGGGGCCGAGAAAACCACCGTCTCATGGGGCCGGACACTCAGGGTCAGGGAAAAATCCAATATATATCTGGTTATATCTCGGGTGCTATTAGAGATAGCGCAATAAACCAAAGTACATTGTCTGTAGGAGGCACTGGCGCATGAATCTGTGCAGCGGGAACGACCTCGGACCACCAGGGGCCGAGAAAACCACCGTCTCATGGGGCCGGACACTCAGGGTCAGGGAAAAATCCAATATATATCAGGTGATTTCTCGGGTGCTATTACAAATAGCGCAATAAATCAAAGTGCATTGTCTGTCGTAGGCCCTGGCGCATGAATCTGTGCAGCGTGAACGACCTCGGACCACCAGGGGCCGAGAAAACCACAGTCTCATGCGGCCGGACACTCAGGGTCAGGGGAAAAGCCAATATATATCTGGTGATATCTCGGGTGCTATTAGAGATAGCGCAATAAACCAAAGTACATTGTCTGTAGGAGGCACTGGCGCATGAATCTGTGCAGCGGGATCTACCTCGGACCACCAGGGACCGAGAAAATCACCGACACATGGGGCCGGACACTCAGGGTCAGGGGAAAATCCATTATATATCTGGTGATATCTCGGCTGCTATTAGAGATAGCGCAATAAACCAAAGTGAATTATCTGCAGGAGGCCCTGGCGCCTGAATCTGGGCAGCGGGAACGACCTCGGACCACCAAGGGCCGAGAAAACCACCGTCTCATGGGGCCGGACACTCAGGGTCAGGGAAAAATCCAATATATATCTGTTGATATCTGGGGTGCTATTAGAAATAGCGCAATAAACAAAAGTGAATTATCTGCAGGAGGCCCTGGCGCATGAATCTGTATGGCGGGAACGACCTCGGACCACCAGGGGCCGAGAAAACCACCGTCTCATGGGGCCGGACACTCAGGGTCAGGGGAAAATCCAATATATATCTGGCGATATCTCGGGTGCTATTAGAGATAGCGCAATATACCAAAGTGAATTCTCTGCAGGGAGCCCTGGCGCATGAATCTGTGCAGCGGGAACGACCTCGGACCACCAGGGGCCGAGAAAACCACCGTCTCATGGGGCCGGACACTCAGGGTCAGGGAAAAATCCAATATATATCTGGTGATATCTCGGGTGCTATTAGAGATAGCGCAATAAATCATAGTGCATTGTCCGTAGGAGGCCCTTGCGCATGAATGTGGGCAGCGGGAACGACCTCAGACCACCAGGGGCCGAGAAAACCACCGACACATGGGGCCGGACACTCAGGGTCAGGGAAAAATCCATTATATATCTGGTGATATCTCGGGTGCTATTAGTGATAGCGCAATAAACCAAAGTGAATTATCTGCAGGAGGACCTGGCGCATGAATCTGTGCAGCGGGAACGAGCTCGGATCACCAGGGTCCGAGAAAACCACCGTCACATGAGGCCGGACACTCAGGGTCGGGGAAAAATCCAATATATATCTGGTGATATCTCGGGTGCTATTAGAGATAGCGCAATAAGTCAAAGTGCATTGTCTGCAGGGGTCCCTGGCGAATGAATCTGGCCAGCGGGAACGACCTCGGACCACCAGGGGCCGAGAAAACCACCGTCTCATGGGGCCGGACACTCAGAGTCAGGGGAAAATCCAATATATATCTGGTGATATCTCGGGCGCTATTACAGATAGCGCAATAAATCAAAGTGCATTGTCCCTAGGAGGCCCTTGCGCATGAATCAGTGCAGCGGGAACGACCTCGGAACACTAGGGGCCGAGAAAACCACCGTCTCATGGGGCCGAACCCTCAGGGTCGGGGAAAAATCCAATATATATCTGGTGATATCTCGGGTGCGATTAAAGATAGCACAATAAAACAAAGTGAATTGTCTGCAGGAGGCCCTGGCGCATGAATCTGTGCAGCCGGAACGACCTCGGACCACCAGGGGCCGATAATATCACCTTCTCATGGGGCCGGACTGTCAGGGTCAGGAAAAAATCCAATATATATCTGGTAATATCTCGGGTGCAATTACAGATAGCGCAATAAATCAAAGTGCATTGTCTGTAGGAGGCCCTGGCGCATGAATCTGGGCAGCGGGAACGACCTCGGACCACCAGGGGCCGAGAAAACCACAGTCTCATGCGGCCGGACACTCAGGGTCGGGGAAAAATCCAATATATATCTGGTGATATCTCGGGTGCTATTAGAGATAGCGCAATAAACCAAAGTGAATTATCTGCAGGAGGCCCTGGCGCATGAATCTGTGCAGCGGATACGACCTCGGACCACCAGGGGCCGAGAAAACCACCGTCTCATGGGGCCGGAAACTCAGGGTCAGGGAAAAATCCTATATATATCAGGTGATATCTCGGGTGCTATTACAAATAGCGCAATAAATCAAAGTGCATTGTCTGTCGTAGGCCCTGGCGCATGAATCTGTGCAGCGTGAACGACCTCGGACCACCAGGGGCCGAGAAAACCACAGTCTCATGCGGCCGGACACTCAGGGTCAGGGGAAAAGCCAATATATATCTGGTGATATCTCGGGTGCTATTAGAGATAGCGCAATAAACCAAAGTGAATTATCTGCAGGAGGCACTGGCGCATGAATCTGTGCAGCGGATACGACCTCGGACCACCAGGGGCCGAGAAAACCACCGTCTCATGGGGCCGGAAACTCAGGGTCAGGTAAAAATCCAATATAAATCTGGTGATATCTCGGGTGCTATTACAGATAGCGCAAAAAATCAAAGTGCATTGCCTGTAGGAGGCCCTGGCGCATGAATCTGTGCAGCGGGAACGACCTCGGACCACCAGGGGCCGAGAAAACCACCGTCTCATGGGGCCGGACACTCAGGGTCAGGGAAAAATCAAATATATATCTGGTGATATCTCTGATGCTATTAGAGATAGCGCAATAAACCAAAGTGAATTATCTGCAGGAGGCCCTGGCGCATGAATCTGTGCAGCGGGAACGAACTCGGACCACCAAGGGCCGAGAAAACCACCGTCTCATGGGGCCGGACACTCAGGGTCCGGGAAAAATCCAATATATATCTGGTGATATCTCGGATGCTATTAGAGATAGCGCAATAAATCAAAGTGCATTGTCCGTAGGAGGCACTTGCGCATGAATCTGTGCAGCAGGAACTACATCGGACCACCAGGGGCCGAGAAAATTACAGATTTTCGGTATCCGTCACCCAAAGTCATGTAACAATCCAGCAGATATATGGTGCTTTCCCGGGTGCTATTACAGATAGCGCAATAAATCAAAGTGCATTGTCTGTAGGAGGCCCTGGCGCATGAATCTGTGCAGCGGGGACGACCTCGGACCACCAAGGGCCGAGACAACCACCGTCTCATTGGGAAGGACACTCAGGGTCAGTGAAAAATCCAATATATATCTGGTGATATCGTGGGTGCTATTACAGATAGCGCACTAAATCAAAGTGCATTGTATGTAGGATGCCCTGGCGCATGAATCTGGCCAGCGGGAACGACCTCGGACCACCAGGGGCCGAGAAAACCACCGTCTCATGGGGCCGGACACTCAGAGTCAGGGGAAAATCCAATATATATCTGGTGATATCTCGGGCGCTATTACAGATAGCGCAATAAATCAAAGTGCATTGTCTGTAGGAGGCCCTGGTGCATGTATCTGTGCAGCGGGAACGACCTCGGACCACCAGGGGCCGAGGAAACCACCGTCTCATGGGCCCGGACACTCAGGGTCAGGGGAAAATCCAATATATATCTGGTGATATCTCGGGTGCTATTACAGATAGCGCAATAAATCAAAGTGCATTGTCTGTAGGAGGCCCTGGCTCATGAATCTGGCCAGCGGGAACGACCTCGGACGACCAGGGGCTGAGAAAACCACCGTCTCATGGGGCCGGACACTCAGGGTCAGGGGAAAATCCAATATATATCTGGTGATATCTCGGGTGCTATTAGAGATAGCGCAATGAACCAAAGTGAATTATCTGCAGGAGGC
The DNA here is from genome assembly GCF_051020985.1 of Nomia melanderi. Classification (NCBI taxonomy): domain Eukaryota; kingdom Metazoa; phylum Arthropoda; class Insecta; order Hymenoptera; family Halictidae; genus Nomia; species Nomia melanderi. Next base: position 199,875 of record NW_027475155.1, on the reverse strand, counting down.
CCTGGCGCATGCATCTGTGCAGCGGGAACGACCTCGGAGCACCAGGGGCCGAGAAAACCACGGTTTCATGGGGCCGGACACACAGGGTCAGGGAAAAATCCAATATATATATGGTGATATCTCGGGTGCTATTACAGATAGCGCAATAAGTCAAAGTGCATTGTCTGTAGGAGGCCCTGGCGCCTGAATCTGGGCAGCGGGAACGACCTCGGACCACCAAGGGCCGAGAAAACCACCGTCTCATGGGGCCGGACACTCAGGGTCAGGGAAAAATCCAATATATATCTGTTGATATCTGGGGTGCTATTAGAAATAGCGCAATAAACAAAAGTGAATTATCTGCAGGAGGCCCTGGCGCATGAATCTGTATGGCGGGAACGACCTCGGACCACCAGGGGCCGAGAAAACCACCGTCTCATGGGGCCGGACACTCAGGGTCAGGGGAAAATCCAATATATATCTGGCGATATCTCGGGTGCTATTAGAGATAGCGCAATATACCAAAGTGAATTCTCTGCAGGGAGCCCTGGCGCATGAATCTGTGCAGCGGGAACGACCTCGGACCACCAGGGGCCGAGAAAACCACCGTCTCATGGGGCCGGACACTCAGGGTCAGGGAAAAATCCAATATATATCTGGTGATATCTCGGGTGCTATTAGAGATAGCGCAATAAATCATAGTGCATTGTCTGTAGGAGGCCCTGGTGCATGAATCTGGCCAGCGGGAACGACCTCGGACCACCAGGGGCTGACAAAACCACCGTCTCATGGGGCCGGACACTCAGAGTCAGGGAAAAATCCAATATATATCTGGTGATATCTCGGGTGCTATTAAGGATAGCGCAATAAATCAAAGTGCATTGTCTGTAGGAGGCCCTGGCTCATGAATCTGGCCAGCGGGAACGACCTCGGACGACCAGGGGCCGTGAAAACCACCGTCTCATGGGGCCGGACACTCAGGGTCAGGGGAAAATCCAATATATATCTGGTGATATCTCGGGTGCTATTAGAGATAGCGCAATGAACCAAAGTGAATTATCTGCAGGAGGCCCTGGCGCATGCATCTGTGCAGCGGGAACGACCTCGGAGCGCCAGGGGCCGAGAAAACCACGGTTTCATGGGGCCGGACACACAGGGTCAGGGAAAAATCCAATATAAATATGGTGATATCTCGGGTGCTATTACAGATAGCGCAATAAGTCAAAGTGCATTGTCTGTAGGAGGCCCTGGCGCATGAATCTGTGCAGCGGGAACGACCTCGGACCACCAGGGGCCGAGAAAACCACAGTCTCATGGGGCCGGACACTCAGGGTCAGGGAAAAATCCAATATATATCTGGTGATATCTCGGGTGCTTTTACATATAGCGCAATAAATCAAAGTGCATTGTCTGTAGGAGGCCCTGGCGCATGAATCTGGCCAGCGGGAACGACCTCGGTCCACCAGGGGCCGAGAAAACCACCGTCTCATGGGGCCGGACACTCAGGGTCAGGGGAAAATCCAATATATATCTGGTGATATCTCGGGTGCCATTAGAAATAGCGCAATAAACCAAAGTGAATTATCTGCAGGAGGCCCTGGCGCATGCATCTGTGCAGCGGGAACGACCTCGGACCACCAGCGGCCGAGAAAACCACCGTCTCATGGGGCCGGACACTCAGGGTCAGGGAAAAATCCAATATATATCTGGTGATATCTCGGGTGCTATTACAGATAGCGCAATAAATCAAAGTGCAGTGTCTGTAGGAGGCCCTGGCGCATGAATCTGGACAGCGGGAACGACCTCGGACCACCAGCGGCCGAGAAAACCACCGTCTCATGGGGCCGGACACTCAGGGTCAGGGGAAAATCCAATATATATCTGGTGATATCTCGGGTGCTATTAGAGATTGCGCAATAAACCAAAGTGAATTATCTGCAGGAGGCCCTGGCGCATGCATCTGTGCAGCGGGAACGACCTCGGACCACCAGCGGCCGAGAAAACCACCGTCTCATGGGGCCGGGCACTCAGGGTAAGGGAAAAATCCAATATATATCTGTTGATATCTGGGGTGCTATTAGAAATAGCGCAAAAAACAAAAGTGAATTATCTGCAGGAGGCCCTGGCGCATGAATCTGTACGGCGGGAACGACCTCGGACCACCAGGGGCCGAGAAAACCACCGTCTCATGGGGCCGGACACTCAGGGTCAGGGAAAAATCCAATATATATCTGGTGATATCTCGGGTGCTATTAGAGATAGCACAATAAACCAAAGTGAATTATCTGCAGGAGGCCCTGGCGCATGAATCTGTGCAGCGGGAACGACCTCGGAGCACCAGGGGCCGAGAAAACCACCATCTCATGGTGCCGGACACTCAGGGTCAGCGAAAAATCAAATATATATCTGGTGATATCTCGAGTGCTATTACAGATAGCGCAATAAATCAAAGTGCAGTGTCTGTAGGAGGCCCTGGCGCATGAATCTGGACAGCGGGAACGACCTCGGACCACCAGCGGCCGAGAAAACCACCGTCTCATGGTGCCGGACACTTAGGGTCAGGGGAAAATCCAATATATATCTGGTGATATCCTGGGTGCTATTACAGATAGCGCAATAAGTCAAAGTGCATTGTCTGTAGGAGGCCCTGGCGCATGAATCTGGGCAGCGGGAATGACCTAGTACCACCGGGGGCGAGAAAACCACCGTAAATCCAATATATATCTGGTGATATCTCGGGTGCTATTAGAGATAGCGCAATAAACCAAAGTGAATTATCTGCAGGTGGCCCTGGCGCATGCATCTGTGCAGCGGGAACGACCTCGGACCACCAGGGGCCGAGAAAACCACCGTATCATGGGGCCGAACACTCAGGGTCAGGGAAAATTCCAATATATATCTGGTGATATCTTGGGTGCTATTACAGATAGCGCAATAAGTCAGAGTGCAGTGTCTGTAGGAGGCCCTGGCGCATGAATCTGGACAGCGGGCACGACCTCGGACCACCAGCGGCCGAGAAAACCACCGTCTCATGGGGCCGGACACTCAGGGTCAGGGGAAAATCCAATATATATCTGGTGATATCTCGGGTGCTATTACAGATAGCGCAGTAAATCAAAGTGCAGTGTCTGTAGGAGGCCCTGGCGCATGAATCTGGACAGCGGGCACGACCTCGGACCACCAGCGGCCGAGAAAACCACCGTCTCATGGGGCCGGACACTCAGGGTCAGGGGAAAATCCAATATATATCTGGTGATATCTCGGGTGCTGTTAGAGATAGCGCAATAAACCAAAGTGAATTATCTGCAGGACGCCCTGGCGCATGCATCTGTGCAGCGGGAACGACCTCGGAACACGAGGGGCCGAGAAAACCACCGTCTCATGGGGCGGGACACTCAGGGTCAGTGGAAAATCCAATATATATCTGGTGATATCTCGGGTGCTATTACATATAGCGCAATAAATCAAAGTGCATTGTCTGTAGGAGGCCCTGGCGCATGAATCTGGCCAGCGGGAACGACCTCGGACCACCAGGGGCCGAGAAAACCACCGTCTCATGGGGCCGGACACTCAGGGTCAGGGAAAAATCCAATATATATCTGGTGATATCTCGGGTGCTATTACAGATAGCGCAATAAATCAAAGTGCATTGTCTGTAGGAGGCCCTGGCGCATGAATCTGGGCAGCGGGAACGACCGCGGACCACCAGGGGCCGAGAAAACCACCGTCTCATGTGGCCGGACTCTCAGGGACAGGGGAAAATCCAATATATATCTGGTGATATCTTGGGTCCTATTAGAGATAGCGCAATAAACCAAAGTGAATTATCTGCAGGAGGCCCTGGCGCATGAATCTGGCCAGCGGGAACGATCTCGGTCCACCAGGGGCCGAGAAAACCACCGTCTCATGGGGCCGGACACTCAGGGTCAGGGGAAAATCCAATATATATCTGTTGATATCTCGGGTGCTATTAGAGATAGCGCAATAAACCAAAGTGCATTGTCTGTAGGAGGCCCTGGCGCATGAATCTGGGCAGCGGGAACGACCTCGGACCACCAGGGGCAGAGAAAACGACCGTCTCATGGGGCCGGACACTCAGGGTCAGGGGAAAATCCAATACATATCTGGCGATATCTCGGGTGCGATTAGAGATAGCGCAATAAACCAAAGTGAATTATATGCAGGAGGCCCTGGCGCATGCATCTGTGCAGCGGGAACGACCTCGGCCCACCAGGGGCCGAGAAAACCACCGTATCATGGGGCCGGACACTCAGGGTCAGGGAAAAATCCAATATATATCTGGCGATATCTCGGGTGCGATTAGAGATAGCGCAATAAACCAAAGTGAAATGTCTGCAGGAGGCCCTGGCGCATGCATCTGTGCAGCGGGAACGACCTCGGACCACCAGCGGCCGAGAAAACCACCGTCTCATGGGGCCGGACGCTCAGGGTCAGGGAAAAATGCAATATATATCTGGTGATATCTCGGGTGCTATTACAGATAGCGCAATAAGTCAAAGTGCATTGTCTGTTGGAGGCCCTGCCGCATGAATCTGTGCAGCGGGAACGACCTCGGACCACCAGGGGCCGAGAAAACCTCCGTCTCATGGGTCCGGACACTCAGGGTCAGGGGAAAATCCAATATATATCTGGTGATATCTCGGGTGCTATTAGAGATAGCGCAATAGACCAAAGTGAATTATCTGCAGGACTCCCTCGCGCATGCATCTGTGCAGCGGGAACGACCCCGGACCACAAGGGGCCGAGAAAACCACAGTCACATGGGGCTTGACACTCAGGGTCAGGGGAAAATCCAATATATATCTGGTGATATCTCGGGTGCTATTAGAGATAGCGCAATAAACCAAAGTGAATTATCAGCAGGAGGCCCTGGCGCATGATTCTGTGCAGCGGGAACGACCTCGGACCACCAGGGGCCGAGAGAACAACCGTCTCATGGGGCCGGACACTCAGGGTCAGGGGAAAATACAATATATATCTGGTGATATCTCGGGTGCTATTACAGATAGCGCAATAAATCAAAGTGCATTGTCTGTAGGAGGCCCTGGCGCATGAATCTGGGCAGCGGGAACGACCTCGGACCACCAGGGGCCGAGAAAACCACCGTCTCATGGGGCCGGACTCTCAGGGACAGGGGAAAATCCAATATATATCTGGTGATATCTTGGGTCCTATTAGAGATAGCGCAATAAACCAAAGTGAATTATCTGCAGGAGGCCCTGGCGCATGAATCTGGCCAGTGGGAACGATCTCGGTCCACCAGGGGCCGAGAAAACTACCGTCTCATGGGGCCGGACACTCAGGGTCAGGGGAAAATCCAATATATATCTGGTGATATCTCGCGTGCTATTAGAGATAGCGCAATAAACCAAAGTGCATTGTCTGTAGGAGGCCCTGGCGCATGAATCTGGGCAGCGGGAACGACCTCGGACCACCAGGGGCAGAGAAAACGACCGTCTCATGGGGCCGGACACTCAGGGTCAGGGGAAAATCCAATATATATCTGGCGATATCTCGGGTGCGATTAGAGATAGCGCAATAAACCAAAGTGAAATGTCTGCAGGAGGCCCTGGCGCATGCATCTGTGCAGCGGGAACGACATCGGACCACCAGCGGCCGAGAAAACCACCGTCTCATGGGGCCGGACACTCAGGGTCAGGGAAAAATCCAATATATATCTGGTGATATCTCGGGTGCTATTACAGATAGCGCAATAAGTCAAAGTGCATTGTCCGTAGGAGGCCCTGGCGCATGAATCTGTGCAGCGGGAACGACCTCGGACCATCAGGGGCCGAGAAAACCACAGTCTCATGGGGCCGTACACTCAGGGTCAGGGGAAAATCCAATATATATGTGGTGATATCTTGGGTGCTATTACAGATAGCGCAATAAGTCAAAGTGCATTGTCAGTAGGAGGCCCTGGCGCATGAATCTGGGCAGCGGGAACGACCTCGGACCACCAGGGGCAGAGAAAACGACCGTCTCATGGGGCCGGACACTCAGGGTCAGGGGAAAATGCAATATATATCTGGTGATATCTCGGGTGCTATTAGAGATAGCGCAATAAACCAAAGTGAATTATCTGCAGGAGGCCCTGGCACATGAATTTGGGCAGCGGGAACGACCTCGGACCACCGGTGGCCGAGAAAACCACAGTCTCATGGGGACGGACACTCAGGGTGAGGGGAAAATCCAATATATATCTGGTGATATCTCGGGTGCTATTAGAGATAGCGCAATAAACCAAAGTGCATTGTCTGTAGGAGGCCCTGGCGCATGAATCTGGGCAGCGGGAACGACCTCGGACCACCAGGGGCAGAGAAAACGACCGTCTCATGGGGCCGGACACTCAGGGTCAGGGGAAAATCCAATATATATCTGGCGATATCTCCGGTGCGATTAGAGATAGCGCAATAAACCAAAGTGAATTATATGCAGGAGGCCCTGGCGCATGCATCTGTGCAGCGGGAACGACCTCGGCCCACCAGGGGCCGAGAAAACCACCGTATCATGGGGCCGGACACTAAGGGTCAGGGAAAAATCCAATATATATCTGGTGATATCTTGGGTGCTATTACAGATAGCGCAATAAGTCAAAGTGCATTGTCTGTAGGAGGCCCTGGCGCATGAATCTGGGCAGCGGGAACGACATCGGACCACCAGGGGCCGAGAAAACCACCGTCTCATGGGGCCGTACACTCAGGGTCAGGGGAAAATCCAATTTTCATCTGGTGATTTCTCGGGTGCTATTAGAGATAGCGCAATAAACCAAAGTGAATTATCTGCAGGGGGCCCTGGCACATGAATCTGTGCAGCGGGAACGACCTCGGACCACCAGGGGCCGAGAAAACCACCGTCTCATGGGGCCGTACACTCAGGGTCAGGGGAAAATCCAATTTTTATCTGGTGATTTCTCGGGTGCTATTAGAGATAGCGCAATAAACCAAAGTGAAATGTCTGCAGGAGGCCCTGGCGCATGCATCTGTGCAGCGGAAACGACCTCGGACCACCAGCGGCCGAGAAAACCACCGTCTCATGGGGCCGGACACTCAGGGTCAGGGAAGAATCCAATATATATCTGGTGATATCTCGGGTGCTATTACAGATAGCGCAATAAGTCAAAGTGCATTGTCTGTAGGAGGCCCTGGCGCATGAATCTGTGCCGCGGGAACGACCTCGGACCACCAGGGGCCGAGAAAACCACAGTCTCATGGGGCCGGACACTCAGTGTCAGGGGAAAATCCAATATATATCTGGTGATATCTCGGGTGCTATTACATATAGCGCAATAAATCAAAGTGTATTGTCTGTAGGAGGCCCTGGCGCATGAATCTGGCCAGCGGGAACGACCTCGGACCACCAGGGGCCGAGAAAACCACCGTCTCCTGGGGCCGGACACTCAGGGTCAGAGGAAAATCCAATATATATCTGGCGATATCTCGGGTGCTATTAGAGATAGCGCAATAAACCAAAGTGAATTATCTGCAGGAGGCCCTGGCGAATGAATCAGTGCAGTAGGAACGACCTCGGGCCACCAGGGGCCGAGAAAATTACAGAGATTCGGAATCCGTCACCCAAGGTCATGTAAAAATCCAGCATATATCTGGTGATATCTCGGGCGCTATTAGAGATAGCGCAATAAATCAAAGGGCATTGTCTGCAGGAGGCCCTGGCGCATGAATCTGGCCAGCGGGAACGATCTCGGACCACCAGGGGCCGAGAAAACCACCGTCTCATGGGGCCGGAGATTCAGGGTGCGGGGAAAATCCAATATATATCTGGTGATATCTCGGGTGCTATTAGAGATAGCGCAATAAACCAAAGTGAATTATCTGCAGGAGGCCCTGGCGCATGCATCTGTGCAGCGGGAACGACCTCGGACCACCAGCGGCCGAGAAAACCACCGTCTCATGGGGCCGGACACTCAGGGTCAGGGAAAAATCCAATATATATCTGGTGATATCTCGGGTGCTATTACAGATACCGCAATAAGTCAAAGTGCATTGTCTGTAGGAGGCCCTGGCGCATGAATCTGTGCAGCGGGAACGACCTCGGACCACCAGGGGCCGAGAAAACCACAGTCTCATGGGGCCGGACACTCAGGGTCAGGAGAAAATCCAATATATATCTGGTGATATCTCGGGTGCTATTACATATAGCGCAATAAATCAAAGTGCATTGTCTGTAGGAGGCCCTGGCGCATGAATCTGGCCAGCGGAAACGACCTCGGATCACCAGGGGCCGAGAAAACCACCGTCTCATGGGGCCGGACACTCAGGGTCAGGGGAAAATCCAATATATATCTGGTGATATCTCGGGTGCTATTACAGATAGCGCAATAAGTTAAAGTGCATTGTCTGTAGGAGGCCCTGGCGCATGAATCTGTTCAGCGGGAACGACCTCGGACCACCAGAGGCCGAGAAAACCACAGTCTCATGGGGCCGGACACTCAGGGTCAGGGGAAAATCCAATATATATCTGGTGATATCTCGGGTGCTATTACATATAGCGCAATAAATCAATGTGCATTGTCTGTACGAGGCCTTGGCGCCTGAATCTGGACAGCGGGAACGACCTCGGACCACCAGGGGCCGAGAAAACCACCGTCTCATGGGGCCGGACACTCAGGGTCAGGGGAAAATGAAATATATATCTGGTGATACCTCGGGTGCTATTAGAGATGGCGCAATAAACCAAAGTGAATTATCGGCAGGAGGCCCAGGCGCATGCATCTGTGCAGCGGGAACGACCTCGGACCACCAGGGGCCGAGAAAACCACCGTCTCATGGGGCCGGACACTCAGAGTCAGGGGAAAATCCAATATATATCTGGTGATATCTCGGGTGCTATTAGAGATAGCGCAATAAACCAAAGTGAATTATCTGGAGGAGGCCCTGGCGCATGAATCTGGCCAGCGGGAGCGACCTCGGAACACCAGCGGCCGAGAAAACCACCGTCTCATGGGGCCGGACACTCAGGATCAGGGAAAATCCAATATATATCTGGTGATATCTCGGGTGCTATTACAGATAGCGCAATAAGTCAAAGTGCATTGTCTGTAGGAGGCCCTGGCGCATGAATCTGTGCAGCGTGAACGACCTCGGACCACCAGGGGCCGAGATAACCACCGCCTCATGGGGCCGGACACTCAGGGTCAGGGGAAAATCCAATATATATCTGGTGATATCTCGGGTGCTATTAGAGATAGCGCAATGAACCAAAGTGAATTATCTGCAGGAGGCCCTGGCGCATGAATCTGTGCAGCGGGAACGACCTCGGACTCCCAGGGGCCGAGAAAACCACCGTCTCATAGGGCCGGACACTCAGGGTCAGGGGAAAATCCAATATATATCTGGTGATATCTCGGGTGCTATTACATATAGCGCAATAAATCAAAGTGCATTGTCTGTAGGACGCCCTGGCGCATGAATCTGGCCAGCGGAAACGACCTCGGATCACCAGGGGCCGAGAAAACCACCGTCTCATGGGGCCGGACACTCAGGGTCAGGGGAAAATCCAATATATATCTGGTGATATCTCGGGTGCTATTAGAGATAGCGCAATAAATCAATGTGCATTGTCTGTACGAGGCCTTGGCGCCTGAATCTGGCCAGCGGGAACGACCACGGACCACCAGGGGCCGAGAAAACCACCGTCTCATGGGGCCGGACACTCAGGGTCAGGGGAAAATCCAATATATATCTGGTGATATCTCGGGTGCTATTACAGATAGCGCAATAAATCAAAGTGCATTGTCTGTAGGAGGCCCTGGCGCATGAATCTGTGCAGCGGGAACGACCTCGGACCACATGGGGCCGAGAAAACCTCAGTCTCATGGGGCCGGACACTCAGGGTCAGGGGAAAATCCAATATATATCTGGTGATATCTCGGGTGCTATTAGAGATAGCGCAATAAATCAAAGGGGATTGTCTGTAGGAGGCCCTGGTGCATGAATCTGGCCAGCGGGAACGACCTCGGACCACCAGGGGCCGAGAAAACCACCGTCTTATGGGGCCGGAGACTCAGGGTGCGGGGAAAATCCAATATATATCTGGTGATATCTCGGGTGCTATTACAGATAGCGCAATAAGTCAAAGTGCATTGACTGTAGGAGGCCATGGCACATGAATCTGTGCAGCGGGAACGACCTCGGACCACCAGGAGCCGAGAAAACCACCGTCTCGTGGGGCCGGACACTCAGGGTCAGGGGAAAATCCAATATATATCTGGTGATATCTCGGGTGCTATTAGAGATAGCGCAATAAACCAAAGTGAATTATCTGCAGGAGGCCCTGGCGCATGCATCTGTGCAGCGGGAACGACCTCGGACCACCAGGGGCCGAGAAAACCACAGTCTCATGGGGCCGGACACTCAGGGTCAGGGGAAAATCCAATATATATCTGGTGATATCTCGGGTGCTATTACAGATAGCGCAATAAATCAAAGTGCATTGTCTGTAGGAGGCCCTGGCGCATGAATCTGTGCAGCGGGAACGACCTCGGACCACATGGGGCCGAGAAAACCTCAGTCTCATGGGGCCGGACACTCAGGGTCAGGGGAAAATCCAATATATATCTGGTGATATCTCGGGTGCTATTAGAGATAGCGCAATAAACCAAAGTGAATTATCTGCAGGAGGCCCTGGCGCATGCATCTGTGCAGCGGGAACGACCTCGGACCACCAGGAGCCGAGAAAACCACCGTCTCATGGTGCCGGACACTCAGGGTCAGGGAAAAATCCAATATATATCTGGTGATATCTCTGGTGCTATTAGAGATAGCGCAATAAACCAAAGTGAATTATTTGCAGGAGGCCCGGCCGCATGAATCTGTGCAGCGGCAACGACCTCGGACCACCAGGGGCCGAGAAAACCACCGTATCATGGGGCCGGACACTCAGGGTCAGGGAAAAATCCAATATATATCTCGCGATATCTTGGGTGCTATTACAGATAGCGCAATAAGTCAAAGTGCATTGTCTGTAGGAGGCCCTGGCGCATGTATCTGTGCAGCGGGAGCGACCTCGGACCACCAGGGGCCGAGTAACCCACAGTCTCATGGGTCCGGACACTCAGGGTCAGGGGAAAATCCAATATATATCTGGTGATATCTCGGGTGCTATTACAGATAGCGCATTAAATCAAAGTGCATTGTCTGTAGGAGGCCCTGGCGCATGAATCTGGTCAGCGGGAACGACCTCGGACCACCAGGGGTCGAGAAAACCACAGTCTCATGGGGCCGGACACTCAGGGTCAGAGGAAAATCCAATATATATCTGGTGATATCTCGGGTGCTATTAGAGATAGCGCAATAAACCAAAGTGAATTATCTGCAGGAGGCCCTGGCGCATGCATCTGTGCAGCGGGAACGACCTCGGACCACCAGGGGCCGAGAAAACCACTGTCTCATGGTGCCGGGCACTAAGGGTCAGGGGAAAATACAATATATATCTGGTGATATCTCGGGTGCTATTAGAGATACGGCAATAAACCAAAGAGAATTATCTGCAGGATGCCCTGGCGCATGAATCTGTGCAGCTGGAACGACCTCGGACCACCAGCGGCCGAGAAAACCACCGTCTCATGGGGCCGGACACTCAGGGTCAGGGAAGAATCCAATATATATGTGGTGATATCTCGGGTGCTATTACAGATAGCGCAATAAGTCAAAGTGCATTGTCTGTAGGAGGCCCTGGCACATGAACCTGTGCAGCGGGAACGACCTCGGACTCCCAGGGGCCGAGAAAACCACCGTCTCATAGGGCCGGACACTCTGGGTCAGGGGAAAATCCAATATATATCTGGTGATATCTCGGGTGCTATTACATATAGCGCAATAAATCAAAGTGCATTGTCTGTAGGAGGCCCTGGCGCATGAATCTGGCCAGCGGGAACGACCTCGGATCACCAGGGGCCGAGAAAACCACCGTCTCATGGGGCCGGACACTCAGGGGCAGGGGAAAATCCAATATATATCTGGTGATATCTCGGGTGCTATTAGAGGTAGCGGCATAAACCAAAGTGAATTATCTGCAGGAGGCCCTGGCGAATGAATCTGTGCAGTAGGAACGACCTCGGGCCACCAGGGGCCGAGAAAATTACAGAGATTCGGAATCCGTCACCCAAGGTCATTTAAAAATCCAGCATATATCTGGTGATATCTCGGGTGCTATTAGAGATAGCGCAATAAATCAAAAGGGATTGTCTGTAGGAGACCCTGGCGCATGAATCTGGCCAGCGGGAACAACCTCGGACCACCAGGGGCCGAGAAAACCACCGTCTCATGGGGCCGGACACTCAGGGTCAGGGGAAAATGCAATATATATCTGGTGATACCTCGGGTGCTATTAGAGATAGCGCAATAAACCAAAGTGAATTATCTGCAGGAGGCCCTGGCGAATGAATCTGTGCAGTAGGAACGACCTCGGGCCACCGGGGGCCGAGAAGACCACAGTCTCATGGGGCCGGACACTCAGGGTCAGGGGAAAATCCAATATATATCTGGTTATATCTCGGGTGCTATTACAGATAGCGCAATAAATCAAAGTGCATTGTCTGTAGGAGGCACTGGCGCATGAATTTGGGCAGCGGGAACGACCTCGGACCACCGGTGGCCGAGAAAACCACAGTCTCATGGGGACGGACACTCAGGGTCAGGGGAAAATCCAATATATATCTGGTGATATCTCGGGTGCTTTTAGAGATACGGCAATAAACCAAACAGAATTATCTGCAGGAGGCCCTGGCGCATGCATCTGTGCAGCGGGAACGACCTCGGCCCACCAGGGGCAGAGAAAACCAGCGTATCATGGGGCCGGACACTCATGGTCAGGGAAAAATCCAGTATATATCTGGTGATATCTTGGGTGCTACTACAGATAGCGCAATAAGTCAAAGTGCATTGTCTGTAGGAGGCCCTGGCGCATGAATCTGGGCAGCGGGAACGACCTCGGACCACCAGGGGCCGAGAAAACCACCGTCTCATGGGGCCGGACACTCAGGGTCAGGGGAAAATGCAATATATATCTGGTGATATCTCGGGTGCTATTAGAGATAGCGCAATAAACCAAAGTGAATTATCTGCAGGAGGCCCTGGCGCATGCATCTGTGCAGCGGGAACGACCTCGGAGCACCAGGGGCCGAGAAAACCACGGTTTCATGGGGCCGGACACACAGGGTCAGGGAAAAATCCAATATAAATATGGTGATATCTCGGGTGCTATTACAGATAGCGCAATAAGTCAAAGTGCATTGTCTGTAGGAGGCCCTGGCGCATGAATCTGTGCAGCGGGAACGACCTCGGACCACCAGGGGCCGAGAAAACCACAGTCTCATGGGGCCGGACACTCAGGGTCAGGGAAAAATCCAATATATATCTGGTGATATCTCGGGTGCTTTTACATATAGCGCAATAAATCAAAGTGCATTGTCTGTAGGAGGCCCTGGCGCATGAATCTGGCCAGCGGGAACGACCTCGGTCCACCAGGGGCCGAGAAAACCACCGTCTCATGGGGCCGGACACTCAGGGTCAGGGGAAAATCCAATATATATCTGGTGATATCTCGGGTGCCATTAGAAATAGCGCAATAAACCAAAGTGAATTATCTGCAGGAGGCCCTGGCGCATGCATCTGTGCAGCGGGAACGACCTCGGACCACCAGCGGCCGAGAAAACCACCGTCTCATGGGGCCGGACACTCAGGGTCAGGGAAAAATCCAATATATATCTGGTGATATCTCGGGTGCTATTACAGATAGCGCAATAAATCAAAGTGCAGTGTCTGTAGGAGGCCCTGGCGCATGAATCTGGACAGCGGGAACGACCTCGGACCACCAGCGGCCGAGAAAACCACCGTCTCATGGGGCCGGACACTCAGGGTCAGGGGAAAATCCAATATATATCTGGTGATATCTCGGGTGCTATTAGAGATTGCGCAATAAACCAAAGTGAATTATCTGCAGGAGGCCCTGGCGCATGCATCTGTGGAGCGGGAACGACCTCGGACCACCAGCGGCCGAGAAAACCACCGTCTCATGGGGCCGGGCACTCAGGGTAAGGGAAAAATCCAATATATATCTGTTGATATCTGGGGTGCTATTAGAAATAGCGCAAAAAACAAAAGTGAATTATCTGCAGGAGGCCCTGGCGCATGAATCTGTACGGCGGGAACGACCTCGGACCACCAGGGGCCGAGAAAACCACCGTCTCATGGGGCCGGACACTCAGGGTCAGGGAAAAATCCAATATATATCTGGTGATATCTCGGGTGCTATTAGAGATAGCACAATAAACCAAAGTGAATTATCTGCAGGAGGCCCTGGCGCATGAATCTGTGCAGCGGGAACGACCTCGGAGCACCAGGGGCCGAGAAAACCACCATCTCATGGTGCCGGACACTCAGGGTCAGCGAAAAATCAAATATATATCTGGTGATATCTCGAGTGCTATTACAGATAGCGCAATAAATCAAAGTGCAGTGTCTGTAGGAGGCCCTGGCGCATGAATCTGGACAGCGGGAACGACCTCGGACCACCAGCGGCCGAGAAAACCACCGTCTCATGGTGCCGGACACTTAGGGTCAGGGGAAAATCCAATATATATCTGGTGATATCCTGGGTGCTATTACAGATAGCGCAATAAGTCAAAGTGCATTGTCTGTAGGAGGCCCTGGCGCATGAATCTGGGCAGCGGGAATGACCTAGTACCACCGGGGGCGAGAAAACCACCGTAAATCCAATATATATCTGGTGATATCTCGGGTGCTATTAGAGATAGCGCAATAAACCAAAGTGAATTATCTGCAGGAGGCCCTGGCGCATGCATCTGTGCAGCGGGAACGACCTCGGACCACCAGGGGCCGAGAAAACCACCGTATCATGGGGCCGAACACTCAGGGTCAGGGAAAATTCCAATATATATCTGGTGATATCTTGGGTGCTATTACAGATAGCGCAATAAGTCAGAGTGCAGTGTCTGTAGGAGGCCCTGGCGCATGAATCTGGACAGCGGGCACGACCTCGGACCACCAGCGGCCGAGAAAACCACCGTCTCATGGGGCCGGACACTCAGGGTCAGGGGAAAATCCAATATATATCTGGTGATATCTCGGGTGCTATTACAGATAGCGCAGTAAATCAAAGTGCAGTGTCTGTAGGAGGCCCTGGCGCATGAATCTGGACAGCGGGCACGACCTCGGACCACCAGCGGCCGAGAAAACCACCGTCTCATGGGGCCGGACACTCAGGGTCAGGGAAAATCCAATATATATCTGGTGATATCTCGGGTGCTGTTAGAGATAGCGCAATAAACCAAAGTGAATTATCTGCAGGACGCCCTGGCGCATGCATCTGTGCAGCGGGAACGACCTCGGAACACGAGGGGCCGAGAAAACCACCGTCTCATGGGGCGGGACACTCAGGGTCAGTGGAAAATCCAATATATATCTGGTGATATCTCGGGTGCTATTACATATAGCGCAATAAATCAAAGTGCATTGTCTGTAGGAGGCCCTGGCGCATGAATCTGGCCAGCGGGAACGACCTCGGACCACCAGGGGCCGAGAAAACCACCGTCTCATGGGGCCGGACACTCAGGGTCAGGGAAAAATCCAATATATATCTGGTGATATCTCGGGTGCTATTACAGATAGCGCAATAAATCAAAGTGCATTGTCTGTAGGAGGCCCTGGCGCATGAATCTGGGCAGCGGGAACGACCGCGGACCACCAGGGGCCGAGAAAACCACCGTCTCATGTGGCCGGACTCTCAGGGACAGGGGAAAATCCAATATATATCTGGTGATATCTTGGGTCCTATTAGAGATAGCGCAATAAACCAAAGTGAATTATCTGCAGGAGGCCCTGGCGCATGAATCTGGCCAGCGGGAACGATCTCGGTCCACCAGGGGCCGAGAAAACCACCGTCTCATGGGGCCGGACACTCAGGGTCAGGGGAAAATCCAATATATATCTGTTGATATCTCGGGTGCTATTAGAGATAGCGCAATAAACCAAAGTGCATTGTCTGTAGGAGGCCCTGGCGCATGAATCTGGGCAGCGGGAACGACCTCGGACCACCAGGGGCAGAGAAAACGACCGTCTCATGCGGCCGGACACTCAGGGTCAGGGGAAAATCCAATACATATCTGGCGATATCTCGGGTGCGATTAGAGATAGCGCAATAAACCAAAGTGAATTATATGCAGGAGGCCCTGGCGCATGCATCTGTGCAGCGGGAACGACCTCGGCCCACCAGGGGCCGAGAAAACCACCGTATCATGGGGCCGGACACTCAGGGTCAGGGAAAAATCCAATATATATCTGGCGATATCTCGGGTGCGATTAGAGATAGCGCAATAAACCAAAGTGAAATGTCTGCAGGAGGCCCTGGCGCATGCATCTGTGCAGCGGGAACGACCTCGGACCACCAGCGGCCGAGAAAACCACCGTCTCATGGGGCCGGACGCTCAGGGTCAGGGAAAAATGCAATATATATCTGGTGATATCTCGGGTGCTATTACAGATAGCGCAATAAGTCAAAGTGCATTGTCTGTTGGAGGCCCTGCCGCATGAATCTGTGCAGCGGGAACGACCTCGGACCACCAGGGGCCGAGAAAACCTCCGTCTCATGGGTCCGGACACTCAGGGTCAGGGGAAAATCCAATATATATCTGGTGATATCTCGGGTGCTATTAGAGATAGCGCAATAAACCAAAGTGAATTATCTGCAG
Organism: Nomia melanderi; assembly: GCF_051020985.1. Classification (NCBI taxonomy): domain Eukaryota; kingdom Metazoa; phylum Arthropoda; class Insecta; order Hymenoptera; family Halictidae; genus Nomia; species Nomia melanderi. Next base: position 183,146 of record NW_027475155.1, on the reverse strand, counting down.
GACTCCCTCGCGCATGCATCTGTGCAGCGGGAACGACCCCGGACCACAAGGGGCCGAGAAAACCACAGTCACATGGGGCTTGACACTCAGGGTCAGGGGAAAATCCAATATATATCTGGTGATATCTCGGGTGCTATTAGAGATAGCGCAATAAACCAAAGTGAATTATCAGCAGGAGGCCCTGGCGCATGATTCTGTGCAGCGGGAACGACCTCGGACCACCAGGGGCCGAGAGAACAACCGTCTCATGGGGCCGGACACTCAGGGTCAGGGGAAAATACAATATATATCTGGTGATATCTCGGGTGCTATTACAGATAGCGCAATAAATCAAAGTGCATTGTCTGTAGGAGGCCCTGGCGCATGAATCTGGGCAGCGGGAACGACCTCGGACCACCAGGGGCCGAGAAAACCACCGTCTCATGGGGCCGGACTCTCAGGGACAGGGGAAAATCCAATATATATCTGGTGATATCTTGGGTCCTATTAGAGATAGCGCAATAAACCAAAGTGAATTATCTGCAGGAGGCCCTGGCGCATGAATCTGGCCAGTGGGAACGATCTCGGTCCACCAGGGGCCGAGAAAACCACCGTCTCATGGGGCCGGACACTCAGGGTCAGGGGAAAATCCAATATATATCTGGTGATATCTCGCGTGCTATTAGAGATAGCGCAATAAACCAAAGTGCATTGTCTGTAGGAGGCCCTGGCGCATGAATCTGGGCAGCGGGAACGACCTCGGACCACCAGGGGCAGAGAAAACGACCGTCTCATGGGGCCGGACACTCAGGGTCAGGGGAAAATCCAATATATATCTGGCGATATCTCGGGTGCGATTAGAGATAGCGCAATAAACCAAAGTGAAATGTCTGCAGGAGGCCCTGGCGCATGCATCTGTGCAGCGGGAACGACATCGGACCACCAGCGGCCGAGAAAACCACCGTCTCATGGGGCCGGACACTCAGGGTCAGGGAAAAATCCAATATATATCTGGTGATATCTCGGGTGCTATTACAGATAGCGCAATAAGTCAAAGTGCATTGTCCGTAGGAGGCCCTGGCGCATGAATCTGTGCAGCGGGAACGACCTCGGACCATCAGGGGCCGAGAAAACCACAGTCTCATGGGGCCGTACACTCAGGGTCAGGGGAAAATCCAATATATATGTGGTGATATCTTGGGTGCTATTACAGATAGCGCAATAAGTCAAAGTGCATTGTCAGTAGGAGGCCCTGGCGCATGAATCTGGGCAGCGGGAACGACCTCGGACCACCAGGGGCAGAGAAAACGACCGTCTCATGGGGCCGGACACTCAGGGTCAGGGGAAAATGCAATATATATCTGGTGATATCTCGGGTGCTATTAGAGATAGCGCAATAAACCAAAGTGAATTATCTGCAGGAGGCCCTGGCACATGAATTTGGGCAGCGGGAACGACCTCGGACCACCGGTGGCCGAGAAAACCACAGTCTCATGGGGACGGACACTCAGGGTGAGGGGAAAATCCAATATATATCTGGTGATATCTCGGGTGCTATTAGAGATAGCGCAATAAACCAAAGTGCATTGTCTGTAGGAGGCCCTGGCGCATGAATCTGGGCAGCGGGAACGACATCGGACCACCAGGGGCCGAGAAAACCACCGTCTCATGGGGCCGTACACTCAGGGTCAGGGGAAAATCCAATTTTCATCTGGTGATTTCTCGGGTGCTATTAGAGATAGCGCAATAAACCAAAGTGAATTATCTGCAGGGGGCCCTGGCACATGAATCTGTGCAGCGGGAACGACCTCGGACCACCAGGGGCCGAGAAAACCACCGTCTCATGGGGCCGTACACTCAGGGTCAGGGGAAAATCCAATTTTTATCTGGTGATTTCTCGGGTGCTATTAGAGATAGCGCAATAAACCAAAGTGAAATGTCTGCAGGAGGCCCTGGCGCATGCATCTGTGCAGCGGAAACGACCTCGGACCACCAGCGGCCGAGAAAACCACCGTCTCATGGGGCCGGACACTCAGGGTCAGGGAAGAATCCAATATATATCTGGTGATATCTCGGGTGCTATTACAGATAGCGCAATAAGTCAAAGTGCATTGTCTGTAGGAGGCCCTGGCGCATGAATCTGTGCCGCGGGAACGACCTCGGACCACCAGGGGCCGAGAAAACCACAGTCTCATGGGGCCGGACACTCAGTGTCAGGGGAAAATCCAATATATATGTGGTGATATCTCGGGTGCTATTACATATAGCGCAATAAATCAAAGTGTATTGTCTGTAGGAGGCCCTGGCGCATGAATCTGGCCAGCGGGAACGACCTCGGACCACCAGGGGCCGAGAAAACCACCGTCTCCTGGGGCCGGACACTCAGGGTCAGAGGAAAATCCAATATATATCTGACGATATCTCGGGTGCTATTAGAGATAGCGCAATAAACCAAAGTGAATTATCTGCAGGAGGCCCTGTCGCATGAATCTGGCCAGCGGTAGCGACCTCGGACCACCAGGGGCCGAGAAAACCACAGTCTCATGGGGCCGGACACTCAGGGTCAGGGGAAAATCCAATATATATCTGGTGATATCTCGGGTGCTATTAGAGATAGCGCAATGAACCAAAGTGAATTATCTGCAGGAGGCCCTGGCGAATGAATCAGTGCAGTAGGAACGACCTCGGGCCACCAGGGGCCGAGAAAATTACAGAGATTCGGAATCCGTCACCCAAGGTCATGTAAAAATCCAGCATATATCTGGTGATATCTCGGGCGCTATTACAGATAGCGCAATAAATCAAAGGGCATTGTCTGCAGGAGGCCCTGGCGCATGAATCTGGCCAGCGGGAACGATCTCGGACCACCAGGGGCCGAGAAAACCACCGTCTCATGGGGCCGGAGATTCAGGGTGCGGGGAAAATCCAATATATATCTGGTGATATCTCGGGTGCTATTAGAGATAGCGCAATAAACCAAAGTGAATTATCTGCAGGAGGCCCTGGCGCATGCATCTGTGCAGCGGGAACGACCTCGGACCACCAGCGGCCGAGAAAACCAGCGTCTCATGGGGCCGGACACTCAGGGTCAGGGAAAAATCCAATATATATCTGGTGATATCTCGGGTGCTATTACAGATACCGCAATAAGTCAAAGTGCATTGTCTGTAGGAGGCCCTGGCGCATGAATCTGTGCAGCGGGAACGACCTCGGACCACCAGGGGCCGAGAAAACCACAGTCTCATGGGGCCGGACACTCAGGGTCAGGAGAAAATCCAATATATATCTGGTGATATCTCGGGTGCTATTACATATAGCGCAATAAATCAAAGTGCATTGTCTGTAGGAGGCCCTGGCGCATGAATCTGGCCAGCGGAAACGACCTCGGATCACCAGGGGCCGAGAAAACCACCGTCTCATGGGGCCGGACACTCAGGGTCAGGGGAAAATCCAATATATATCTGGTGATATCTCGGGTGCTATTACAGATAGCGCAATAAGTTAAAGTGCATTGTCTGTAGGAGGCCCTGGCGCATGAATCTGTTCAGCGGGAACGACCTCGGACCACCAGAGGCCGAGAAAACCACAGTCTCATGGGGCCGGACACTCAGGGTCAGGGGAAAATCCAATATATATCTGGTGATATCTCGGGTGCTATTACATATAGCGCAATAAATCAATGTGCATTGTCTGTACGAGGCCTTGGCGCCTGAATCTGGACAGCGGGAACGACCTCGGACCACCAGGGGCCGAGAAAACCACCGTCTCATGGGGCCGGACACTCAGGGTCAGGGGAAAATGAAATATATATCTGGTGATACCTCGGGTGCTATTAGAGATGGCGCAATAAACCAAAGTGAATTATCGGCAGGAGGCCCAGGCGCATGCATCTGTGCAGCGGGAACGACCTCGGACCACCAGGGGCCGAGAAAACCACCGTCTCATGGGGCCGGACACTCAGAGTCAGGGGAAAATCCAATATATATCTGGTGATATCTCGGGTGCTATTAGAGATAGCGCAATAAACCAAAGTGAATTATCTGGAGGAGGCCCTGGCGCATGAATCTGGCCAGCGGGAGCGACCTCGGAACACCAGCGGCCGAGAAAACCACCGTCTCATGGGGCCGGACACTCAGGATCAGGGAAAATCCAATATATATCTGGTGATATCTCGGGTGCTATTACAGATAGCGCAATAAGTCAAAGTGCATTGTCTGTAGGAGGCCCTGGCGCATGAATCTGTGCAGCGTGAACGACCTCGGACCACCAGGGGCCGAGATAACCACCGCCTCATGGGGCCGGACACTCAGGGTCAGGGGAAAATCCAATATATATCTGGTGATATCTCGGGTGCTATTAGAGATAGCGCAATGAACCAAAGTGAATTATCTGCAGGAGGCCCTGGCGCATGAATCTGTGCAGCGGGAACGACCTCGGACTCCCAGGGGCCGAGAAAACCACCGTCTCATAGGGCCGGACACTCAGGGTCAGGGGAAAATCCAATATATATCTGGTGATATCTCGGGTGCTATTACATATAGCGCAATAAATCAAAGTGCATTGTCTGTAGGACGCCCTGGCGCATGAATCTGGCCAGCGGAAACGACCTCGGATCACCAGGGGCCGAGAAAACCACCGTCTCATGGGGCCGGACACTCAGGGTCAGGGGAAAATCCAATATATATCTGGTGATATCTCGGGTGCTATTAGAGATAGCGCAATAAATCAATGTGCATTGTCTGTACGAGGCCTTGGCGCCTGAATCTGGCCAGCGGGAACGACCACGGACCACCAGGGGCCGAGAAAACCACCGTCTCATGGGGCCGGACACTCAGGGTCAGGGGAAAATCCAATATATATCTGGTGATATCTCGGGTGCTATTACAGATAGCGCAATAAATCAAAGTGCATTGTCGGTAGGAGGCCCTGGCGCATGAATCTGTGCAGCGGGAACGACCTCGGACCACATGGGGCCGAGAAAACCTCAGTCTCATGGGGCCGGACACTCAGGGTCAGGGGAAAATCCAATATATATCTGGTGATATCTCGGGTGCTATTAGAGATAGCGCAATAAATCAAAGGGGATTGTCTGTAGGAGGCCCTGGTGCATGAATCTGGCCAGCGGGAACGACCTCGGACCACCAGGGGCCGAGAAAACCACCGTCTTATGGGGCCGGAGACTCAGGGTGCGGGGAAAATCCAATATATATCTGGTGATATCTCGGGTGCTATTACAGATAGCGCAATAAGTCAAAGTGCATTGACTGTAGGAGGCCATGGCACATGAATCTGTGCAGCGGGAACGACCTCGGACCACCAGGAGCCGAGAAAACCACCGTCTCGTGGGGCCGGACACTCAGGGTCAGGGGAAAATCCAATATATATCTGGTGATATCTCGGGTGCTATTAGAGATAGCGAAATAAACCAAAGTGAATTATCTGCAGGAGGCCCTGGCGCATGCATCTGTGCAGCGGGAACGACCTCGGACCACCAGGGGCCGAGAAAACCACAGTCTCATGGGGCCGGACACTCAGGGTCAGGGGAAAATCCAATATATATCTGGTGATATCTCGGGTGCTATTACAGATAGCGCAATAAATCAAAGTGCATTGTCTGTAGGAGGCCCTGGCGCATGAATCTGTGCAGCGGGAACGACCTCGGACCACATGGGGCCGAGAAAACCTCAGTCTCATGGGGCCGGACACTCAGGGTCAGGGGAAAATCCAATATATATCTGGTGATATCTCGGGTGCTATTAGAGATAGCGCAATAAACCAAAGTGAATTATCTGCAGGAGGCCCTGGCGCATGCATCTGTGCAGCGGGAACGACCTCGGACCACCAGGAGCCGAGAAAACCACCGTCTCATGGTGCCGGACACTCAGGGTCAGGGAAAAATCCAATATATATCTGGTGATATCTCTGGTGCTATTAGAGATAGCGCAATAAACCAAAGTGAATTATTTGCAGGAGGCCCGGCCGCATGAATCTGTGCAGCGGCAACGACCTCGGACCACCAGGGGCCGAGAAAACCACCGTATCATGGGGCCGGACACTCAGGGTCAGGGAAAAATCCAATATATATCTCGCGATATCTTGGGTGCTATTACAGATAGCGCAATAAGTCAAAGTGCATTGTCTGTAGGAGGCCCTGGCGCATGTATCTGTGCAGCGGGAGCGACCTCGGACCACCAGGGGCCGAGTAACCCACAGTCTCATGGGTCCGGACACTCAGGGTCAGGGGAAAATCCAATATATATCTGGTGATATCTCGGGTGCTATTACAGATAGCGCAATAAATCAAAGTGCATTGTCTGTAGGAGGCCCTGGCGCATGAATCTGGTCAGCGGGAACGACCTCGGACCACCAGGGGTCGAGAAAACCACAGTCTCATGGGGCCGGACACTCAGGGTCAGAGGAAAATCCAATATATATCTGGTGATATCTCGGGTGCTATTAGAGATAGCGCAATAAACCAAAGTGAATTATCTGCAGGAGGCCCTGGCGCATGCATCTGTGCAGCGGGAACGACCTCGGACCACCAGGGGCCGAGAAAACCACTGTCTCATGGTGCCGGGCACTAAGGGTCAGGGGAAAATACAATATATATCTGGTGATATCTCGGGTGCTATTAGAGATACGGCAATAAACCAAAGAGAATTATCTGCAGGATGCCCTGGCGCATGAATCTGTGCAGCTGGAACGACCTCGGACCACCAGCGGCCGAGAAAACCACCGTCTCATGGGGCCGGACACTCAGGGTCAGGGAAGAATCCAATATATATGTGGTGATATCTCGGGTGCTATTACAGATAGCGCAATAAGTCAAAGTGCATTGTCTGTAGGAGGCCCTGGCACATGAACCTGTGCAGCGGGAACGACCTCGGACTCCCAGGGGCCGAGAAAACCACCGTCTCATAGGGCCGGACACTCTGGGTCAGGGGAAAATCCAATATATATCTGGTGATATCTCGGGTGCTATTACATATAGCGCAATAAATCAAAGTGCATTGTCTGTAGGAGGCCCTGGCGCATGAATCTGGCCAGCGGGAACGACCTCGGATCACCAGGGGCCGAGAAAACCACCGTCTCATGGGGCCGGACACTCAGGGGCAGGGGAAAATCCAATATATATCTGGTGATATCTCGGGTGCTATTATAGGTAGCGGCATAAACCAAAGTGAATTATCTGCAGGAGGCCCTGGCGAATGAATCTGTGCAGTAGGAACGACCTCGGGCCACCAGGGGCCGAGAAAATTACAGAGATTCGGAATCCGTCACCCAAGGTCATTTAAAAATCCAGCATATATCTGGTGATATCTCGGGTGCTATTAGAGATAGCGCAATAAATCAAAAGGGATTGTCTGTAGGAGACCCTGGCGCATGAATCTGGCCAGCGGGAACAACCTCGGACCACCAGGGGCCGAGAAAACCACCGTCTCATGGGGCCGGACACTCAGGGTCAGGGGAAAATGCAATATATATCTGGTGATACCTCGGGTGCTATTAGAGATAGCGCAATAAACCAAAGTGAATTATCTGCAGGAGGCCCTGGCGAATGAATCTGTGCAGTAGGAACGACCTCGGGCCACCGGGGGCCGAGAAGACCACAGTCTCATGGGGCCGGACACTCAGGGTCAGGGGAAAATCCAATATATATCTGGTTATATCTCGGGTGCTATTACAGATAGCGCAATAAATCAAAGTGCATTGTCTGTAGGAGGCACTGGCGCATGAATTTGGGCAGCGGGAACGACCTCGGACCACCGGTGGCCGAGAAAACCACAGTCTCATGGGGACGGACACTCAGGGTCAGGGGAAAATCCAATATATATCTGGTGATATCTCGGGTGCTTTTAGAGATAGCGCAATAAACCAAAGTGAATTATCTGCAGGAGGCCCTGGCGCATGCATCTGTGCAGCGGGAACGACCTCGGAGCACCAGGGGCCGAGAAAACCACGGTCTCATGGGGCCGGACACACAGGGTCAGGGAAATATCCAATATATATCTGGCGATATCTCGGGTGCTATTACAGATAGCGCAATAAATCAAGGTGCATTGTCTGCAGGAGGACCTGGCGCATGAATCTGGTCAGCGGGAACGACCTCGGACCACCAGGGGCCGAGAGAACCACCGTCACATGGGGCCGCACACTCAGGGTCAGGGGAAAATGCAATATATATCTGGTGATATCTCGGGTGCTATTAGAGATAGCGCAATAAACCAAAGTGAATTATCTGCAGGAGGCCCTGGCGCATGCATCTGTGCAGCGGGAACGACCTCGGAGCACCAGGGGCCGAGAAAACCACGGTCTCATGGGGCCGGACACACAGGGTCAGGGAAATATCCAATATATATCTGGCGATATCTCGGGTGCTATTACAGATAGCGCAATAAATCAAGGTGCATTGTCTGCAGGAGGACCTGGCGCATGAATCTGGTCAGCGGGAACGACCTCGGACCACCAGGGGCCGAGAGAACCACCGTCACATGGGGCCGCACACTCAGGGTCAGGGGAAAATCCAATACATATGTGGTGATTTCTCGGGTGCTATTAGAGATAGCGCAATAAACCAAAGTGAAATGTCTGCAGGAGGCCCTGGCGCATGCATCTGTGCAGCGGGAACGACCTCCGACCACCAGCGGCCGAGAAAACCACCGTCTCATGCGGCCGGACACTCAGGGTCAGGGAAAAATCCAATATATATCTGGTGATATCTCGGGTGCTATTACAGATAGCGCAATAAGTCAAAGTGCATTGTCTGTAGGAGGCCCTGGCGCATGAATCTGTGCAGCGGGAACGACCTCGGACCACCAGGGGCCGAGAAAACCACAGTCTCATGGGGCCGGACACTCAGGGTCAGGGGAAAATCCAATATATATCTGGTGATATCTCGGGTACTATTACATATAGCGCAATAAATCAAAGTGCATTGTCTGTAGGAGGCCCTGGCGCATGAATCTGTGCAGTGGGAACGACCTCGGACCACCAGGGGCCGAGAAAACCACCGCATCATGGGGCCGGACACTCAGGGTCAGGGAAAAATCCAATATATATCTGGTGATATCTTGGGTGCTATTACAGATAGCGCAATAAGTCAAAGTGCATTGTCTGTAGGAGGCCCTGGCGCTTGAATCTGTGCAGCGGGAGCGACCTCGGACCGCCAGGGGCCGAGTAAACCACAGTCTCATGGGGCCGGACACTCAGGGTCAGGGGAAAATCCAATATATATCTGGTGATATCGCGGGTGCTATTACAGATAGCGCAATAAGTCAAAGTGCATTGTCTGTAGGAGGCCCTGGCGCATGAACCTGGCCAGCGGGAACGACCTCGGACCACCAGGGGCCGAGAAAACCACCGTCACATGGGGCCGGACACTCAGGGTCAGGGGAAAATCCAATATATATGTGGTGATATCTCGGCTGCTATTAGAGATAGCGCAATAAACCAAAGTGAATTATCTGCAGGAGGCCCTGGCACATGAATCTGTGCAGCGGGAACGACCTCGGGCCACCAGGGGCCGAGAAAATTACAGAGATTCGGAATCCGTCACCCAAGGTCATGTAAAGATCCAGCATATATCTGGTGATATCTCGGGTGCTATTAGAGATAGCGCAATAAATCAAAGGGCATTGTCTGTAGGAGGCCCTGGCGCATGAATCTGGCCAGCGGGAACGATCTCGGACCACCAGGGGCCGAGAAAACCACCGTCTCATGGGGCCGGAGACTTAGGGTGCGGGGAAAATCCAATATATATCTGGTGATATCTCGGGTGCTATTAGAGATAGCGCAATAAATCAAACTGCATTGTCTGTAGGAGGCCCTGGCGCATGAATCTGGTCAGCGGGAACGACCTCGGACCACCAGGGGCCGAGAAAACCACCGTCTCATGGGGCCGGACACTCAGGGTCAGAGGAAAATCCAATATATATCTGGTGATATCTCGGGTGCTATTAGAGATAGCGCAATAAACCAAAGTGAATTATCCGCAGGAGGCCCTGGCGCATGCATCTGTGCAGCGGGAACGACCTCGGACCACCAGGGGCCGAGAAAACCACCGTCTCATGGTGCCGGACACTCAGTGTCAGGGAAAAATCCAATATATATCTGGTGATATCTGTGGTGCTATTAGAGATAGCGCAATAAACCAAAGCGAATTATCTGCAGGAGGCCCTGCCGCATGAATCTGTGCAGCGGGAACGACCTCGGACCACCAGGGGCCGAGAAAACCACCGCATCATGGGGCCGGACACTCAGGGTCAGGGAAAAATCCAATATATATCTGGTGATATCTTGGGTGCTATTACAGATAGCGCAATAAGTCAAAGTGCATTGTCTGTAGGAGGCCCTGGCGCATGAATCTGTGCAGCTGGAGCGACCTCGGACCGCCAGGGGCCGAGTAAACCACAGTCTCATGGGGCCGGACACTCAGGGTCAGGGGAAAATCCAATATATATCTCGTGATATCTCGGGTGCTATTACAGATAGCGCAATAAATCAAAGTACATTGTCTGTAGGAGGCCCAGGCGCATGAATCTGGGCAGCGGGAACTACCTCGGACCACCAGGGGCCGAGAAAACCTCCGTCTCATGGGGCCGGACACTCAGGGTCAGGGGAAAATCCAATATATATCTGATGATATCTCTGGTGCTATTACAGATAGCGCAATAAATCAAAGTGCATTGTCTGTAGGAGGCCGTGGCGCATGAATCTGTGCAGCGGGAGCGACCTCGGACCGCCTGGGGCCGAGTAAACCACAGTCTCATGGGGCTGGACACTCAGGGTCAGGGGAAAATCCAATATATATCTCGTGATATCTCGGGTGCTATTACAGATAGCGCAATAAATCAAAGTACATTGTCTGTAGGAGGCCCTGCCGCATGAATCTGTGCAGCGGGAACGACCTCGGACCACCAGGGGCCGAGAAAACCACCGCATCATGGGGCCGGACACTCAGGGTCAGGGAAAAATCCAATATATATCTGGTGATATCTCTGGTGCTATTACAGATAGCGCAATAAATCAAAGTGCATTGTCTGTAGGAGGCCCTGGCGCATGAATCTGTGCAGCGGGAACGACCTCGGACCACAAGGGGCCGAGAAAACCACAGTCTCATGGGGCCGGACACTCAGGGTCAGGGGAAAATCCAATATATATCTGGTGATATCTCGGGTGCTATTAGAGATACGGCAATAAACCAAAGAGAATTATCTGCAGGAGGCCCTGGCGCATGAATCTGTGCAGCGGGAACGACCTCGGACTCCCAGGGGCCGAGAAAATTACAGAGATTCGGAATCCGCCACCCAAGGTCATTTAAAAATCCAGCATATATCTGGTGATATCTCGGGTGCTATTAGAGATAGCGCAATAAATCAAAAGGGATTGTCTGTAGGAGACCCTGGCGCATGAATCTGGCCAGCGGGAACAACCTCGGACCACCAGGGGCCGAGAAAACCACCGTCTCATGGGGCCGGACACTCAGGGTCAGGGGAAAATGCAATATATATCTGGTGATACCTCGGGTGCTATTAGAGATAGCGCAATAAACCAAAGTGAATTATCTGCAGGAGGCCATGGCGCATGCTTCTGTGCAGCGGGAACGACCTCGGACCACCAGCGGCCGAGAAAACCACCGTCTCATGGGGCCGGACACTTGGGGTCAGGGGAAAATCCAATATATATCTGGTGATATCTCGGGTGCTATTAGAGATAGCGCAATAAACCAAAGTGAATTATCTGCAGGAGGCCCTGGCGCATGAATCTGGCCAGCGGGAACGACCTCGGTAAACCAGGGGCCGAGAAAACCACCGTCCCATGCGGCCGGACACTCAGGGTCAGGGGAAAATCCAATATATATCTGGTGATATCTCGGGTGCTATTAGAGATAGCGCCATAAACCAAAGTGAATTATCTGCAGGAGGCCCTGGCGAATGAATCTGTGCAGTAGGAACGACCTCGGGCCACCAGGGGCCGAGAAAATTACAGAGATTCGGAATCCGTCACCCAAGGTCATGTAAAAATACAGCATATATCTGGTGATATCTCGGGTGCTATTAGAGATAGCGCAATAAATCAAAGGGCATTGTCTGTAGGAGGCCCTGGCGCATGAATCTGGCCAGCGGGAACGACCTCGGACCACCAGGGGCCGAGAAAACCACCGTCTCATGGGGCCGGACACTCAGGGTCAGGGGAAAATCCAATATATATCTGGTGATATCTCGGGTGCTATTACATATAGCGCAATAAATCAAAGTGCATTGTCTGTAGGAGGCCCTGGCGCATGAATCTGTGCAGTGGGAACGACCTCGGACCACAAGGGGCCGAGAAAACCACAGTCTCATGGGGCCGGACACTCAGGGTCAGAGGAAAATCCAATATATATCTGGTGATATCTCGGGTGCTATTAGAGAGAGCGCAATAAACCAAAGTGAATTATCTGCAGGAGGCCCTGGCGCATGCATCTGTGCAGCGGGAACGACCTCGGACCACCAGGGGCCGAGAAAACCACCGCATCATGGGGCCGGACACTCAGGGTCAGGGAAAAATCCAATATATATCTGGTGATATCTTGGGTGCTATTACAGATAGCGCAATAAGTCAAAGTGCATTGTCTGTAGGAGGCCCTGGCGCTTGAATCTGTGCAGCGGGAGCGACCTCGGACCGCCAGGGGCCGAGTAAACCACAGTCTCATGGGGCCGGACACTCAGGGTCAGGGGAAAATCCAATATATATCTGGTGATATCTCGGGTGCTATTACAGATAGCGCAATAAGTCAAAGTGCATTGTCTGTAGGAGGCCCTGGCGCATGAACCTGGCCAGCGGGAACGACCTCGGACCACCAGGGGCCGAGAAAACCACCGTCACATGGGGCCGGACACTCAGGGTCAGGGGAAAATCCAATATATATGTGGTGATATCTCGGCTGCTATTAGAGATAGCGCAATAAACCAAAGTGAATTATCTGCAGGAGGCCCTGGCACATGAATCTGTGCAGCGGGAACGACCTCGGGCCACCAGGGGCCGAGAAAATTACAGAGATTCGGAATCCGTCACCCAAGGTCATGTAAAGATCCAGCATATATCTGGTGATATCTCGGGTGCTATTAGAGATAGCGCAATAAATCAAAGGGCATTGTCTGTAGGAGGCCCTGGCGCATGAATCTGGCCAGCGGGAACGACCTCGGTAAACCAGGGGCCGAGAAAACCACCGTCCCATGCGGCCGGACACTCAGGGTCAGGGGAAAATCCAATATATATCTGGTGATAGCTCGGGTGCTATTAGAGATAGCGCCATAAACCAAAGTGAATTATCTGCAGGAGGCCCTGGCGAATGAATCTGTGCAGTAGGAACGACCTCGGGCCACCAGGGGCCGAGAAAATTACAGAGATTCGGAATCCGTCACCCAAGGTCATGTAAAAATACAGCATATATCTGGTGATATCTCGGGTGCTATTAGAGATAGCGCAATAAATCAAAGGGCATTGTCTGTAGGAGGCCCTGGCGCATGAATCTGGCCAGCGGGAACGACCTCGGACCACCAGGGGCCGAGAAAACCACCGTCTCATGGGGCCGGACACTCAGGGTCAGGGGAAAATCCAATATATATCTGGTGATATCTCGGGTGCTATTACATATAGCGCAATAAATCAAAGTGCATTGTCTGTAGGAGGCCCTGGCGCATGAATCTGTGCAGTGGGAACGACCTCGGACCACAAGGGGCCGAGAAAACCACAGTCTCATGGGGCCGGACACTCAGGGTCAGAGGAAAATCCAATATATATCTGGTGATATCTCGGGTGCTATTAGAGAGAGCGCAATAAACCAAAGTGAATTATCTGCAGGAGGCCCTGGCGCATGCATCTGTGCAGCGGGAACGACCTCGGACCACCAGGGGCCGAGAAAACCACCGCATCATGGGGCCGGACACTCAGGGTCAGGGAAAAATCCAATATATATCTGGTGATATCTTGGGTGCTATTACAGATAGCGCAATAAGTCAAAGTGCATTGTCTGTAGGAGGCCCTGGCGCTTGAATCTGTGCAGCGGGAGCGACCTCGGACCGCCAGGGGCCGAGTAAACCACAGTCTCATGGGGCCGGACACTCAGGGTCAGGGGAAAATCCAATATATATCTGGTGATATCTCGGGTGCTATTACAGATAGCGCAATAAGTCAAAGTGCATTGTCTGTAGGAGGCCCTGGCGCATGAACCTGGCCAGCGGGAACGACCTCGGACCACCAGGGGCCGAGAAAACCACCGTCACATGGGGCCGGACACTCAGGGTCAGGGGAAAATCCAATATATATGTGGTGATATCTCGGCTGCTATTAGAGATAGCGCAATAAACCAAAGTGAATTATCTGCAGGAGGCCCTGGCACATGAATCTGTGCAGCGGGAACGACCTCGGGCCACCAGGGGCCGAGAAAATTACAGAGATTCGGAATCCGTCACCCAAGGTCATGTAAAGATCCAGCATATATCTGGTGATATCTCGGGTGCTATTAGAGATAGCGCAATAAATCAAAGGGCATTGTCTGTAGGAGGCCCTGGCGCATGAATCTGGCCAGCGGGAACGATCTCGGACCACCAGGGGCCGAGAAAACCACCGTCTCATGGGGCCGGAGACTTAGGGTGCGGGGAAAATCCAATATATATCTGGTGATATCTCGGGTGCTATTAGAGATAGCGCAATAAACCAAAGTGAATTATCTGCAGGAGGCCCTGGCGCATGCATCTGTGCAGCGGGAACGACCTCGGACCACCAGCGGCCGAGAAAACCACCGTCTCATGGGGCCGGACACTCAGGGTCAGGGAAAAATCCAATATATATCTGGTGATATCTCGGGTGCTATTACAGATAGCGCAATAAGTCAAAGTGCATTGTCTGTACGAGACCCTGGCGCATGAATCTGGCCAGCGGGAACGACCTCGGACCACCAGGGGCCGAGAAAACCACCGTCTCATGGGGCCGGACACTCAGGGTCAGGGGAAAATCCAATATATATCTGGTGATATCTCGGGTGCTATTAGAGATAGCGCAATAAACCAAAGTGAATTATCTGCAGGAGGCCCTGGCGCATGCATCTGTGCAGCGGGAACGACCTCGGACCACCAGGGGCCGATAAAACCACCGTCTCATGGTGCCGGACACTCAGAGTCAGGGAAAAATCCAATATATATCTGGTGATATCTCTGGTGCTATTAGAGATAGCGCAATAAAGCAAAGTGAAATGTCTGCAGGAGGCCCTGGCGCATGCATCTGTGCAGCGGGAACGACCTCGGACCACCAGGGTCCGAGAAAACCACAGTCTCATAGGGCCGGACACTCAGGGTCAGGGGAAAATCCAATATATATCTGGTGATATCTCGGGTGCAATTACAGATAGCGCAATAAATCAAACTGCATTGTCTGTAGGAGGCCCTGGCGCATGAATCTGGTCAGCGGGAACGACCTCGGACCACCAGGGGCCGAGAAAACCACCGTCGCATGGGGCCGGACACTCAGGGTCAGAGGAAAATCCAATATATATCTGGTGATATCTCGGGTGCTATTAGAGATAGCGCAATAAACCAAAGTGAATTATCCGCAGGAGGCCCTGGCGCATGCATCTGTGCAGCGGGAACGACCTCGGACCACCAGGGGCCGAGAAAACCACCGTCTCATGGTGCCGGACACTCAGTGTCAGGGAAAAATCCAATATATATCTGGTGATATCTCTGGTGCTATTAGAGATAGCGCAATAAACCAAAGTGAATTATCTGCAGGAGGCCCTGCCGCATGTATCTGTGCAGCGGGAACGACCTCGGACCACCAGGGGCCGAGAAAACGACCGCATCATGGGGCCGGACACTCAGGGTCAGGGAAAAATCCAATATATATCTGGTGATATCTTGGGTGCTATTACAGATAGCGCAATAAGTCAAAGTGCATTGTCTGTAGGAGGCCCTGGCGCATGAATCTGTGCAGCTGGAGCGACCTCGGACCGCCAGGGGCCGAGTAAACCACAGTCTCATGGGGCCGGACACTCAGGGTCAGGGGAAAATCCAATATATATCTCGTGATATCTCGGGTGCTATTACAGATAGCGCAATAAATCAAAGTACATTGTCTGTAGGAGGCCCAGGCGCATGAATCTGGGCAGCGGGAACTACCTCGGACCACCAGGGGCCGAGAAAACCTCCGTCTCATGGGGCCGGACACTCAGGGTCAGGGGAAAATCCAATATATATCTGATGATATCTCTGGTGCTATTACAGATAGCGCAATAAATCAAAGTGCATTGTCTGTAGGAGGCCGTGGCGCATGAATCTGTGCAGCGGGAGCGACCTCGGACCGCCTGGGGCCGAGTAAACCACAGTCTCATGGGGCCGGACACTCAGGGTCAGGGGAAAATCCAATATATATCTCGTGATATCTCGGGTGCTATTACAGATAGCGCAATAAATCAAAGTACATTGTCTGTAGGAGGCCCTGCCGCATGAATCTGTGCAGCGGGAACGACCTCGGACCACCAGGGGCCGAGAAAACCACCGCATCATGGGGCCGGACACTCAGGGTCAGGGAAAAATCCAATATATATCTGGTGATATCTCTGGTGCTATTACAGATAGCGCAATAAATCAAAGTGCATTGTCTGTAGGAGGCCCTGGCGCATGAATCTGTGCAGCGGGAACGACCTCGGACCACAAGGGGCCGAGAAAACCACCGCATCATGGGGCCGGACACTCAGGGTCAGGGGAAAATCCAATATATATCTGGTGATATCTCGGGTGCTATTAGAGATACGGCAATAAACCAAAGAGAATTATCTGCAGGAGGCCCTGGCGGATGAATCTGTGCAGCGGGAACGACCTCGGACTCCCAGGGGCCGAGAAAACCACCGTCTCATAGGGCCGGACACTCAGGGTCAGGGAAAAATCCAATATATATCTGGTGATATCTTGGGTGCTATTACAGATAGCGCAATAAGTCAAAGTGCATTGTCTGTAGGAGGCCCTGGCGCATGAATCTGTGCAGCTGGAGCGACCTCGGACCGCCAGGGGCCGAGTAAACCACAGTCTCATGGGGCCGGACACTCAGGGTCAGGGGAAAATCCAATATATATCTCGTGATATCTCGGGTGCTATTACAGATAGCGCAATAAATCAAAGTACATTGTCTGTAGGAGGCCCAGGCGCATGAATCTGGGCAGCGGGAACTACCTCGGACCACCAGGGGCCGAGAAAACCTCCGTCTCATGGGGCCGGACACTCAGGGTCAGGGGAAAATCCAATATATATCTGATGATATCTCTGGTGCTATTACAGATAGCGCAATAAATCAAAGTGCATTGTCTGTAGGAGGCCGTGGCGCATGAATCTGTGCAGCGGGAGCGACCTCGGACCGCCTGGGGCCGAGTAAACCACAGTCTCATGGGGCCGGACACTCAGGGTCAGGGGAAAATCCAATATATATCTCGTGATATCTCGGGTGCTATTACAGATAGCGCAATAAATCAAAGTACATTGTCTGTAGGAGGCCCTGCCGCATGAATCTGTGCAGCGGGAACGACCTCGGACCACCAGGGGCCGAGAAAACCACCGCATCATGGGGCCGGACACTCAGGGTCAGGGAAAAATCCAATATATATCTGGTGATATCTCTGGTGCTATTACAGATAGCGCAATAAATCAAAGTGCATTGTCTGTAGGAGGCCCTGGCGCATGAATCTGTGCAGCGGGAACGACCTCGGACCACAAGGGGCCGAGAAAACCACAGTCTCATGGGGCCGGACACTCAGGGTCAGGGGAAAATCCAATATATATCTGGTGATATCTCGGGTGCTATTAGAGATACGGCAATAAACCAAAGAGAATTATCTGCAGGAGGCCCTGGCGCATGAATCTGTGCAGCGGGAACGACCTCGGACTCCCAGGGGCCGAGAAAATTACAGAGATTCGGAATCCGCCACCCAAGGTCATTTAAAAATCCAGCATATATCTGGTGATATCTCGGGTGCTATTAGAGATAGCGCAATAAATCAAAAGGGATTGTCTGTAGGAGACCCTGGCGCATGAATCTGGCCAGCGGGAACAACCTCGGACCACCAGGGGCCGAGAAAACCACCGTCTCATGGGGCCGGACACTCAGGGTCAGGGGAAAATGCAATATATATCTGGTGATACCTCGGGTGCTATTAGAGATAGCGCAATAAACCAAAGTGAATTATCTGCAGGAGGCCATGGCGCATGCTTCTGTGCAGCGGGAACGACCTCGGACCACCAGCGGCCGAGAAAACCACCGTCTCATGGGGCCGGACACTTGGGGTCAGGGAAATATCCAATATATATCTGGCGATATCTCGGGTGCTATTACAGATAGCGCAATAAATCAAGGTGCATTGTCTGCAGGAGGACCTGGCGCATGAATCTGGTCAGCGGGAACGACCTCGGACCACCAGGGGCCGAGAGAACCACCGTCACATGGGGCCGCACACTCAGGGTCAGGGGAAAATCCAATACATATGTGGTGATTTCTCGGGTGCTATTAGAGATAGCGCAATAAACCAAAGTGAAATGTCTGCAGGAGGCCCTGGCGCATGCATCTGTGCAGCGGGAACGACCTCCGACCACCAGCGGCCGAGAAAACCACCGTCTCATGCGGCCGGACACTCAGGGTCAGGGAAAAATCCAATATATATCTGGTGATATCTCGGGTGCTATTACATATAGCGCAATAAATCAAAGTGCATTGTCTGTAGGAGGCCCTGGCGCATGAATCTGTGCAGTGGGAACGGCCTCGGACCACAAGGGGCCGAGAAAACCACAGTCTCATGGGGCCGGACACTCAGGGTCAGAGGAAAATCCAATATATATCTGGTGATATCTCGGGTGCTATTAGAGAGAGCGCAATAAACCAAAGTGAATTATCTGCAGGAGGCCCTGGCGCATGCATCTGTGCAGCGGGAACGACCTCGGACCACCAGGGGCCGAGAAAACCACCGCATCATGGGGCCGGACACTCAGGGTCAGGGAAAAATCCAATATATATCTGGTGATATCTTGGGTGCTATTACAGATAGCGCAATAAGTCAAAGTGCATTGTCTGTAGGAGGCCCCGGCGCTTGAATCTGTGCAGCGGGAGCGACCTCGGACCGCCAGGGGCCGAGTAAACCACAGTCTTATGGGGCCGGACACTCAGGGTCAGGGGAAAATCCAATATATATCTGGTGATATCTCGGGTGCTATTACAGATAGCGCAATAAGTCAAAGTGCATTGTCTGTAGGAGGCCCTGGCGCATGAACCTGGCCAGCGGGAACGACCTCGGACCACCAGGGGCCGAGAAAACCACCGTCACATGGGGCCGGACACTCAGGGTCAGGGGAAAATCCAATATATATGTGGTGATATCTCGGCTGCTATTAGAGATAGCGCAATAAACCAAAGTGAATTATCTGCAGGAGGCCCTGGCACATGAATCTGTGCAGCGGGAACGACCTCGGGCCACCAGGGGCCGAGAAAATTACAGAGATTCGGAATCCGTCACCCAAGGTCATGTAAAGATCCAGCATATATCTGGTGATATCTCGGGTGCTATTAGAGATAGCGCAATAAATCAAAGGGCATTGTCTGTAGGAGGCCCTGGCGCATGAATCTGGCCAGCGGGAACGATCTCGGACCACCAGGGGCCGAGAAAACCACCGTCTCATGGGGCCGGAGACTTAGGGTGCGGGGAAAATCCAATATATATCTGGTGATATCTCGGGTGCTATTAGAGATAGCGCAATAAACCAAAGTGAATTATCTGCAGGAGGCCCTGGCGCATGCATCTGTGCAGCGGGAACGACCTCGGACCACCAGCGGCCGAGAAAACCACCGTCTCATGGGGCCGGACACTCAGGGTCAGGGAAAAATCCAATATATATCTGGTGATATCTCGGGTGCTATTACAGATAGCGCAATAAGTCAAAGTGCATTGTCTGTAGGAGGCCCTGGCGCATGAATCTGGCCAGCGGGAACGACCTCGGACCACCAGGGGCCGAGAAAACCACCGTCTCATGGGGCCGGACACTCAGGGTCAGGGGAAAATCCAATATATATCTGGTGATATCTCGGGTGCTATTAGAGATAGCGCAATAAACCAAAGTGAATTATCTGCAGGAGGCCCTGGCGCATGCATCTGTGCAGCGGGAACGACCTCGGACCACCAGGGGCCGATAAAACCACCGTCTCATGGTGCCGGACACTCAGAGTCAGGGAAAAATCCAATATATATCTGGTGATATCTCTGGTGCTATTAGAGATAGCGCAATAAAGCAAAGTGAAATGTCTGCAGGAGGCCCTGGCGCATGCATCTGTGCAGCGGGAACGACCTCGGACCACCAGGGTCCGAGTAAACCACAGTCTCATAGGGCCGGACACTCAGGGTCAGGGGAAAATCCAATATATATCTGGTGATATCTCGGGTGCAATTACAGATAGCGCAATAAATCAAACTGCATTGTCTGTAGGAGGCCCTGGCGCATGAATCTGGTCAGCGGGAACGACCTCGGACCACCAGGGGCCGAGAAAACCACCGTCGCATGGGGCCGGACACTCAGGGTCAGAGGAAAATCCAATATATATCTGGTGATATCTCGGGTGCTATTAGAGATAGCGCAATAAACCAAAGTGAATTATCCGCAGGAGGCCCTGGCGCATGCATCTGTGCAGCGGGAACGACCTCGGACCACCAGGGGCCGAGAAAACCACCGTCTCATGGTGCCGGACACTCAGTGTCAGGGAAAAATCCAATATATATCTGGTGATATCTCTGGTGCTATTAGAGATAGCGCAATAAACCAAAGTGAATTATCTGCAGGAGGCCCTGCCGCATGTATCTGTGCAGCGGGAACGACCTCGGACCACCAGGGGCCGAGAAAACGACCGCATCATGGGGCCGGACACTCAGGGTCAGGGAAAAATCCAATATATATCTGGTGATATCTTGGGTGCTATTACAGATAGCGCAATAAGTCAAAGTGCATTGTCTGTAGGAGGCCCTGGCGCATGAATCTGTGCAGCTGGAGCGACCTCGGACCGCCAGGGGCCGAGTAAACCACAGTCTCATGGGGCCGGACACTCAGGGTCAGGGGAAAATCCAATATATATCTCGTGATATCTCGGGTGCTATTACAGATAGCGCAATAAATCAAAGTACATTGTCTGTAGGAGGCCCAGGCGCATGAATCTGGGCAGCGGGAACTACCTCGGACCACCAGGGGCCGAGAAAACCTCCGTCTCATGGGGCCGGACACTCAGGGTCAGGGGAAAATCCAATATATATCTGATGATATCTCTGGTGCTATTACAGATAGCGCAATAAATCAAAGTGCATTGTCTGTAGGAGGCCGTGGCGCATGAATCTGTGCAGCGGGAGCGACCTCGGACCGCCTGGGGCCGAGTAAACCACAGTCTCATGGGGCCGGACACTCAGGGTCAGGGGAAAATCCAATATATATCTCGTGATATCTCGGGTGCTATTACAGATAGCGCAATAAATCAAAGTACATTGTCTGTAGGAGGCCCTGCCGCATGAATCTGTGCAGCGGGAACGACTTCGGACCACCAGGGGCCGAGAAAACCACCGCATCATGGGGCCGGACACTCAGGGTCAGGGAAAAATCCAATATATATCTGGTGATATCTCTGGTGCTATTACAGATAGCGCAATAAATCAAAGTGCATTGTCTGTAGGAGGCCCTGGCGCATGAATCTGTGCAGCGGGAACGACCTCGGACCACAAGGGGCCGAGAAAACCACCGCATCATGGGGCCGGACACTCAGGGTCAGGGGAAAATCCAATATATATCTGGTGATATCTCGGGTGCTATTAGAGATACGGCAATAAACCAAAGAGAATTATCTGCAGGAGGCCCTGGCGGATGAATCTGTGCAGCGGGAACGACCTCGGACTCCCAGGGGCCGAGAAAACCACCGTCTCATAGGGCCGGACACTCTGGGTCAGGGGAAAATCCAATATATATCTGGTGATATCTCGGGTGCTATTAGAGATAGCGCCATAAACCAAAGTGAATTATCTGCAGGAGGCCCTGGCGAATGAATCTGTGCAGTAGGAACGACCTCGGGCCACCAGGGGCCGAGAAAATTACAGAGATTCGGAATCCGTCACCCAAGGTCATGTATAAATACAGCATATATCTGGTGATATCTCGGGTGCTATTAGAGATAGCGCAATAAATCAAAGGGCATTGTCTGTAGGAGGCCCTGGCGCATGAATCTGGCCAGCGGGAACGACCTCGGACCACCACGGGCCGAGAAAACCACCGGCTCATGGGGCCGGAGACTCAGGGTGCGGGGAAAATCCAATATATATCTGGTGATATCTCCGGTGCTATTAGAGATAGCGCAATAAACCAAAGTGAATTATCTGCAGGAGGCCCTGGCGCATGCATTTGTGCAGCGGGAACGACCTCGGACCACCAGGGGCCGAGAAAACCATCGTCTCATGGGGCCGGCCACTCAGGGTCAGGGAAAAATCCAATATATATCTGGTGATATCTCGGCTGCTATTACAGATAGCGCAATAAATCAAAGTGCATTGTCTGTAGGAGGCCCTGGCTCATGGATCTGGGCAGCGGGAACGACCTCGGACCACCAGGGGCCGAGAAAACCACCGTCTCATGGGGCCGGACACTCAGGGTCAGGGGAAAATCCATTATATATCTGGTGATATCTCGGGTGCTATTACAGATAGCGCAATAAATCAAAGTGCATTGTCTGTAGGAGGCCCTGGCTCATGGATCTGGGCAGCGGGAACGACCTCGGACCACCAGGGGCCGAGAAAACCACCGTCTCATGGGGCCGGACACTCAGGGTCAGGGGAAAATCCATTATATATCTGGTGATATCTCCGGTGCTATTAGAGATAGCGCAATAAACCAACGTGAATTATCTGCAGGAGGCCCTGGCGCATGCATCTGTACAGCGGGAACGACCTCGGAACACCAGGGGCCGAGAAAACCACCGTCTCATTGGGCCGAACACTCAGGGTCGGGGAAAAATCCAATATATATCTGGTGATATCTCGGGTGCTATTAGAGATAGCGCAATAAACCAAAGTGAATTATCTGCAGGAAGCCCTGGCGCATGATTCTGTGCAGCGGGAACGACCTCCGACCACCAGGGGCCGAGAAAATCACCGTCTCATGGGGCCGGACTGTCAGGGTCGGGGAAAAATGCAATATACATCTGGTGATATCTCGGGTGCTATTAGAGATACCGCAATAAACCAAAGTGAATTATCTGCAGGAGGCCCGGGCGCATGAATCTGTGCAGCGGGAACGACCTCGGACCACCAGGGGCCGAGAAACCCACCGTCTCATGGGGCCGGACACTCAGGGTCAGGGAAAAATCCAATATATATCTGGTGATATCTCGGGTGCTATTACACATAGCGCAATAAATCAAAGTGCATTGTCTGTAGGAGGCCCTGGCGCATGAATCTGTGCAGCGGGAACGAGCTCGGACCACCAGGGGCGGAGAAAACCACTGTCTCATGGGGCCAGACACTCACGGTCAGGGGAAAATTCAATATATATCTGGTGATATCTCGGCTGCTATTACAGATAGCCCAATAAATCAAAGTGCATTGTCTGTAGGAGGCCCTGGCGCATGAACCTGGGCAGCGGGAACGACCTCGGACCACCAGGGGCCGAGAAAACCACCGTCTCATGGGGCCGGACACTCAGGGTCAGGGGAAAATCCAATATATATCTGGTGATATCTCGGGTGCTATTAGAGATAGCGCAATAAACCTACGTGAATTATCTGCAGGAGGCCCTGGCGCATGCATCTGTGCAGCGGGAACGACCTCGGACCACCAGGGGCCTGAAAACCACAGTCTCATGGGGCCGGACACTCAGGGTCAAGGGAAAATCCAATATATATGTGGTGATATCTCGGCTGCTATTACAGATAGCGCAATAAATCAAAGTGCATTGTCTGTAGGAGGCCCTGGCGCATGAATCTGGACAGCGGGTACGACCTGGGACCACCAGGGGCCGAGAAAACCACAGTCTCATGGGACCGGACACTGAGGGTCAGGGGAAAATCCAATATATATCTGGTGATATCTCGGGTGCTATTAGAGATAGCGCAATGAACCAAAGTGAATTATCTGCTGGATGCCCTGGCGCATGCATCTGTGCAGCGGGAACGACATCGGACCACCAGGGGCCGAGAAAACCACCGCATCATGGGGCCGGACACTCAGGGTCAGGGAAAAATCCAATATATATCTGGTGATATCTCTGGTGCTATTACAGATAGCGCAATAAATCAAAGTGCATTGTCTGTAGGAGGCCCTGGCGCATGAATCTGTGCAGCGGGAACGACCTCGGACCACAAGGGGCCGAGAAAACCACCGCATCATGGGGCCGGACACTCAGGGTCAGGGGAAAATCCAATATATATCTGGTGATATCTCGGGTGCTATTAGAGATACGGCAATAAACCAAAGAGAATTATCTGCAGGAGGCCCTGGCGGATGAATCTGTGCAGCGGGAACGACCTCGGACTCCCAGGGGCCGAGAAAACCACCGTCTCATAGGGCCGGACACTCTGGGTCAGGGGAAAATCCAATATATATCTGGTGATATCTCGGGTGCTATTAGAGATAGCGCCATAAACCAAAGTGAATTATCTGCAGGAGGCCCTGGCGAATGAATCTGTGCAGTAGGAACGACCTCGGGCCACCAGGGGCCGAGAAAATTACAGAGATTCGGAATCCGTCACCCAAGGTCATGTAAAAATACAGCATATATCTGGTGATATCTCGGGTGCTATTAGAGATAGCGCAATAAATCAAAGGGCATTGTCTGTAGGAGGCCCTGGCGCATGAATCTGGCCAGCGGGAACGACCTCGGACCACCACGGGCCGAGAAAACCACCGGCTCATGGGGCCGGAGACTCAGGGTGCGGGGAAAATCCAATATATATCTGGTGATATCTCCGGTGCTATTAGAGATAGCGCAATAAACCAAAGTGAATTATCTGCAGGAGGCCCTGGCGCATGCATTTGTGCAGCGGGAACGACCTCGGACCACCAGGGGCCGAGAAAACCATCGTCTCATGGGGCCGGCCACTCAGGGTCAGGGAAAAATCCAATATATATCTGGTGATATCTCGGCTGCTATTACAGATAGCGCAATAAATCAAAGTGCATTGTCTGTAGGAGGCCCTGGCTCATGGATCTGGGCAGCGGGAACGACCTCGGACCACCAGGGGCCGAGAAAACCACCGTCTCATGGGGCCGGACACTCAGGGTCAGGGGAAAATCCATTATATATCTGGTGATATCTCGGGTGCTATTACAGATAGCGCAATAAATCAAAGTGCATTGTCTGTAGGAGGCCCTGGCTCATGGATCTGGGCAGCGGGAACGACCTCGGACCACCAGGGGCCGAGAAAACCACCGTCTCATGGGGCCGGACACTCAGGGTCAGGGGAAAATCCATTATATATCTGGTGATATCTCCGGTGCTATTAGAGATAGCGCAATAAACCAACGTGAATTATCTGCAGGAGGCCCTGGCGCATGCATCTGTACAGCGGGAACGACCTCGGAACACCAGGGGCCGAGAAAACCACCGTCTCATTGGGCCGAACACTCAGGGTCGGGGAAAAATCCAATATATATCTGGTGATATCTCGGGTGCTATTAGAGATAGCGCAATAAACCAAAGTGAATTATCTGCAGGAAGCCCTGGCGCATGATTCTGTGCAGCGGGAACGACCTCCGACCACCAGGGGCCGAGAAAATCACCGTCTCATGGGGCCGGACTGTCAGGGTCGGGGAAAAATGCAATATACATCTGGTGATATCTCGGGTGCTATTAGAGATACCGCAATAAACCAAAGTGAATTATCTGCAGGAGGCCCGGGCGCATGAATCTGTGCAGCGGGAACGACCTCGGACCACCAGGGGCCGAGAAACCCACCGTCTCATGGGGCCGGACACTCAGGGTCAGGGAAAAATCCAATATATATCTGGTGATATCTCGGGTGCTATTACACATAGCGCAATAAATCAAAGTGCATTGTCTGTAGGAGGCCCTGGCGCATGAATCTGTGCAGCGGGAACGAGCTCGGACCACCAGGGGCGGAGAAAACCACTGTCTCATGGGGCCAGACACTCACGGTCAGGGGAAAATTCAATATATATCTGGTGATATCTCGGCTGCTATTACAGATAGCCCAATAAATCAAAGTGCATTGTCTGTAGGAGGCCCTGGCGCATGAACCTGGGCAGCGGGAACGACCTCGGACCACCAGGGGCCGAGAAAACCACCGTCTCATGGGGCCGGACACTCAGGGTCAGGGGAAAATCCAATATATATCTGGTGATATCTCGGGTGCTATTAGAGATAGCGCAATAAACCTACGTGAATTATCTGCAGGAGGCCCTGGCGCATGCATCTGTGCAGCGGGAACGACCTCGGACCACCAGGGGCCTGAAAACCACAGTCTCATGGGGCCGGACACTCAGGGTCAAGGGAAAATCCAATATATATGTGGTGATATCTCGGCTGCTATTACAGATAGCGCAATAAATCAAAGTGCATTGTCTGTAGGAGGCCCTGGCGCATGAATCTGGACAGCGGGTACGACCTGGGACCACCAGGGGCCGAGAAAACCACAGTCTCATGGGACCGGACACTGAGGGTCAGGGGAAAATCCAATATATATCTGGTGATATCTCGGGTGCTATTAGAGATAGCGCAATGAACCAAAGTGAATTATCTGCTGGATGCCCTGGCGCATGCATCTGTGCAGCGGGAACGACATCGGACCACCAGGGGCCGAGAAAACCACCGTCTCATGGGGCCGGACACTCAGGGTCAGGGGAAAATCATATATATATCTGGTGATATCTCGGGTGCTATTACAGATAGCGCAATAAATCAAAGTGCATTGTCTGTAGGAGGCCCTGGCGCATGAATCTGTGCAGCGGGAACGAGCTCGGACCACCAGGGGCGGAGAAAACCACTGTCTCATGGTGCCAGACACTCAGGGTCAGGGGAAAATTCAATATATATCTGGTGATATCTCGGGTGCTATTAGAGATAGCGCAATAAACCAAAGTGAATTATCTGCAGGAGGCCCCGGCGCATGCATCTGTGCAGCGGGAACGACCTCGGACCACCAGGGGCCGAGAAAATCACCGTCTCATGGGGCCGGACTCTCAGGGTCGGGAGATAATCAAATATATATCTGGTGATATCTCGGGTGCTATTACAGATAGCGCAATAAATCAAAGTGCAATGTCTGTAGGAGGCCCTGGCGCATGAATCTGTGCAGCGGGAACGACCTCGGACCACCAGAGGCGGAGAAAACCACTGTCTCATGGGGCCGGACACTCAGGGTCAGGGGAAAATCCATTATATATCTGGTGATATCTCCGGTGCTATTACAGATAGCGCAATAAATCAAAGTGCATTGTCTGTAAGAGGCCCTGGCGCATGAATCTGGGCAGCGGGAACGACCTCGGACCACCAGGGGCCGAGAAAACCACCGTCTCATGGGGCCGGACACTCAGGGTCAGGGGAAAATCCAATATATATCTGGTGATATCTCGGGTGCTATTAGAGATAGCGCAATAAACCTACGTGAATTATCTGCAGGAGGCCCTGGCGCATGCATCTGTGCAGCGGGAACGACCTCGGACCACCAGGGGCCTGAAAACCACAGTCTCATGGGGCCGGACACTCAGGGTCAAGGGAAAATCCAATATATATGTGGTGATATCACGGCTGCTATTACAGATAGCACAATAAATCAAAGTGCATTGTCTGTAGGAGGCACTGGCGCATGAATCTGGACAGCGGGTACGACCTGGGACCACCAGGGGCCGAGAAAACCACAGTCTCATGGGACCGGACACTCAGGGTCAAGGGAAAATCATATATATATCTGGTGATATCTCGGGTGCTATTAGAGATAGCGCAATAAACCAAAGTGAATTATCTGCAGGAGGCCCGGGCGCACGCATCTGTGCAGCGGGAACGACCTCGGACCACCAGGGGCCGAGAAAATCACCGTCTCATGGGGCCGGACACTCAGGGTCGGGGAAAAATCCAATATATATCTAGTGATATCTCGGCTGCTATTATAGATAGCGCAATAAATCAAAGTGCATTGTCTGTAGGAGGCCCTGGCGGATGAATCTGGCCAGCGGGAACGACCTCGGAGCACCAGGGGCCGAGAAAACCACCGTCTCATGGGGCCGAACACTCAGGGTCGGGGAAAAATCCAATATATATCTGGTGATATGTTTGGTGCTATTAGAGATAGCGCAATAAACTAAAGTGAATTATCTGCAGGACGCCCTGGCGCACGCATCTATGCAGCGGGAACGACCTCGGACCACCAGGGGCCGAGAAAACCACCGTCTCATGGGGCCGGACGCTCAGGGTCATTGAAAAATCCAATATATATCTGGTGATATCTTGGGTGCTATTACAGATAGCGCAATAAGTCAAAGTGCATTGTCTGCAGGAAGCCCTGGCGCATGATTCTGTGCAGCGGGAACGACCTCCGACCACCAGGGGCCGAGAAAATCACCGTCTCATGGGGCCGGACTGTCAGGGTCGGGGAAAAATGCAATATACATCTGGTGATATCTCGGGTGCTATTAGAGATAGCGCAATAAACCAAAGTGAATTATCTGCAGGAGGCCCGGGCGCATGAATCTGGCCAGCGGGAACGACCTCAGACCACCAGGGGCCGAGAAAATCACCGTCTCATGGGGCCGGACACTCAAGGTCAGGGGAAAATCCAATATATATCTGGTGATATCTCGGGTGCTATTAGAGACAGCGCAATAAACCAAAGTGAATTATCTGCAGGAGGCCCGGGCGCATGCATCTGGCCAGCGGGAACGACCTCAGACCACCAGGGGCCGAGAAAATCACCGTCTCATGGGGCCGGACACTCAGGGTCAGGGGAAAATCCAATATATATCTGGTGATATCTCGGGTGCTATTACACATAGCGCAATAAATCAAAGTGCATTGTCTGTAGGAGGCCCTGGCGCATGAATCTGTGCAGCGGGAACGAGCTCGGACCACCAGGGGCGGAGAAAACCACTGTCTCATGGGGCCAGACACTCACGGTCAGGGGAAAATTCAATATATATCTGGTGATATCTCGGCTGCTATTACAGATAGCGCAATAAATCAAAGTGCATTGTCTGTAGGAGGCCCTGGCGCATGAACCTGGGCAGCGGGAACGACCTCGGACCACCCGGGGCCGAGAAAACCACCGTCTCATGGGGCCGGACACTCAGGGTCAGGGGAAAATCCAATATATATCTGGTGATATCTCGGGTGCTATTAGAGATAGCGCAAGAAACCTACGTGAATTATCTGCAGGAGGCCCTGGCGCATGCATCTGTGCAGCGGGAACGACCTCGGACCACCAGGGGCCTGAAAACCACAGTCTCATGGGGCCGGACACTCAGGGTCAAGGGAAAATCCAATATATATGTGGTGATATCTCGGCTGCTATTACAGATAGCGCAATAAATCAAAGTGCATTGTCTGTAGGAGGCCCTGGCGCATGAATCTGGACAGCGGGTACGACCTGGGACCACCAGGGGCCGAGAAAACCACAGTCTCATGGGACCGGACACTCAGGGTCAGGGGAAAATCCAATATATATCTGGTGATATCTCGGGTGCTATTAGAGATAGCGCAATGAACCAAAGTGAATTATCTGCTGGATGCCCTGGCGCATGCATCTGTGCAGCGGGAACGACATCGGACCACCAGGGGCCGAGAAAACCACCGTCTCATGGGGCCGGACACTCAGGGTCAGGAGAAAATCATATATATATCTGGTGATATCTCGGGTGCTATTACAGATAGCGCAATAAATCAAAGTGCATTGTCTGTAGGAGGCCCTGGCGCATGAATCTGTGCAGCGGGAACGAGCTCGGACCACCAGGGGCGGAGAAAACCACTGTCTCATGGGGCCAGACACTCAGGGTCAGGGGAAAATTCAATATATATCTGGTGATATCTCGGGTGCTATTAGAGATAGCGCAATAAACCAAAGTGAATTATCTGCAGGAGGCCCCGGCGCATGCATCTGTGCAGCGGGAACGACCTCGGACCACCAGGGGCCGAGAAAATCACCGTCTCATGGGGCCGGACTCTCAGGGTCGGGAGAAAATCAAATATATATCTGGTGATATCTCGGGTGCTATTACAGATAGCGCAATAAATCAAAGTGCAATGTCTGTAGGAGGCCCTGGCGCATGAATCTGTGCAGCGGGAACGACCTCGGACCACCAGAGGCGGAGAAAACCACTGTCTCATGGGGCCGGACACTCAGGGTCAGGGGAAAATCCATTATATATCTGGTGATATCTCCGGTGCTATTACAGATAGCGCAATAAATCAAAGTGCATTGTCTGTAAGAGGCCCTGGCGCATGAATCTGGGCAGCGGGAACGACCTCGGACCACCAGGGGCCGAGAAAACCACCGTCTCATGGGGCCGGACACTCAGGGTCAGGGGAAAATCCAATATATATCTGGTGATATCTCGGGTGCTATTAGAGATAGCGCAATAAACCTACGTGAATTATCTGCAGGAGGCCCTGGCGCATGCATCTGTGCAGCGGGAACGACCTCGGACCACCAGGGGCCTGAAAACCACAGTCTCATGGGGCCGGACACTCAGGGTGAAGGGAAAATCCAATATATATGTGGTGATATCTCGGCTGCTATTACAGATAGCGCAATAAATCAAAGTGCATTGTCTGTAGGAGGCCCTGGCGCATGAATCTGGACAGCGGGTACGACCTGGGACCACCAGGGGCCGAGAAAACCACAGTCTCATGGGACCGGACACTCAGGGTCAGGGGAAAATCCAATATATATCTGGTGATATCTCGGGTGCTATTAGAGATAGCGCAATGAACCAAAGTGAATTATCTGCTGGAGGCCCTGGCGCATGCATCTGTGCAGCGGGAACGACATCGGACCACCAGGGGCCGAGAAAACCACCGTCTCATGGGGCCGGACACTCAGGGTCAGGGGAAAATCATATATATATCTGGTGATATCTCGGGTGCTATTAGAGATAGCGCAATAAACCAAAGTGAATTATCTGCAGGAGGCCCGGACGCACGCATCTGTGCAGCGGGAACGACCTCGGACCACCAGGGGCCGAGAAAATCACCGTCTCATGGGGCCGGACACTCAGGGTCGGGGAAAAATCCAATATATATCTAGTGATATCTCGGGTGCTATTATAGATAGCGCAATAAATCAAAGTGCATTGTCTGTAGGAGGCCCTGGCGGATGAATCTAGCCAGCGGGAACGACCTCGGAGCACCAGGGGCCGAGAAAACCACCGTCTCATGGGGCCGGACACTCAGGGTCAGGGGAAAATCCAATATATATCTGGTGATATCTCGGGTGCTATTAGAGATACGGCAATAAACCAAAGTGAATTATTTGCAGGAGGCCCTGGCGCATGCATTTGTGCAGCGGGAACGACCTCGGACCACCAGGGGCCGAGAAAACCACCGTCTCATGGGGCCGGACACTCAGGGTAAGGGGAAAATCCAATATATATCTGGTGATATCTCGGGTGCTATTAGAGATAGCGCAATAATCCAACGTGAATTATCTGCAGGAGGCACTGGCGCATGCATCTGTGCAGCGGGAACGACCTCGGACCACCAGGGGCCGAGAAAACCACAGTCTCATGGGGCCGGACACTCAGGGTCAGGGGAAAATCCAATATATATGTGGTGATATCTCAGCTGCTATTACAGATAGCGCAATAAATCAAAGTGCATTGTCTGTAGGAGGCCCTGTCGCATGAATCTGGACAGCGGGAACGGCCTGGGACCACCAGGGGCCGAGAAAACCACAGTCTCATGGGGCCGGACACTCAGGGTCAGGGGAAAATCCAATATATATCTGGTGATATCTCGGGTGCTCTTACAGATACCGCAATAAATCAAAGTGCATTGTCTGTAGGAGGCCCGGGCGCATGAATCTGTGCAGCGGGAACGACCTCGGACCACCAGGGGCCGAGAAAACCACCGTCTCATGGGGCCGGACACTCAGGGTAAGGGGAAAATCCAATATATATCTGGTGATATCTCGGGTGCTATTAGAGATACGGCAATAAACCAAAGTGAATTATCTGCAGGAGGCCCTGGCACATGCATCTGTACAGCGGGAACGACCTCGGACCACCAGGGGCCGAGAAAACCACAGTCTCATGGGGCCGGACACTCAGGGTCAGGGGAAAATCCAATATATATCTGGTGATATCTCGGGTGCTATTAGAGATACGGCAATAAACCAAAGTGAAATATCTGCAGGAGGCCCTGGCGCATGCATTTGTGCAGCGGGAACGACCTCGGACCACCAGGGGCCGAGAAAACCACCGTCTCATGGGGCCGGGCACTCAGGGTCAGGGAAAAATCCAATATATATCTGGTGTTATCTCGGGTGCTATTAGAGATAGCGCAATAAACCAAAGTGAATTATCTGCAGGATGCCCTGGCGCATGAATCTGTGCAGCGCGAACGACCTCGGACCACCAGGGGCCGAGAAAACCACAGTCTCATGGGGTCGGACACTCAGGGTCAGGGGAAAATCCAATATATATCTGGTGATATCTCGGGTGCTATTAGAGATACGGCAATAAAACAAAGTGAATTATCTGCAGGAGGCCCTGGCACATGCATCTGTGCAGCGGGAACGACCTCGGACCACCAGGGGCCGAGAAAACCACAGTCTCATGGGGCCGGACACTCAGGGTCAGGGGAAAATCCAATATATATCTGGTGATATCTCGGGTGCTATTAGAGATACGGCAATAAACCAAAGTGAATTATCTGCAGGAGGCCCTGGCGCATGCATTTGTGCAGCGGGAACGACCTCGGACCACCAGGGGCCGAGAAAACCACCGTCTCATGGGGCCGGGCACTCAGGGTCAGGGAAAAATACCATATATATCTGGTGATATCTCGGTTGCTATTAGAGATAGCGCAATAAACCAAAGTGAATTATCTGCAAGAGGCCCTGGCGCATGAATCTGTGCAGCGGGAACGACCTCGGACCACCAGGGGCCGAGAAAATCACCGTCTCATGGGGCCGGACACTCAGGGTCAGGGGAAAATCCAATATATATCTGGTGATATCTCGGGTGCTATTAGAGATACGGCAATAAACCAAAGTGCATTGTCCGTGGGAGGCCCTTGCGCATGAATCTGAGCAGCAGGAACGACATCGGACCACCAGAGGCCGAGGAAATTACAGATTTTCGGTATCCGTCACCCAATGTCATGTAAAAATCCAGCATATATCTGCTGATATCTCGGGTTCTATTACAGATAGCGCGACAAACCAAAGTGAATTATCTGCAAGAGGCCCTGGCGCATGAATCTGTGCAGCGGGAACGACCTCGGACCACCAGGGGCCGAGAAAATCACCGTCTCATGGGGCCGGACACTCAGGGTCAGGGGTAAATCCAATATATATGTGGTGATATCTCGGCTGCTATTACAGATAGCGCAATAAATCAAAGTGCATTGTCTGTAGGAGGCCCGGGCGCATGAATCTGGACAGCGGGAACGACCTCGGACCACCAGGGGCCGAGAAAACCACAGTCTCATGGGGCCGGACACTCAGGGTCAGGGGAAAATCCAATATATATCTGGTGATATCTCGGGTGCTATTAGAGATACGGCAATAAACCAAAGTGAATTATCTGCAGGAGGCCCTGGCGCATGCATTTGTGCAGCGGGAACGACCTCGGACCACCAGGGGCGGAGAAAACCACTGTCTCATGGTGCCAGACACTCAGGGTCAGGGGAAAATTCAATATATATCTGGTGATATCTCGGGTGCTATTAGAGATAGCGCAATAAACCAAAGTGAATTATCTGCAGGAGGCCCCGGCGCATGCATCTGTGCAGCGGGAACGACCTCGGACCACCAGGGGCCGAGAAAATCACCGTCTCATGGGGCCGGACTCTCAGGGTCGGGAGAAAATCAAATATATATCTGGTGATATCTCGGGTGCTATTACAGATAGCGCAATAAATCAAAGTGCAATGTCTGTAGGAGGCCCTGGCGCATGAATCTGTGCAGCGGGAACGACCTCGGACCACCAGAGGCGGAGAAAACCACTGTCTCATGGGGCCGGACACTCAGGGTCAGGGGAAAATCCATTATATATCTGGTGATATCTCCGGTGCTATTACAGATAGCGCAATAAATCAAAGTGCATTGTCTGTAAGAGGCCCTGGCGCATGAATCTGGGCAGCGGGAACGACCTCGGACCACCAGGGGCCGAGAAAACCACCGTCTCATGGGGCCGGACACTCAGGGTCAGGGGAAAATCCAATATATATCTGGTGATATCTCGGGTGCTATTAGAGATAGCGCAATAAACCTACGTGAATTATCTGCAGGAGGCCCTGGCGCATGCATCTGTGCAGCGGGAACGACCTCGGACCACCAGGGGCCTGAAAACCACAGTCTCATGGGGCCGGACACTCAGGGTCAAGGGAAAATCCAATATATATGTGGTGATATCACGGCTGCTATTACAGATAGCACAATAAATCAAAGTGCATTGTCTGTAGGAGGCCCTGGCGCATGAATCTGGACAGCGGGTACGACCTGGGACCACCAGGGGCCGAGAAAACCACAGTCTCATGGGACCGGACACTCAGGGTCAGGGGAAAATCATATATATATCTGGTGATATCTCGGGTGCTATTAGAGATAGCGCAATAAACCAAAGTGAATTATCTGCAGGAGGCCCGGGCGCACGCATCTGTGCAGCGGGAACGACCTCGGACCACCAGGGGCCGAGAAAATCACCGTCTCATGGGGCCGGACACTCAGGGTCGGGGAAAAATCCAATATATATCTAGTGATATCTCGGCTGCTATTATAGATAGCGCAATAAATCAAAGTGCATTGTCTGTAGGAGGCCCTGGCGGATGAATCTGGCCAGCGGGAACGACCTCGGAGCACCAGGGGCCGAGAAAACCACCGTCTCATGGGGCCGAACACTCAGGGTCGGGGAAAAATCCAATATATATCTGGTGATATGTTTGGTGCTATTAGAGATAGCGCAATAAACTAAAGTGAATTATCTGCAGGAGGCCCTGGCGCACGCATCTATGCAGCGGGAACGACCTCGGACCACCAGGGGCCGAGAAAACCACCGTCTCATGGGGCCGGACGCTCAGGGTCATTGAAAAATCCAATATATATCTGGTGATATCTTGGGTGCTATTACAGATAGCGCAATAAGTCAAAGTGCATTGTCTGCAGGAAGCCCTGGCGCATGATTCTGTGCAGCGGGAACGACCTCCGACCACCAGGGGCCGAGAAAATCACCGTCTCATGGGGCCGGACTGTCAGGGTCGGGGAAAAATGCAATATACATCTGGTGATATCTCGGGTGCTATTAGAGATAGCGCAATAAACCAAAGTGAATTATCTGCAGGAGGCCCGGGCGCATGAATCTGGCCAGCGGGAACGACCTCAGACCACCAGGGGCCGAGAAAATCACCGTCTCATGGGGCCGGACACTCAAGGTCAGGGGAAAATCCAATATATATCTGGTGATATCTCGGGTGCTATTAGAGACAGCGCAATAAACCAAAGTGAATTATCTGCAGGAGGCCCGGGCGCATGCATCTGGCCAGCGGGAACGACCTCAGACCACCAGGGGCCGAGAAAATCACCGTCTCATGGGGCCGGACACTCAGGGTCAGGGGAAAATCCAATATATATCTGGTGATATCTCGGGTGCTATTACACATAGCGCAATAAATCAAAGTGCATTGTCTGTAGGAGGCCCTGGCGCATGAATCTGTGCAGCGGGAACGAGCTCGGGCCACCAGGGGCGGAGAAAACCACTGTCTCATGGGGCCAGACACTCACGGTCAGGGGAAAATTCAATATATATCTGGTGATATCTCGGGTGCTATTAGAGATACGGCAATAAACCAAAGTGAATTATCTGCAGGAGGCCCTGGCGCATGCATTTGTGCAGCGGGAACGACCTCGGACCACCAGGGGCGGAGAAAACCACTGTCTCATGGTGCCAGACACTCAGGGTCAGGGGAAAATTCAATATATATCTGGTGATATCTCGGGTGCTATTAGAGATAGCGCAATAAACCAAAGTGAATTATCTGCAGGAGGCCCCGGCGCATGCATCTGTGCAGCGGGAACGACCTCGGACCACCAGGGGCCGAGAAAATCACCGTCTCATGGGGCCGGACTCTCAGGGTCGGGAGAAAATCAAATATATATCTGGTGATATCTCGGGTGCTATTACAGATAACGCAATAAATCAAAGTGCAATGTCTGTAGGAGGCCCTGGCGCATGAATCTGTGCAGCGGGAACGACCTCGGACCACCAGAGGCGGAGAAAACCACTGTCTCATGGGGCCGGACACTCAGGGTCAGGGGAAAATCCATTATATATCTGGTGATATCTCCGGTGCTATTACAGATAGCGCAATAAATCAAAGTGCATTGTCTGTAAGAGGCCCTGGCGCATGAATCTGGGCAGCGGGAACGACCTCGGACCACCAGGGGCCGAGAAAACCACCGTCTCATGGGGCCGGACACTCAGGGTCAGGGGAAAATCCAATATATATCTGGTGATATCTCGGGTGCTATTAGAGATAGCGCAATAAACCTACGTGAATTATCTGCAGGAGGCCCTGGCGCATGCATCTGTGCAGCGGGAACGACCTCGGACCACCAGGGGCCTGAAAACCACAGTCTCATGGGGCCGGACACTCAGGGTCAAGGGAAAATCCAATATATATGTGGTGATATCACGGCTGCTATTACAGATAGCACAATAAATCAAAGTGCATTGTCTGTAGGAGGCCCTGGCGCATGAATCTGGACAGCGGGTACGACCTGGGACCACCAGGGGCCGAGAAAACCACAGTCTCATGGGACCGGACACTCAGGGTCAGGGGAAAATCATATATATATCTGGTGATATCTCGGGTGCTATTAGAGATAGCGCAATAAACCAAAGTGAATTATCTGCAGGAGGCCCGGGCGCACGCATCTGTGCAGCGGGAACGACCTCGGACCACCAGGGGCCGAGAAAATCACCGTCTCATGGGGCCGGACACTCAGGGTCGGGGAAAAATCCAATATATATCTAGTGATATCTCGGCTGCTATTATAGATAGCGCAATAAATCAAAGTGCATTGTCTGTAGGAGGCCCTGGCGGATGAATCTGGCCAGCGGGAACGACCTCGGAGCACCAGGGGCCGAGAAAACCACCGTCTCATGGGGCCGAACACTCAGGGTCGGGGAAAAATCCAATATATATCTGGTGATATGTTTGGTGCTATTAGAGATAGCGCAATAAACTAAAGTGAATTATCTGCAGGAGGCCCTGGCGCACGCATCTATGCAGCGGGAACGACCTCGGACCACCAGGGGCCGAGAAAACCACCGTCTCATGGGGCCGGACGCTCAGGGTCATTGAAAAATCCAATATATATCTGGTGATATCTTGGGTGCTATTACAGATAGCGCAATAAGTCAAAGTGCATTGTCTGCAGGAAGCCCTGGCGCATGATTCTGTGCAGCGGGAACGACCTCCGACCACCAGGGGCCGAGAAAATCACCGTCTCATGGGGCCGGACTGTCAGGGTCGGGGAAAAATGCAATATACATCTGGTGATATCTCGGGTGCTATTAGAGATAGCGCAATAAACCAAAGTGAATTATCTGCAGGAGGCCCGGGCGCATGAATCTGGCCAGCGGGAACGACCTCAGACCACCAGGGGCCGAGAAAATCACCGTCTCATGGGGCCGGACACTCAAGGTCAGGGGAAAATCCAATATATATCTGGTGATATCTCGGGTGCTATTAGAGACAGCGCAATAAACCAAAGTGAATTATCTGCAGGAGGCCCGGGCGCATGCATCTGGCCAGCGGGAACGACCTCAGACCACCAGGGGCCGAGAAAATCACCGTCTCATGGGGCCGGACACTCAGGGTCAGGGGAAAATCCAATATATATCTGGTGATATCTCGGGTGCTATTACACATAGCGCAATAAATCAAAGTGCATTGTCTGTAGGAGGCCCTGGCGCATGAATCTGTGCAGCGGGAACGAGCTCGGGCCACCAGGGGCGGAGAAAACCACTGTCTCATGGGGCCAGACACTCACGGTCAGGGGAAAATTCAATATATATCTGGTGATATCTCGGCTGCTATTACAGATAGCGCAATAAATCAAAGTGCATTGTCTGTAGGAGGCCCTGGCGCATGAACCTGGGCAGCGGGAACGACCTCGGACCACCAGGGGCCGAGAAAACCACCGTCTCATGGGGCCGGACACTCAGGGTCAGGGGAAAATCCAATATATATCTGGTGATATCTCGGGTGCTATTAGAGATAGCGCAATAAACCTACGTGAATTATCTGCAGGAGGCCCTGGCGCATGCATCTGTGCAGCGGGAACGACCTCGGACCACCAGGGGCCTGAAAACCACAGTCTCATGGGGCCGGACACTCAGGGTCAAGGGAAAATCCAATATATATGTGGTGATATCTCGGCTGCTATTACAGATAGCGCAATAAATCAAAGTGCATTGTCTGTAGGAGGCCCTGGCGCATGAATCTGGACAGCGGGTACGACCTGGGACCACCAGGGGCCGAGAAAACCACAGTCTCATGGGACCGGACACTCAGGGTCAGGGGAAAATCCAATATATATCTGGTGATATCTCGGGTGCTATTAGAGATAGCGCAATGAACCAAAGTGAATTATCTGCTGGATGCCCTGGCGCATGCATCTGTGCAGCGGGAACGACATCGGACCACCAGGGGCCGAGAAAACCACCGTCTCATGGGGCCGGACACTCAGGGTCAGGGGAAAATCATATATATATCTGGTGATATCTCGGGTGCTATTACAGATAGCGCAATAAATCAAAGTGCAATGTCTGTAGGAGGCCCTGGCGCATGAATCTGTGCAGCGGGAACGACCTCGGACCACCAGAGGCGGAGAAAACCACTGTCTCATGGGGCCGGACACTCAGGGTCAGGGGAAAATCCATTATATATCTGGTGATATCTCCGGTGCTATTACAGATAGCGCAATAAATCAAAGTGCATTGTCTGTAAGAGGCCCTGGCGCATGAATCTGGGCAGCGGGAACGACCTCGGACCACCAGGGGCCGAGAAAACCACCGTCTCATGGGGCCGGACACTCAGGGTCAGGGGAAAATCCAATATATATCTGGTGATATCTCGGGTGCTATTAGAGATAGCGCAATAAACCTACGTGAATTATCTGCAGGAGGCCCTGGCGCATGCATCTGTGCAGCGGGAACGACCTCGGACCACCAGGGGCCTGAAAACCACAGTCTCATGGGGCCGGACACTCAGGGTCAAGGGAAAATCCAATATATATGTGGTGATATCTCGGCTGCTATTACAGATAGCGCAATAAATCAAAGTGCATTGTCTGTAGGAGGCCCTGGCGCATGAATCTGGACAGCGGGTACGACCTGGGACCACCAGGGGCCGAGAAAACCACAGTCTCATGGGACCGGACACTCAGGGTCAGGGGAAAATCCAATATATATCTGGTGATATCTCGGGTGCTATTAGAGATAGCGCAATGAACCAAAGTGAATTATCTGCTGGAGGCCCTGGCGCATGCATCTGTGCAGCGGGAACGACATCGGACCACCAGGGGCCGAGAAAACCACCGTCTCATGGGGCCGGACACTCAGGGTCAGGGGAAAATCATATATATATCTGGTGATATCTCGGGTGCTATTAGAGATAGCGAAATAAACCAAAGTGAATTATCTGCAGGAGGCCCGGGCGCACGCATCTGTGCAGCGGGAACGACCTCGGACCACCAGGGGCCGAGAAAATCACCGTCTCATGGGGCCGGACACTCAGGGTCGGGGAAAAATCCAATATATATCTAGTGATATCTCGGGTGCTATTATAGATAGCGCAATAAATCAAAGTGCATTGTCTGTAGGAGGCCCTGGCGGATGAATCTAGCCAGCGGGAACGACCTCGGAGCACCAGGGGCCGAGAAAACCACCGTCTCATGGGGCCGGACACTCAGGGTCGGGGAAAAATCCAATATATATCTGGTGATATGTTTGGTGCTATTAGAGATAGCGCAATAAACTAAAGTGAATTATCTGCAGGAGGACCTGGCGCACGCACCTATGCAGCGGGAACGACCTCGGACCACCAGGGGCCGAGAAAACCACCGTCTCATGGGGCCGGACGCTCAGGGTCATTGAAAAATCCAATATATATCTGGTGATATCTTGGGTGCTATTACAGATAGCGCAATAAGTCAAAGTGCATTGTCTGCAGGAGGCCCGGGCGCTTGAATCTGGGCAGCGGGAACTACCTCGGACCACCAGGGGCCGAGAAAACCACCGTCTCATGGGGCCGGACACTCAGGGTCAGGGGAAAATCCAATATATATCTGGTGATATCTCGGGTGCTATTAGAGATAGCGCAATAAACCAAAGTGAATTATCTGCAGGAGGCCCCGGCGCATGCATCTGTGCAGCGGGAACGACCTCGGACCACCAGGGGCCGAGAAAACCACAGTCTCATGGGGCCGGACACTCCGGGTCAGGGGAAAATCCAATATATATCTGGTGATATCTCGGGTGCTATTAGAGATAGCGCAATAAACAAAAGTGAATTATCTGCAGGAG
This sequence comes from Nomia melanderi, assembly GCF_051020985.1. Lineage (NCBI taxonomy): Eukaryota > Metazoa > Arthropoda > Insecta > Hymenoptera > Halictidae > Nomia > Nomia melanderi. The sequence continues at coordinate 142,378 of NW_027475155.1, read as the reverse complement.
GCCCTGGCGCACGCATCTGTGCAGCGGGAACGACCTCGGACCACCAGGGGCCGAGAAAACCACCGTCTCATGGGGCCGGACACTCAGGGTCAGGGAAAAATCCAATATATATCTCGTGATATCTTGGGTGCTATTACAGATAGCGCAATAAGTCAAAGGGCATTGTCTGTAGGAGGCCATGGCGCATGAATCTGTTCAGCGGGAACGACCTCGGACCACCAGGGGCCGAGAGAACCACAGTCTCATGGGGCCGGACACTCAGGGTCAGGGGAAAATCCAATATATATCTGGTGATATCTCGGGTGCTATTAGAGATAGCGCAATAAACCAAAGTGAATTATCTGCAAGAGGCCCTGGCGCATGAATCTTTGCAACGGGAACGACCTCGGAGCACCAGGGGCCGAGAAAACCACAGTCTCATGGGGCCGGAAACTCAGGGTCAGGGGTAAATCCAATATATATGTGGTGATATCTCGGCTGCTATTACAGATAGCGCAATAAATCAAAGTGCATTGTCTGTAGGAGGCCCTGGCGCATGAATCTGGACAGCGGGAACGACCTCGGACCACCAGGGGCCGAGAAAACCACAGTCTCATGGGGCCGGACACTCAGGGTCAGGGGAAAATCCAATATATATCTGGTGATATCTCGGGTGCTATTAGAGATACGGCAATAAACCAAAGTGAATTATTTGCAGGAGGCCCTGGCGCATGCATTTGTGCAGCGGGAACGACCTCGGACCACCAGGGGCCGAGAAAACCACAGGCCTCATGGGGCCGGACACTCAGGGTCAGGGGAAAATCCAATATATATCTGGTGATATCTCGGGTGCTATTAGAGATAGCGCAATGAACCAAAGTGAATTATCTGCTGGATGCCCTGGCGCATGCATCTGTGCAGCGGGAACGACATCGGACCACCAGGGGCCGAGAAAACCACCGTCTCATGGGGCCGGACACTCAGGGTCAGGGGAAAATCATATATATATCTGGTGATATCTCGGGTGCTATTACAGATAGCGCAATTAATCAAAGTGCATTGTCTGTAGGAGGCCCTGGCGCATGAATCTGTGCAGCGGGAACGAGCTCGGACCACCAGGGGCGGAGAAAACCACTGTCTCATGGGGCCAGACACTCAGGGTCAGGGGAAAATTCAATATATATCTGGTGATATCTCGGGTGCTATTAGAGATAGCGCAATAAACCAAAGTGAATTATCTGCAGGAGGCCCCGGCGCATGCATCTGTGCAGCGGGAACGACCTCGGACCACCAGGGGCCGAGAAAATCACCGTCTCATGGGGCCGGACTCTCAGGGTCGGGAGAAAATCAAATATATATCTGGTGATATCTCGGGTGCTATTACAGATAGCGCAATAAATCAAAGTGCAATGTCTGTAGGAGGCCCTGGCGCATGAATCTGGACAGCGGGTACGACCTCGGACCACCAGGGGCCGAGAAAACCACCGTCTCATGGGGCCGGACACTCAGGGTCAGGGGAAAATCCAATATATATCTGGTGATGTCTCGGGTGCTATTAGAGATAGCGCAATAAACCTACGTGAATTATCTGCAGGAGGCCCTGGCGCATGCATCTGTGCAGCGGGAACGACCTCGGACCACCTGGGGCCTGAAAACCACAGTCTCATGGGGCCGGACACTCAGGGTCAAGGGAAAATCCAATATATATGTGGTGATATCTCGGCTGCTATTACAGATAGCACAATAAATCAAAGTGCATTGTCTGTAGGAGGCCCTGGCGCATGAATCTGGACAGCGGGTACGACCTGGGACCACCAGGGGCCGAGAAAACCACAGTCTCATGGGACCGGACACTCAGGGTCAGGGGAAAATCCAATATATATCTGGTGATATCTCGGGTGCTATTAGAGATAGCGCAATGAACCAAAGTGAATTATCTGCTGGAGGCCCTGGCGCATGCATCTGTGCAGCGGGAACGACATCGGACCACCAGGGGCCGAGAAAACCACCGTCTCATGGGGCCGGACACTCAGGGTCAGGGGAAAATCATATATATATCTGGTGATATCTCGGGTGCTATTAGAGATAGCGCAATAAACCAAAGTGAATTATCTGCAGGAGGCCCGGGCGCACGCATCTGTGCAGCGGGAACGACCTCGGACCACCAGGGGCCGAGAAAATCACCGTCTCATGGGGCCGGACACTCAGGGTCGGGGAAAAATCCAATATATATCTAGTGATATCTCGGGTGCTATTATAGATAGCGCAATAAATCAAAGTGCATTGTCTGTAGGAGGCCCTGGCGGATGAATCTGGCCAGCGGGAACGACCTCGGAGCACCAGGGGCCGAGAAAACCACCGTCTCATGGGGCCGAACACTCAGGGTCGGGGAAAAATCCAATATATATCTGGTGATATGTTTGGTGCTATTAGAGATAGCGCAATAAACTAAAGTGAATTATCTGCAGGAGGCCCTGGCGCACGCATCTATGCAGCGGGAACGACCTCGGACCACCAGGGGCCGAGAAAACCACCGTCTCATGGGGCCGGACGCTCAGGGTCATTGAAAAATCCAATATATATCTGGTGATATCTTGGGTGCTATTACAGATAGCGCAATAAGTCAAAGTGCATTGTCTGCGGGAGGCCCTGGCGCATGAATCTGGACAGCGGGTACGACCTGGGACCACCAGGGGCCGAGAAAACCACAGTCTCATGGGACCGGACTGTCAGGGTCGGGGAAAAATGCAATATACATCTGGTGATATCTCGGGTGCTATTAGAGATAGCGCAATAAACCAAAGTGAATTATCTGCAGGAGGCCCGGGCGCATGAATCTGGCCAGCGGGAACGACCTCAGACCACCAGGGGCCGAGAAAATCACCGTCTCATGGGGCCGGACACTCAAGGTCAGGGGAAAATCCAATATATATCTGGTGATATCTCGGGTGCTATTAGAGACAGCGCAATAAACCAAAGTGAATTATCTGCAGGAGGCCCGGGCGCATGCATCTGGCCAGCGGGAACGACCTCAGACCACCAGGGGCCGAGAAAATCACCGTCTCATGGGGCCGGACACTCAGGGTCAGGGGAAAATCCAATATATATCTGGTGATATCTCGGGTGCTATTACACATAGCGCAATAAATCAAAGTGCATTGTCTGTAGGAGGCCCTGGCGCATGAATCTGTGCAGCGGGAACGAGCTCGGGCCACCAGGGGCGGAGAAAACCACTGTCTCATGGGGCCAGACACTCACGGTCAGGGGAAAATTCAATATATATCTGGTGATATCTCGGCTGCTATTACAGATAGCGCAATAAATCAAAGTGCATTGTCTGTAGGAGGCCCTGGCGCATGAACCTGGGCAGCGGGAACGACCTCGGACCACCAGGGGCCGAGAAAACCACCGTCTCATGGGGCCGGACACTCAGGGTCAGGGGAAAATCCAATATATATCTGGTGATATCTCGGGTGCTATTAGAGATAGCGCAATAAACCTACGTGAATTATCTGCAGGAGGCCCTGGCGCATGCATCTGTGCAGCGGGAACGACCTCGGACCACCAGGGGCCTGAAAACCACAGTCTCATGGGGCCGGACACTCAGGGTCAAGGGAAAATCCAATATATATGTGGTGATATCTCGGCTGCTATTACAGATAGCGCAATAAATCAAAGTGCATTGTCTGTAGGAGGCCCTGGCGCATGAATCTGGACAGCGGGTACGACCTGGGACCACCAGGGGCCGAGAAAACCACAGTCTCATGGGACCGGACACTCAGGGTCAGGGGAAAATCCAATATATATCTGGTGATATCTCGGGTGCTATTAGAGATAGCGCAATGAACCAAAGTGAATTATCTGCTGGATGCCCTGGCGCATGCATCTGTGCAGCGGGAACGACATCGGACCACCAGGGGCCGAGAAAACCACCGTCTCATGGGGCCGGACACTCAGGGTCAGGGGAAAATCATATATATATCTGGTGATATCTCGGGTGCTATTACAGATAGCGCAATAAATCAAAGTGCAATGTCTGTAGGAGGCCCTGGCGCATGAATCTGTGCAGCGGGAACGACCTCGGACCACCAGAGGCGGAGAAAACCACTGTCTCATGGGGCCGGACACTCAGGGTCAGGGGAAAATCCATTATATATCTGGTGATATCTCCGGTGCTATTACAGATAGCGCAATAAATCAAAGTGCATTGTCTGTAAGAGGCCCTGGCGCATGAATCTGGGCAGCGGGAACGACCTCGGACCACCAGGGGCCGAGAAAACCACCGTCTCATGGGGCCGGACACTCAGGGTCAGGGGAAAATCCAATATATATCTGGTGATATCTCGGGTGCTATTAGAGATAGCGCAATAAACCTACGTGAATTATCTGCAGGAGGCCCTGGCGCATGCATCTGTGCAGCGGGAACGACCTCGGACCACCAGGGGCCTGAAAACCACAGTCTCATGGGGCCGGACACTCAGGGTCAAGGGAAAATCCAATATATATGTGGTGATATCTCGGCTGCTATTACAGATAGCGCAATAAATCAAAGTGCATTGTCTGTAGGAGGCCCTGGCGCATGAATCTGGACAGCGGGTACGACCTGGGACCACCAGGGGCCGAGAAAACCACAGTCTCATGGGACCGGACACTCAGGGTCAGGGGAAAATCCAATATATATCTGGTGATATCTCGGGTGCTATTAGAGATAGCGCAATGAACCAAAGTGAATTATCTGCTGGAGGCCCTGGCGCATGCATCTGTGCAGCGGGAACGACATCGGACCACCAGGGGCCGAGAAAACCACCGTCTCATGGGGCCGGACACTCAGGGTCAGGGGAAAATCATATATATATCTGGTGATATCTCGGGTGCTATTAGAGATAGCGAAATAAACCAAAGTGAATTATCTGCAGGAGGCCCGGGCGCACGCATCTGTGCAGCGGGAACGACCTCGGACCACCAGGGGCCGAGAAAATCACCGTCTCATGGGGCCGGACACTCAGGGTCGGGGAAAAATCCAATATATATCTAGTGATATCTCGGGTGCTATTATAGATAGCGCAATAAATCAAAGTGCATTGTCTGTAGGAGGCCCTGGCGGATGAATCTAGCCAGCGGGAACGACCTCGGAGCACCAGGGGCCGAGAAAACCACCGTCTCATGGGGCCGGACACTCAGGGTCGGGGAAAAATCCAATATATATCTGGTGATATGTTTGGTGCTATTAGAGATAGCGCAATAAACTAAAGTGAATTATCTGCAGGAGGACCTGGCGCACGCACCTATGCAGCGGGAACGACCTCGGACCACCAGGGGCCGAGAAAACCACCGTCTCATGGGGCCGGACGCTCAGGGTCATTGAAAAATCCAATATATATCTGGTGATATCTTGGGTGCTATTACAGATAGCGCAATAAGTCAAAGTGCATTGTCTGCAGGAGGCCCGGGCGCTTGAATCTGGGCAGCGGGAACTACCTCGGACCACCAGGGGCCGAGAAAACCACCGTCTCATGGGGCCGGACACTCAGGGTCAGGGGAAAATCCAATATATATCTGGTGATATCTCGGGTGCTATTAGAGATAGCGCAATAAACCAAAGTGAATTATCTGCAGGAGGCCCCGGCGCATGCATCTGTGCAGCGGGAACGACCTCGGACCACCAGGGGCCGAGAAAACCACAGTCTCATGGGGCCGGACACTCCGGGTCAGGGGAAAATCCAATATATATCTGGTGATATCTCGGGTGCTATTAGAGATAGCGCAATAAACAAAAGTGAATTATCTGCAGGAGGCCCTGGCGCACGCATCTGTGCAGCGGGAACGACCTCGGACCACCAGGGGCCGAGAAAACCACCGTCTCATGGGGCCGGACACTCAGGGTCAGGGAAAAATCCAATATATATCTCGTGATATCTTGGGTGCTATTACAGATAGCGCAATAAGTCAAAGGGCATTGTCTGTAGGAGGCCATGGCGCATGAATCTGTTCAGCGGGAACGACCTCGGACCACCAGGGGCCGAGAGAACCACAGTCTCATGGGGCCGGACACTCAGGGTCAGGGGAAAATCCAATATATATCTGGTGATATCTCGGGTGCTATTAGAGATAGCGCAATAAACCAAAGTGAATTATCTGCAAGAGGCCCTGGCGCATGAATCTTTGCAACGGGAACGACCTCGGAGCACCAGGGGCCGAGAAAACCACAGTCTCATGGGGCCGGAAACTCAGGGTCAGGGGTAAATCCAATATATATGTGGTGATATCTCGGCTGCTATTACAGATAGCGCAATAAATCAAAGTGCATTGTCTGTAGGAGGCCCTGGCGCATGAATCTGGACAGCGGGAACGACCTCGGACCACCAGGGGCCGAGAAAACCACAGTCTCATGGGGCCGGACACTCAGGGTCAGGGGAAAATCCAATATATATCTGGTGATATCTCGGGTGCTATTAGAGATACGGCAATAAACCAAAGTGAATTATTTGCAGGAGGCCCTGGCGCATGCATTTGTGCAGCGGGAACGACCTCGGACCACCAGGGGCCGAGAAAACCACAGGCCTCATGGGGCCGGACACTCAGGGTCAGGGGAAAATCCAATATATATCTGGTGATATCTCGGGTGCTATTAGAGATAGCGCAATGAACCAAAGTGAATTATCTGCTGGATGCCCTGGCGCATGCATCTGTGCAGCGGGAACGACATCGGACCACCAGGGGCCGAGAAAACCACCGTCTCATGGGGCCGGACACTCAGGGTCAGGGGAAAATCATATATATATCTGGTGATATCTCGGGTGCTATTACAGATAGCGCAATTAATCAAAGTGCATTGTCTGTAGGAGGCCCTGGCGCATGAATCTGTGCAGCGGGAACGAGCTCGGACCACCAGGGGCGGAGAAAACCACTGTCTCATGGGGCCAGACACTCAGGGTCAGGGGAAAATTCAATATATATCTGGTGATATCTCGGGTGCTATTAGAGATAGCGCAATAAACCAAAGTGAATTATCTGCAGGAGGCCCCGGCGCATGCATCTGTGCAGCGGGAACGACCTCGGACCACCAGGGGCCGAGAAAATCACCGTCTCATGGGGCCGGACTCTCAGGGTCGGGAGAAAATCAAATATATATCTGGTGATATCTCGGGTGCTATTACAGATAGCGCAATAAATCAAAGTGCAATGTCTGTAGGAGGCCCTGGCGCATGAATCTGGACAGCGGGTACGACCTCGGACCACCAGGGGCCGAGAAAACCACCGTCTCATGGGGCCGGACACTCAGGGTCAGGGGAAAATCCAATATATATCTGGTGATGTCTCGGGTGCTATTAGAGATAGCGCAATAAACCTACGTGAATTATCTGCAGGAGGCCCTGGCGCATGCATCTGTGCAGCGGGAACGACCTCGGACCACCTGGGGCCTGAAAACCACAGTCTCATGGGGCCGGACACTCAGGGTCAAGGGAAAATCCAATATATATGTGGTGATATCTCGGCTGCTATTACAGATAGCACAATAAATCAAAGTGCATTGTCTGTAGGAGGCCCTGGCGCATGAATCTGGACAGCGGGTACGACCTGGGACAACCAGGGGCCGAGAAAACCACAGTCTCATGGGACCGGACACTCAGGGTCAGGGGAAAATCCAATATATATCTGGTGATATCTCGGGTGCTATTAGAGATAGCGCAATGAACCAAAGTGAATTATCTGCTGGAGGCCCTGGCGCATGCATCTGTGCAGCGGGAACGACATCGGACCACCAGGGGCCGAGAAAACCACCGTCTCATGGGGCCGGACACTCAGGGTCAGGGGAAAATCATATATATATCTGGTGATATCTCGGGTGCTATTAGAGATAGCGCAATAAACCAAAGTGAATTATCTGCAGGAGGCCCGGGCGCACGCATCTGTGCAGCGGGAACGACCTCGGACCACCAGGGGCCGAGAAAATCACCGTCTCATGGGGCCGGACACTCAGGGTCGGGGAAAAATCCAATATATATCTAGTGATATCTCGGGTGCTATTATAGATAGCGCAATAAATCAAAGTGCATTGTCTGTAGGAGGCCCTGGCGGATGAATCTGGCCAGCGGGAACGACCTCGGAGCACCAGGGGCCGAGAAAACCACCGTCTCATGGGGCCGAACACTCAGGGTCGGGGAAAAATCCAATATATATCTGGTGATATGTTTGGTGCTATTAGAGATAGCGCAATAAACTAAAGTGAATTATCTGCAGGAGGCCCTGGCGCACGCATCTATGCAGCGGGAACGACCTCGGACCACCAGGGGCCGAGAAAACCACCGTCTCATGGGGCCGGACGCTCAGGGTCATTGAAAAATCCAATATATATCTGGTGATATCTTGGGTGCTATTACAGATAGCGCAATAAGTCAAAGTGCATTGTCTGCGGGAGGCCCTGGCGCATGAATCTGGACAGCGGGTACGACCTGGGACCACCAGGGGCCGAGAAAACCACAGTCTCATGGGACCGGACACTCAGGGTCAGGGGAAAATCCAATATATATCTGGTGATATCTCGGGTGCTATTAGAGATAGCGCAATGAACCAAAGTGAATTATCTGCTGGATGCCCTGGCGCATGCATCTGTGCAGCGGGAACGACATCGGACCACCAGGGGCCGAGAAAACCACCGTCTCATAGGGCCGGACACTCAGGGTCAGGGGAAAATCATATATATATCTGGTGATATCTCGGGTGCTATTACAGATAGCGCAATAAATCAAAGTGCATTGTCTGTAGGAGGCCCTGGCGCATGAATCTGTGCAGCGGGAACGAGCTCGGACCACCAGGGGCGGAGAAAACCACTGTCTCATGGGGCCAGACACTCAGGGTCAGGGGAAAATTCAATATATATCTGGTGATATCTCGGGTGCTATTAGAGATAGCGCAATAAACCAAAGTGAATTATCTGCAGGAGGCCCCGGCGCATGCATCTGTGCAGCGGGAACGACCTCGGACCACCAGGGGCCGAGAAAATCACCGTCTCATGGGGCCGGACTCTCAGGGTCGGGAGAAAATCAAATATATATCTGGTGATATCTCGGGTGCTATTACAGATAGCGCAATAAATCAAAGTGCAATGTCTGTAGGAGGCCCTGGCGCATGAATCTGTGCAGCGGGAACGACCTCGGACCACCAGAGGCGGAGAAAACCACTGTCTCATGGGGCCAGACACTCAGGGTCAGGGGAAAATTCAATATATATCTGGTGATATCTCGGGTGCTATTAGAGATAGCGCAATAAACCAAAGTTAATTATCTGCAGGAGGCCCGGGCGCATGAATCTGGCCAGCGGGAACGACCTCAGACCACCAGGGGCCGAGAAAATCACCGTCTCATGGGGCCGGACACTCAAGGTCAGGGGAAAATCCAATATGTATCTGGTGATATCTCGGGTGCTATTAGAGACAGCGCAATAAACCAAAGTGAATTATCTGCAGGAGGCCCGGGCGCATGCATCTGGCCAGCGGGAACGACCTCAGACCACCAGGGGCCGAGAAAATCACCGTCTCATGGGGCCGGACACTCAGGGTCAGGGGAAAATCCAATATATATCTGGTGATATCTCGGGTGCTATTACACATAGCGCAATAAATCAAAGTGCATTGTCTGTAGGAGGCCCTGGCGCATGAATCTGTGCAGCGGGAACGAGCTCGGACCACCAGGGGCGGAGAAAACCACTGTCTCATGGGGCCAGACACTCACGGTCAGGGGAAAATTCAATATATATCTGGTGATATCTCGGCTGCTATTACAGATAGCGCAATAAATCAAAGTGCATTGTCTGTAGGATGCCCTGGCGCATGAACCTGGGCAGCGGGAACGACCTCGGACCACCAGGGGCCGAGAAAACCACCGTCTCATGGGGCCGGACACTCAGGGTCAGGGGAAAATCCAATATATATCTGGTGATATCTCGGGTGCTATTAGAGATAGCGCAATAAACCTACGTGAATTATCTGCAGGAGGCCCTGGCGCATGCATCTGTGCAGCGGGAACGACCTCGGACCACCAGGGGCCTGAAAACCACAGTCTCATGGGGCCGGACACTCAGGGTCAAGGGAAAATCCAATATATATGTGGTGATATCTCGGCTGCTATTACAGATAGCGCAATAAATCAAAGTGCATTGTCTGTAGGAGGCCCTGGCGCATGAATCTGGACAGCGGGTACGACCTGGGACCACCAGGGGCCGAGAAAACCACAGTCTCATGGGACCGGACACTCAGGGTCAGGGGAAAATCATATATATATCTGGTGATATCTCGGGTGCTATTAGAGATAGCGCAATGAACCAAAGTGAATTATCTGCTGGATGCCCTGGCGCATGCATCTGTGCAGCGGGAACGACATCGGACCACCAGGGGCCGAGAAAACCACCGTCTCATAGGGCCGGACACTCAGGGTCAGGGGAAAATCATATATATATCTGGTGATATCTCGGGTGCTATTACAGATAGCGCAATAAATCAAAGTGCATTGTCTGTAGGAGGCCCTGGCGCATGAATCTGTGCAGCGGGAACGAGCTCGGACCACCAGGGGCGGAGAAAACCACTGTCTCATGGGGCCAGACACTCAGGGTCAGGGGAAAATTCAATATATATCTGGTGATATCTCGGGTGCTATTAGAGATAGCGCAATAAACCAAAGTGAATTATCTGCAGGAGGCCCCGGCGCATGCATCTGTGCAGCGGGAACGACCTCGGACCACCAGGGGCCGAGAAAATCACCGTCTCATGGGGCCGGACTCTCAGGGTCGGGAGAAAATCAAATATATATCTGGTGATATCTCGGGTGCTATTACAGATAGCGCAATAAATCAAAGTGCAATGTCTGTAGGAGGCCCTGGCGCATGAATCTGTGCAGCGGGAACGACCTCGGACCACCAGAGGCGGAGAAAACCACTGTCTCATGGGGCCAGACACTCAGGGTCAGGGGAAAATTCAATATATATCTGGTGATATCTCGGGTGCTATTAGAGATAGCGCAATAAACCAAAGTTAATTATCTGCAGGAGGCCCGGGCGCATGAATCTGGCCAGCGGGAACGACCTCAGACCACCAGGGGCCGAGAAAATCACCGTCTCATGGGGCCGGACACTCAAGGTCAGGGGAAAATCCAATATGTATCTGGTGATATCTCGGGTGCTATTAGAGACAGCGCAATAAACCAAAGTGAATTATCTGCAGGAGGCCCGGGCGCATGCATCTGGCCAGCGGGAACGACCTCAGACCACCAGGGGCCGAGAAAATCACCGTCTCATGGGGCCGGACACTCAGGGTCAGGGGAAAATCCAATATATATCTGGTGATATCTCGGGTGCTATTACACATAGCGCAATAAATCAAAGTGCATTGTCTGTAGGAGGCCCTGGCGCATGAATCTGTGCAGCGGGAACGAGCTCGGACCACCAGGGGCGGAGAAAACCACTGTCTCATGGGGCCAGACACTCACGGTCAGGGGAAAATTCAATATATATCTGGTGATATCTCGGCTGCTATTACAGATAGCGCAATAAATCAAAGTGCATTGTCTGTAGGATGCCCTGGCGCATGAACCTGGGCAGCGGGAACGACCTCGGACCACCAGGGGCCGAGAAAACCACCGTCTCATGGGGCCGGACACTCAGGGTCAGGGGAAAATCCAATATATATCTGGTGATATCTCGGGTGCTATTAGAGATAGCGCAATAAACCTACGTGAATTATCTGCAGGAGGCCCTGGCGCATGCATCTGTGCAGCGGGAACGACCTCGGACCACCAGGGGCCTGAAAACCACAGTCTCATGGGGCCGGACACTCAGGGTCAAGGGAAAATCCAATATATATGTGGTGATATCTCGGCTGCTATTACAGATAGCGCAATAAATCAAAGTGCATTGTCTGTAGGAGGCCCTGGCGCATGAATCTGGACAGCGGGTACGACCTGGGACCACCAGGGGCCGAGAAAACCACAGTCTCATGGGACCGGACACTCAGGGTCAGGGGAAAATCATATATATATCTGGTGATATCTCGGGTGCTATTAGAGATAGCGCAATGAACCAAAGTGAATTATCTGCTGGATGCCCTGGCGCATGCATCTGTGCAGCGGGAACGACATCGGACCACCAGGGGCCGAGAAAACCACCGTCTCATAGGGCCGGACACTCAGGGTCAGGGGAAAATCATATATATATCTGGTGATATCTCGGGTGCTATTACAGATAGCGCAATAAATCAAAGTGCATTGTCTGTAGGAGGCCCTGGCGCATGAATCTGTGCAGCGGGAACGAGCTCGGACCACCAGGGGCGGAGAAAACCACTGTCTCATGGGGCCAGACACTCAGGGTCAGGGGAAAATTCAATATATATCTGGTGATATCTCGGGTGCTATTAGAGATAGCGCAATAAACCAAAGTGAATTATCTGCAGGAGGCCCCGGCGCATGCATCTGTGCAGCGGGAACGACCTCGGACCACCAGGGGCCGAGAAAATCACCGTCTCATGGGGCCGGACTCTCAGGGTCGGGAGAAAATCAAATATATATCTGGTGATATCTCGGGTGCTATTACAGATAGCGCAATAAATCAAAGTGCAATGTCTGTAGGAGGCCCTGGCGCATGAATCTGTGCAGCGGGAACGACCTCGGACCACCAGAGGCGGAGAAAACCACTGTCTCATGGGGCCAGACACTCAGGGTCAGGGGAAAATTCAATATATATCTGGTGATATCTCGGGTGCTATTAGAGATAGCGCAATAAACCAAAGTTAATTATCTGCAGGAGGCCCGGGCGCATGAATCTGGCCAGCGGGAACGACCTCAGACCACCAGGGGCCGAGAAAATCACCGTCTCATGGGGCCGGACACTCAAGGTCAGGGGAAAATCCAATATGTATCTGGTGATATCTCGGGTGCTATTAGAGACAGCGCAATAAACCAAAGTGAATTATCTGCAGGAGGCCCGGGCGCATGCATCTGGCCAGCGGGAACGACCTCAGACCACCAGGGGCCGAGAAAATCACCGTCTCATGGGGCCGGACACTCAGGGTCAGGGGAAAATCCAATATATATCTGGTGATATCTCGGGTGCTATTACACATAGCGCAATAAATCAAAGTGCATTGTCTGTAGGAGGCCCTGGCGCATGAATCTGTGCAGCGGGAACGAGCTCGGACCACCAGGGGCGGAGAAAACCACTGTCTCATGGGGCCAGACACTCACGGTCAGGGGAAAATTCAATATATATCTGGTGATATCTCGGCTGCTATTACAGATAGCGCAATAAATCAAAGTGCATTGTCTGTAGGATGCCCTGGCGCATGAACCTGGGCAGCGGGAACGACCTCGGACCACCAGGGGCCGAGAAAACCACCGTCTCATGGGGCCGGACACTCAGGGTCAGGGGAAAATCCAATATATATCTGGTGATATCTCGGGTGCTATTAGAGATAGCGCAATAAACCTACGTGAATTATCTGCAGGAGGCCCTGGCGCATGCATCTGTGCAGCGGGAACGACCTCGGACCACCAGGGGCCTGAAAACCACAGTCTCATGGGGCCGGACACTCAGGGTCAAGGGAAAATCCAATATATATGTGGTGATATCTCGGCTGCTATTACAGATAGCGCAATAAATCAAAGTGCATTGTCTGTAGGAGGCCCTGGCGCATGAATCTGGACAGCGGGTACGACCTGGGACCACCAGGGGCCGAGAAAACCACAGTCTCATGGGACCGGACACTCAGGGTCAGGGGAAAATCATATATATATCTGGAGATATCTCGGGTGCTATTAGAGATAGAGCAATAAACCAAAGTGAATTATCTGCAGGAGGCCCGGGCGCACGCATCTGTGCAGCGGGAACGACCTCGGACCACCAGGGGCCGAGAAAATCACCGTCTCATGGGGCCGGACACTCAGGGTCGGGGAAAAATCCAATATATATCTAGTGATATCTCGGGTGCTATTATAGATAGCGCAATAAATCAAAGTGCATTGTCTGTAGGAGGCCCTGGCGGATGAATCTGGCCAGCGGGAACGACCTCGGAGCACCAGGGGCCGAGAAAACCACCGTCTCATGGGGCCGGACACTCAGGGTCGGGGAAAAATCCAATATATCTGGTGATATGTTTGGTGCTATTAGAGATAGCGCAATAAACTAAAGTGAATTATCTGCAGGAGGCCCTGGCGCACGCATCTATGCAGCGGGAACGACCTCGGACCACCAGGGGCCGAGAAAACCACCGTCTCATGGGGCCGGACGCTCAGGGTCATTGAAAAATCCAATATATATCTGGTGATATCTTGGGTGCTATTACAGATAGCGCAATAAGTCAAAGTGCATTGTCTGCAGGAGGCCCGGGCGCTTGAATCTGGGCAGCGGGAACTACCTCGGACCACCAGGGGCCGAGAAAACCACCGTCTCATGGGGCCGGACACTCAGGGTCAGGGGAAAATCCAATATATATCTGGTGATATCTCGGGTGTTATTAGAGATAGCGCAATAAACCTACGTGAATTATCTGCAGGAGGCTCTGGCGCATGCATCTGTGCAGCGGGAACGACCTCGGACCACCAGGGGCCGAGAAAACCACAGTCTCATGGGGCCGGACACTCAGGGTCAGGGGAAAATCCAATATATATGTGGTGATATCTCAGCTGCTATTACAGATAGCGCAATAAATCAAAGTGCATTGTCTGTAGGAGGCCCTGTCGCCTGAATCTGGACAGCGGGAACGACCTGGGACCACCAGGGGCCGAGAAAACCACAGTCTTATGGGGCCGGACACTCAGGGTCAGGGGAAAATCCAATATATATCTGGTGATATCTCGGGTGCTCTTACAGATACCGCAATAAATCAAAGTGCATTGTCTGTAGGAGGCCGGGCGCATGAATCTGTGCAGCGGGAACGACCTCGGACCACCAGGGGCCGAGAAAACCACTGTCTCATGGGGCCGGACACTCAGGGTCACGGGAAAATCCATTATATATCTGGTGATATCTCGGGTGCTATTACAGATAGCGCAATAAATCAAAGTGCATTGTCTGTAGGAGGCCCTGGCGCATGAATCTGGACAGCGGGAACGACCTCGGACCACCAGGGGCCGAGAAAACCACAGTCTCATGGGGCCGGACACTCAGGGTCAGGGGAAAATCCAATATATATCTGGTGATATCTCGGGTGCTCTTACAGATACCGCAATAAATCAAAGTGCATTGTCTGTAGGAGGCCCGGGCGCATGAATCTGTGCAGCGGGAACGACCTCGGACCACCAGGGGCCGAGAAAACCACAGGCCTCATGGGGCCGGACACTCAGGGTCAGGGGAAAATCCAATATATATCTGGTGATATCTCGGGTGCTATTAGAGATACGGCAATAAACCAAAGTGAATTATCTGCAGGAGGCCCTGGCGCATGCATTTGTGCAGCGGGAACGACCTCGGACCACCAGCGGCCGAGAAAACCACCGTCTCATGGGGCCGGGCACTCAGGGTCAGGGAAAAATACCATATATATCTGGTGATATCTCGGTTGCTATTAGAGATAGCACAATAAACCAAAGTGAATTATCTGCAGGAGGCCCTGGCGCACGCATCTGTGCAGCGGGAACGACATCGGACCACCAGGGCCCGAGAAAACCACCGTCTCATGGGGCCGGACGCTCAGAGTCATTGAAAAATCCAATATATATCTGGTGATATCTCGGGTGCTATTAGAGATAGCGCAATAAACCAAAGTGAATCATCTGCAGGAGGCCCTGGCGCATGAATCTGGCCAGCGGGAACGACCTCGGTCCACCAGGGGCCGAGAAAACCAGCGTCTCATGGGGCCGGACACTCAGGGTCAGGGGAAAATCCAATATATATCTGGTGATATCTCGGGTGCTCTTACAGATACCGCAATAAATCAAAGTGCATTGTCTGTAGGAGGCCCGGGCGCATGAATCTGTGCAGCGGGAACGACCTCGGACCACCAGGGGCCGAGAAAACCACAGGCCTCATGGGGCCGGACACTCAGGGTCAGGGGAAAATCCATTATATATCTGGTGATATCTCGGGTGTTATTACAGATAGCGCAATAAATCAAAGTGCATTGTCTGTAGGAGGCCTTGGCGCATGGATCTTGGCAGCGGGAACGACCTCGGACCACCAGGGGCCGAGAAAACCACCGTCTCATGGGGCCGGACACTCAGGGTCAGGGGAAAATCCAATATATATCTGGTGATATCTCGGGTGCTATTAGAGATAGCGCAATAAACCAACGTGAATTATCTGCAGTAGGCCCTGGCGCATGCATCTGTGCAGCGGGAACGGCCTCGGAACACCAGTGGCCGAGAAAACCACCGTCTCATTGGGCCGAACACTCATGGTCGGGGAAAAATCCAATATATATCTGGTGATATGTTTGGTGCTATTAGAGATAGCGCAATAAATCAAAGTGCATTGTCTGTAGGAGGCTCTGGCGCATGAATCTGTGCAACGGGAACGACCTCGGACCACCAGGGGCCGAGAAAACCACCGTCTCATGGAGCCGGACACTCAGGGTCAGGGGAAAAATCCATTATATATCTGGTGATATCTCGGGTGCTATTAGAGATAGCGCAATAAACCAAAGTGAGTTATCTGCAGGAGGCCCTGCCGCATGAATCTGTGCAGCGGGAACGACCTCGGACCACCAGGGGCCGAGAAAACCACCGCATCATGGGGCCGGACACTCAGGGTCAGGGAAAAATCCAATATATATCTGGTGATATCTTGGGTGCTATTACAGATAGCGCAATAAGTCAAAGTGCATTGTCTGTAGGAGGCCCAGGCGCATGAATCTGTGCAGCGGGAGCGACCTCGGACCGCCAGGGGCCGAGTAAACCACAGTCTCATGGGGCCGGACACTCAGGGTCAGGGGAAAATCCAATATATATCTGGTGATATCTCGGGTGCTATTACAGATAGCGCAATAAATCAAAGTGCAATGTCTGTAGGAGGCCCTGGCGCATGAATCTGTGCAGCGGGAACGACCTCGGACCACCAGAGGCGGAGAATACCACTGTCTCATGGGGCCGGACACTCAGGGTCTGGGGAAAATCCAATATATATCTGGTGATATCTCGGGTGCTATTAGAGATAGCGCAATAAACCAAAGTGAATTATCTGCAGGAGGCCCTGGCGCACGCATCTGTGCAGCGGGAACGACCTCGGACCACCAGGGGCCGAGAAAATCACCGTCTCATGGGGCCGGACACTCAGGGTCAGGGAAAAATCCAATATATATCTATTGATATCTCGGGTGCTATTATAGATAGCGCAATAAATCAAAGTGCATTGTCTGTAGGAGGCCCTGGCGGATGAATCTGGCCAGCGGGAACGACCTCGGACCACCAGGAGCCGAGAAAACCACCGTCTCATGGGGCCGGACACTCGGGGTCGGGGAAAAATCCAATATATATCTGGTGATATGTTTGGTGCTATAAGAGATAGCGCAATAAACTAAAGTGAATTATCTGCAGGAGGCCCTGGCGCACGCATCTGTGCACCGGGAACGACCTCGGACCACCAGGGGCCGAGAAAACCACCGTCTCATGGGGCCGGACGCTCAGGGTCATTGAAAAATCCAATATATATCAGGTTATATCTTGGGTGCTATTACAGATAGCGCAATAAGTCAAAGTGCATTGTCTGTAGGAGGCCCGGGCGCATGAATCTGTGCAGCGGGAACGACCTCGGACCACCAGGGGCCGAGAAAACCACTGCCTCATGGGGCCGGACACTCAGGGTCAGGGGAAAATCCATTATATATCTGGTGATATCTCCGGTGCAATTACAGACAGCGCAATAAATCAAAGTGCAATGTCTGTAGGAGGCCCTGGCGCATGAATCTGTGCAGCGGGAACGACCTCGGACCACCAGAGGCGGAGAAAACCACTGTCTCATGGGGCCGGACACTCAGGGTCTGGGAAAAATCCAATATATATCTAGTGATATCTCGGGTGCTATTATAGATAGCGCAATAAATCAAAGTGCATTGTCTGTAGGAGGCCCTGGCGGATGAATGTGGCCAGCGGGAACGACCTCGGACCACCAGGGGCCGAGAAAACCACCGTCTCGTGGGGCCGGACACTCAGGGTCGGGGAAAAATCCAATATATATCTGGTGATATGTTTGGTCCTATTAGAGATAGCGCAATAAACTAAAGTGAATTATCTGCAGGAGGCCCTGGCGCACGCATCTGTGCAGCGGGAACGACCGCTGACCACCAGGGGCCGAGAAAACCACCGTCTCATGGGGCCGGACGCTCAGGGTCATTGAAAAATCCAATATATATCTGGTGATATCTCGGGTGCTATTAGAGATAGCGCAATAAACCAAAGTGAATTAACTGCAGGAGGCCCTGGCGCATGAATCTGGCCAGCGGGAACGACCTCGGACCACCGGGGGCCGAGAAAACCACCGTCTCATGGGGCCGGACACTCAGGGTCAGGGAAAAATCCAATATATATCTGGTGATATCTTGGGTGCTATTACAGATAGCGCAATAAATCAAAGTGCATTGTCTGTAGGAGGCCCTGGCGCATGAATCTGGACAGCGGGAACGACCTCGGACCACCGGGGGCCGAGAAAACCACCGTCTCATGGGGCCGGACACTCAGGGTCAGGGGAATATCATATATATATCTGGTGATATCTCGGGTGCTATTACAGATAGCGCAATAAATCAAAGTGCAATGTCTGTAGGAGGCCCTGGCGCATGAATCTGTGCAGCGGGAACGACCTCGGACCACCAGAGGCGGAGAAAACCACTGTCTCATGGGGCCGGACACTCAGGGTCTGGGGAAAATCCAATATATATCTGGTGATATCTCGGGTGCTATTAGAGATAGCGCAATAAACCAAAGTGAATTATCTGCAGGAGGCCCTGTCGCACGCATCTGTGCAGCGGGAACGACCTCGGACCACCAGGGGCCGAGAAAATCACCGTCTCATGGGGCCGGACACTCAGGGTCAGGGAAAAATCCAATATATATCTATTGATATCTCGGGTGCTATTATAGATAGCGCAATAAATCAAAGTGCATTGTCTGTAGGAGGCCCTGGCGGATGAATCTGGCCAGCGGGAACGACCTCGGACCACCAGGAGCCGAGAAAACCACCGTCTCATGGGGCCGGACACACAGGGTCGGGGAAAAATCCAATATATATCTGGTGATATGTTTGGTGCTATTAGAGATAGCGCAATAAACTAAAGTGAATTATCTGCAGGAGGCCCTGGCGCACGCATCTGTGCACCGGGAACGACCTCGGACCACCAGGGGCCGAGAAAACCACCGTCTCATGGGGCCGGACGCTCAGGGTCATTGAAAAATCCAATATATATCTGGTGATATCTTGGGTGCTATTACAGATAGCGCAATAAGTCAAAGTGCATTGTCTGTAGGAGGCCCGGGCGCATGAATCTGTGCAGCGGGAACGACATCGGACCACCAGGGGTCGAGAAAACCACTGTCTCATGGGGCCGGACACTCAGGGTCAGGGGAAAATCCATTATATATCTGGTGATATCTCCGGTGCTATTACAGATAGTGCAATAAATCAAAGTGCAATGTCTGTAGGAGGCCCTGGCGCATGAATCTGTGCAGCGGGAACGACCTCGGACCACCAGAGTCGGAGAAAACCACTGTCTCATGGGGCCGGACACTCAGGGTCTGGGGAAAATCCAATATATATCTGGTGATATCTCGGGTGCTATTAGAGATAGCGCAATAAACCAAAGTGAATTATCTGCAGGAGGCCCTGGCGCACGCATCTGTGCAGCGGGAACGACCTCGGACCACCAGGGGCCGAGAAAATCACCGTCTCATGGGGCCGGACACTCAGGGTCAGGGAAAAATCCAATATATATCTGGTGATATCTTGGGTGCTATTACAGATGGCGCAATAAGTCAAAGTGCATTGTCTGTAGGAGGCCCGGGCGCATGAATCTGTGCAGCGGGAACGACCTTGGACCACCAGGGGCCGAGAAAACCACTGTCTCATGGGGCCGGACACTCAGGGTCAGGGGAAAATCCATTATATATCTGGTGATATCTCCGGTGCTATTACAGATAGCGCAATAAATCAAAGTGCAATGTCTGTAGGAGGCCCTGGAGCATGAATCTGTGCAGCGGGAACGACCTCGGACCACCAGAGGCGGAGAAAACCACTGTCTCATGGGGCCGGACACTCAGGGTCTGGGGAAAATCCAATATATATCTGGTGATATCTCGGGTGCTATTAGAGATAGCGCAATAAACCAAAGTGAATTATCTGCAGGAGGCCCTGGCGCACGCATCTGTGCAGCGGGAACGACCTCGGACCACCAGGGGCCGAGAAAATCACCGTCTCATGGGGCCGGACACTCAGGGTCAGGGAAAAATCCAATATATATCTAGTGATATCTCGGGTGCTATTACAGATAGCGCAATAAGTCAAAGGGCATTGTCTGTAGGAGGCCATGGCGCATGAATCTGTTCAGCGGGAACGACCTCGGACCACCAGGGGCCGAGAGAACCACAGTCTCATGGGGCCGGACACTCAGGGTCAGGGGAAAATCCAATATATATCTGGTGATATCTCGGGTGCTATTAGAGATAGCGCAATAAACCAAAGTGAATTATCTGCAAGAGGCCCTGGCGCATGAATCTGTGCAGCGGGAACGACCTCGGACCACCAGGGGCCGAAAAAATCACCGTCTCATGGGGCCGGACACTCAGGGTCAGGGGAAAATCCAATATATATCTGGTGATATCTCGGGTGCTATTAGAGATACGGCAATAAACCAAAGTGCATTGTCCGTGGGAGGCCCTTGCGCATGAATCTGAGCAGCAGGAACGACGTCGGACCACCAGAGGCCGAGGAAATTACAGATTTTCGGTATCCGTCACCCAATGTCATGTAAAAATCCAGCATATATCTGGTGATATCTCGGGTTCTATTACAGATAGCGCGACAAATCAAAGTGCATTGTGTGCAGGAGGCCCTGGCGCATGAATCTGTGCAGCCGGAACGACCTCGGACCACCAGGGGCCGAGAAAACCACCGTCTCATGGGACCGGACACTCAGGGTCAGGGTAGAATCCAATATATATCTGGTGATATCTCGGGTGCTATTACACATAGCGCAATAAATCAAAGTGCATTGTCTGTAGGAGGCCCTGGCGCATGAATCTGGCCAGCGGGAACGACCTCGGACCACCAGGGGCCGAGAAAACCACAGTCTCATGGGGCCGGACACTCAGGGTCAGGGGAAAATCCAATATATATCTGGTGATATCTCGGGTGCTATTAGAGATACGGCAATAAAACAAAGTGAATTATCTGCAGGAGGCCCTGGCACATGCATCTGTGCAGCGGGAACGACCTCGGACCACCAGGGGCCGAGAAAACCACCGTCTCATGGGGCCGGGCACTCAGGGTCAGGGAAAAATACCATATATATCTGGTGATATCTCGGTTGCTATTAGAGATAGCGCAATAAACCAAAGTGAATTATCTGCAAGAGGCCCTTGCGCATGAATCTGAGCCGCAGGAACGACATCGGACCACCAGATGCCGAGGAAATTACAGATTTTCTGTATCCGTCACCCAATGTCATGTAAAAATCCAGCATATATCTGGTGACATTTCGGGTTCTATTACAGATAGCGCGACAAATCAAAGTGCATTGTCTGCAGGAGGCCCTGGCGCATGAATCTTTGCAGCGGGAACGACCCCGGACCACCAGGGGCCGAGAAAACCACCGTCTCATGAGGCCGGACACTCAGGGTCAGGGGAAAATCCAATATATATATGGTGATATCTCGGGTGCAATTAGAGATACGGCAATAAAACAAAGTGAATTATCTGCAGGAGGCCCTGGCACATGCATCTGTGCAGCGGGAACGACCTCGGACCACCAGGGGCCGAGAAAACCACAGTCTCATGGGGCCGGACACTCAGGGTCAGAGAAAAATACAATATATATCTGGTGATATCTCGGGTGCTATTAGAGATAGCGCAATAAACCAAAGTGAATTATGTGCAGGAGGCCCTGGCGCACGCATCTGTGCAGCGGGAACGACCTCGGACCACCAGGGGCCGAGAAAACCACCGTCTCATGGGGCCGGACGCTCAGAGTCATTGAAAAATCCAATATATATCTGGTGATATCTCGGGTGCTATTACACATAGCGCAATAAATCAAAGTGCATTGTCTGTAGGAGGCCCTGGCGCATGAATCTGTTCAGCGGGAACGACCTCGGACCACCAGGGGCCGAGAGAACCACAGTCTCATGGGGCCGGACACTCAGGGTCAGGGGAAAATCCAATATATATCTGGTGATATGTTTGGTGCTATTAGAGATAGCGCAATAAACCAAAGTGAATTATCTGCAGGAGGCCCTGGCGCATGAATATCTGCAGCGGGAACGACCTCGGACCACCAGGGGCCGACAATACCACCGTCTCATGGGGCCGGACACTCAGGGTCAGGGAAAAATCCAATATATATCTGGTGTTATCTCGGTTGCTATTAGAGATAGCGCAATAAACCAAAGTGAATTATCTGCAGGATGCCCTGGCGCATGAATCTGTGCAGCGGGAACAACCTCGGACCACCGGGGGCCGAGAAAACCACCGTCTCATGGGACCGGACACTCAGGGTCAGGGAAAAATCCAATATATATCTGGTGATATCTTGGGTGCTATTACAGATAGCGCAATAAGTCAAAGGGCATTGTCTGTAGGAGGCCCTGGCGCATGAATCTGTTCAGCGGGAACGACCTCGGACCACCAGGGGCCGAGAGAACCACAGTCTCATGGGGCCGGACACTCAGGGTCAGGGGAAAATCCAATATATATCTGGTGATATCTCGGGTGCTATTACAGATAGCGCAATAAACCAAAGTGAATTATCTGCAGGAGGCCCTGGCGCATGAATCTGTGGAGCGGGAACGACCTCGGACCACCAGGGGCCGAGAAAATCACCGTCTCATGGGGCCGGACACTCAGCGTCAGGGGAAAATCCAATATATATCTGGTGATATCTCGGGTGCTATTAGAGATACGGCAATAAACCAAACTGCATTGTCCGTGGGAGGCCCTTGCGCATGAATCTGAGCCGCAGGAACGACATCGGACCACCAGATGCCGAGGAAATTACAGATTTTCTGTATCCGTCACCCAATGTCATGTAAAAATCCAGCATATATCTGGTGACATTTCGGGTTCTATTACAGATAGCGCGACAAATCAAAGTGCATTGTCTGCAGGAGGCTCTGGCGCATGAATCTTTGCAGCGGGAACGACCCCGGACCACCAGGGGCCGAGAAAACCACCGTCTCATGAGGCCGGACACTCAGGGTCAGGGGAAAATCCAATATATATATGGTGATATCTCGGCTGCAATTAGAGATAGCGCAATAAACCAAAGTGAATTACCTGCAGGAGGCCCTGGCGCATGCATCTGTGCAGCGGGAACGACCTCGGACCACCAGGGGCCGAGAAAACCACCGTCTCATGGGGCCGGACACTCAGGGTCAGGGGAAAATCCAATATATATCTAGTGATTTCTCGGGTGCTATTAGAGATAGCGCAATAAAGCAAAGTGAAATGTCTGCAGGAGGCCCTGGCGCATGCATCTGTGCAGCGGGAACGACCTCGAACCACCAGGGTCCGAGAAAACCACCGTATCATGGGGCCGGACACTCAGGGTCAAGGAAAAATCCAATATATATCTGGCGATATCTCGGGTGCTACTACAGATAGCGCAATAAGTCAAAGTGCATTGTCTGCAGGAGGACCTGGCGCATGAATCTGGTCAGCGGGAACGACCTCGGACCACCAGGAGCCGAGAAAACCACCGTCTCATGGGGCCGGACACACAGGGTCGGGGAAAAATCCAATATATATCTGGTGATATGTTTGGTGCTATTAGAGATAGCGCAATAAACTAAAGTGAATTATCTGCAGGAGGCCCTGGCGCACGCATCTGTGCACCGGGAACGACCTCGGACCACCAGGGGCCGAGAAAACCACCGTCTCATGGGGCCGGACGCTCAGGGTCATTGAAAAATCCAATATATATCTGGTGATATCTTGGGTGCTATTACAGATAGCGCAATAAGTCAAAGTGCATTGTCTGTAGGAGGCCCGGGCGCATGAATCTGTGCAGCGGGAACGACATCGGACCACCAGGGGTCGAGAAAACCACTGTCTCATGGGGCCGGACACTCAGGGTCAGGGGAAAATCCATTATATATCTGGTGATATCTCCGGTGCTATTACAGATAGTGCAATAAATCAAAGTGCAATGTCTGTAGGAGGCCCTGGCGCATGAATCTGTGCAGCGGGAACGACCTCGGACCACCAGAGGCGGAGAAAACCACTGTCTCATGGGGCCGGACACTCAGGGTCTGGGGAAAATCCAATATATATCTGGTGATATCTCGGGTGCTATTAGAGATAGCGCAATAAACCAAAGTGAATTATCTGCAGGAGGCCCTGGCGCACGCATCTGTGCAGCGGGAACGACCTCGGACCACCAGGGGCCGAGAAAATCACCGTCTCATGGGGCCGGACACTCAGGGTCAGGGAAAAATCCAATATATATCTGGTGATATCTTGGGTGCTATTACAGATGGCGCAATAAGTCAAAGTGCATTGTCTGTAGGAGGCCCGGGCGCATGAATCTGTGCAGCGGGAACGACCTTGGACCACCAGGGGCCGAGAAAACCACTGTCTCATGGGGCCGGACACTCAGGGTCAGGGGAAAATCCATTATATATCTGGTGATATCTCCGGTGCTATTACAGATAGCGCAATAAATCAAAGTGCAATGTCTGTAGGAGGCCCTGGAGCATGAATCTGTGCAGCGGGAACGACCTCGGACCACCAGAGGCGGAGAAAACCACTGTCTCATGGGGCCGGACACTCAGGGTCTGGGGAAAATCCAATATATATCTGGTGATATCTCGGGTGCTATTAGAGATAGCGCAATAAACCAAAGTGAATTATCTGCAGGAGGCCCTGGCGCACGCATCTGTGCAGCGGGAACGACCTCGGACCACCAGGGGCCGAGAAAATCACCGTCTCATGGGGCCGGACACTCAGGGTCAGGGAAAAATCCAATATATATCTAGTGATATCTCGGGTGCTATTACAGATAGCGCAATAAGTCAAAGGGCATTGTCTGTAGGAGGCCATGGCGCATGAATCTGTTCAGCGGGAACGACCTCGGACCACCAGGGGCCGAGAGAACCACAGTCTCATGGGGCCGGACACTCAGGGTCAGGGGAAAATCCAATATATATCTGGTGATATCTCGGGTGCTATTACAGATAGCGCAATAAACCAAAGTGAATTATCTGCAAGAGGCCCTGGCGCATGAATCTGTGCAGCGGGAACGACCTCGGACCACCAGGGGCCGAAAAAATCACCGTCTCATGGGGCCGGACACTCAGGGTCAGGGGAAAATCCAATATATATCTGGTGATATCTCGGGTGCTATTAGAGATACGGCAATAAACCAAAGTGCATTGTCCGTGGGAGGCCCTTGCGCATGAATCTGAGCAGCAGGAACGACGTCGGACCACCAGAGGCCGAGGAAATTACAGATTTTCGGTATCCGTCACCCAATGTCATGTAAAAATCCAGCATATATCTGGTGATATCTCGGGTTCTATTACAGATAGCGCGACAAATCAAAGTGCATTGTCTGCAGGAGGCCCTGGCGCATGAATCTGTGCAGCCGGAACGACCTCGGACCACCAGGGGCCGAGAAAACCACCGTCTCATGGGACCGGACACTCAGGGTCAGGGTAGAATCCAATATATATCTGGTGATATCTCGGGTGCTATTACACATAGCGCAATAAATCAAAGTGCATTGTCTGTAGGAGGCCCTGGCGCATGAATCTGGCCAGCGGGAACGACCTCGGACCACCAGGGGCCGAGAAAACCACAGTCTCATGGGGCCGGACACTCAGGGTCAGGGGAAAATCCAATATATATCTGGTGATATCTCGGGTGCTATTAGAGATACGGCAATAAAACAAAGTGAATTATCTGCAGGAGGCCCTGGCACATGCATCTGTGCAGCGGGAACGACCTCGGACCACCAGGGGCCGAGAAAACCACCGTCTCATGGGGCCGGGCACTCAGGGTCAGGGAAAAATACCATATATATCTGGTGATATCTCGGTTGCTATTAGAGATAGCGCAATAAACCAAAGTGAATTATCTGCAAGAGGCCCTTGCGCATGAATCTGAGCCGCAGGAACGACATCGGACCACCAGATGCCGAGGAAATTACAGATTTTCTGTATCCGTCACCCAATGTCATGTAAAAATCCAGCATATATCTGGTGACATTTCGGGTTCTATTACAGATAGCGCGACAAATCAAAGTGCATTGTCTGCAGGAGGCCCTGGCGCATGAATCTTTGCAGCGGGAACGACCCCGGACCACCAGGGGCCGAGAAAACCACCGTCTCATGAGGCCGGACACTCAGGGTCAGGGGAAAATCCAATATATATATGGTGATATCTCGGGTGCTATTAGAGATACGGCAATAAAACAAAGTGAATTATCTGCAGGAGGCCCTGGCACATGCATCTGTGCAGCGGGAACGACCTCGGACCACCAGGGGCCGAGAAAACCACAGTCTCATGGGGCCGGACACTCAGGGTCAGAGAAAAATACAATATATATCTGGTGATATCTCGGGTGCTATTAGAGATAGCGCAATAAACCAAAGTGAATTATGTGCAGGAGGCCCTGGCGCACGCATCTGTGCAGCGGGAACGACCTCGGACCACCAGGGGCCGAGAAAACCACCGTCTCATGGGGCCGGACGCTCAGAGTCATTGAAAAATCCAATATATATCTGGTGATATCTCGGGTGCTATTACACATAGCGCAATAAATCAAAGTGCATTGTCTGTAGGAGGCCCTGGCGCATGAATCTGTTCAGCGGGAACGACCTCGGACCACCAGGGGCCGAGAGAACCACAGTCTCATGGGGCCGGACACTCAGGGTCAGGGGAAAATCCAATATATATCTGGTGATATGTTTGGTGCTATTAGAGATAGCGCAATAAACCAAAGTGAATTATCTGCAGGAGGCCCTGGCGCATGAATATCTGCAGCGGGAACGACCTCGGACCACCAGGGGCCGACAATACCACCGTCTCATGGGGCCGGACACTCAGGGTCAGGGAAAAATCCAATATATATCTGGTGTTATCTCGGTTGCTATTAGAGATAGCGCAATAAACCAAAGTGAATTATCTGCAGGATGCCCTGGCGCATGAATCTGTGCAGCGGGAACAACCTCGGACCACCGGGGGCCGAGAAAACCACCGTCTCATGGGACCGGACACTCAGGGTCAGGGAAAAATCCAATATATATCTGGTGATATCTTGGGTGCTATTACAGATAGCGCAATAAGTCAAAGGGCATTGTCTGTAGGAGGCCCTGGCGCATGAATCTGTTCAGCGGGAACGACCTCGGACCACCAGGGGCCGAGAGAACCACAGTCTCATGGGGCCGGACACTCAGGGTCAGGGGAAAATCCAATATATATCTGGTGATATCTCGGGTGCTATTACAGATAGCGCAATAAACCAAAGTGAATTATCTGCAGGAGGCCCTGGCGCATGAATCTGTGGAGCGGGAACGACCTCGGACCACCAGGGGCCGAGAAAATCACCGTCTCATGGGGCCGGACACTCAGCGTCAGGGGAAAATCCAATATATATCTGGTGATATCTCGGGTGCTATTAGAGATACGGCAATAAACCAAACTGCATTGTCCGTGGGAGGCCCTTGCGCATGAATCTGAGCCGCAGGAACGACATCGGACCACCAGATGCCGAGGAAATTACAGATTTTCTGTATCCGTCACCCAATGTCATGTAAAAATCCAGCATATATCTGGTGACATTTCGGGTTCTATTACAGATAGCGCGACAAATCAAAGTGCATTGTCTGCAGGAGGCTCTGGCGCATGAATCTTTGCAGCGGGAACGACCCCGGACCACCAGGGGCCGAGAAAACCACCGTCTCATGAGGCCGGACACTCAGGGTCAGGGGAAAATCCAATATATATATGGTGATATCTCGGCTGCAATTAGAGATAGCGCAATAAACCAAAGTGAATTACCTGCAGGAGGCCCTGGCGCATGCATCTGTGCAGCGGGAACGACCTCGGACCAGCAGGGGCCGAGAAAACCACCGTCTCATGGGGCCGGACACTCAGGGTCAGGGGAAAATCCAATATATATCTAGTGATTTCTCGGGTGCTATTAGAGATAGCGCAATAAAGCAAAGTGAAATGTCTGCAGGAGGCCCTGGCGCATGCATCTGTGCAGCGGGAACGACCTCGAACCACCAGGGTCCGAGAAAACCACCGTATCATGGGGCCGGACACTCAGGGTCAAGGAAAAATCCAATATATATCTGGCGATATCTCGGGTGCTACTACAGATAGCGCAATAAGTCAAAGTGCATTGTCTGCAGGAGGACCTGGCGCATGAATCTGGTCAGCGGGAACGACCTCGGACCACCAGGGGCCGAGAGAACCACCGTCACATGGGGCCGGACACTCAGGGTCAGGGGAAAATCCAATACATATGTGGTGATTTCTCGGGTGCTATTAGAGATAGCGCAATAAACCAAAGTGAAATGTCTGCAGGAGGCCCTGGCGCATGCATCTGTGCAGCGGGAACGACCTCGGACCACCAGGGGCCGAGAAAACCACCGTCTCATGGGGCCGGACACTCAGGGTCAGGGAAAAATCCAATATATAT
This sequence comes from Nomia melanderi, assembly GCF_051020985.1. Taxonomy (NCBI): domain Eukaryota; kingdom Metazoa; phylum Arthropoda; class Insecta; order Hymenoptera; family Halictidae; genus Nomia; species Nomia melanderi. The sequence continues at coordinate 113,571 of NW_027475155.1, read as the reverse complement.
CTGGTGTTATCTCGGATGCTATTACAGGTAGCGCAATAAATCAAAGTGCATTGTCTGTAGGAGGCCCTGGCGCATGAATCTGGCCAGCGGGAACGACCTCGGACCACCAGGGGCCGAGAAAACCACAGTCTCATGGGGTCGGACACTCAGGGTCAGGGAAAAATCCAATATATATCTGGTGATATCTCGGGTGCTACTAGAGATAGCGCACTAAACCAAAGTGAATTATCTGCAGGAGGCCCTGGCGCATGAATCTGTGCAGCGGGAACGACCTCGGACCACCAGGGGCCGAGACAACCACCGTCTCATGGGGCCGGACACTCAGGGTCAGGGGAAAATCCAACATATATCCGGTGATATCTCGGGTGCTATTAGAGATAGCGAAATAAACCAAAGTGAATTATCTGCAGGAGGACCTGGCGCATGAATCTTTGCAGCGGGAACGACCTCGGACCACCAGGGGCAGAGAAAATCACCGTCTCAAGGGGCCGGACTGTCAGGATCAGGAAAACATTAAATATATATCTGGTGATATCACGGGTGCTAATAGAGATATCGCGATAAATCAAAGGGCATTGTCTGCAGGAGGCCCTGGCGCATGAATATATGCAGCGGGAACGACCTCGGACCACCAGCGGCCGAGAAAACCACCGTCTCATGCGGCCGGACACTCAGGGTCAGGGAAAAATCCAATATATATCTGGTGATATCTCGGGTGCTATTACAGATAGCGCAATAAACCAAAGTGAATTATCTGCAGGAGGCCCTGGCGCATGAATCTGTGGAGCGGGAACGACCTCGGACCACCAGGGGCCGAGAAAATCACCGTCTCATGGGGCCGGACACTCAGCGTCAGGGGAAAATCCAATATATATCTGGTGATATCTCGGGTGCTATTAGAGATACGGCAATAAACCAAACTGCATTGTCCGTGGGAGGCCCTTGCGCATGAATCTGAGCCGCAGGAACGACATCGGACCACCAGATGCCGAGGAAATTACAGATTTTCTGTATCCGTCACCCAATGTCATGTAAAAATCCAGCATATATCTGGTGACATTTCGGGTTCTATTACAGATAGCGCGACAAATCAAAGTGCATTGTCTGCAGGAGGCTCTGGCGCATGAATCTTTGCAGCGGGAACGACCCCGGACCACCAGGGGCCGAGAAAACCACCGTCTCATGAGGCCGGACACTCAGGGTCAGGGGAAAATCCAATATATATATGGTGATATCTCGGCTGCAATTAGAGATAGCGCAATAAACCAAAGTGAATTACCTGCAGGAGGCCCTGGCGCATGCATCTGTGCAGCGGGAACGACCTCGGACCAGCAGGGGCCGAGAAAACCACCGTCTCATGGGGCCGGACACTCAGGGTCAGGGGAAAATCCAATATATATCTAGTGATTTCTCGGGTGCTATTAGAGATAGCGCAATAAAGCAAAGTGAAATGTCTGCAGGAGGCCCTGGCGCATGCATCTGTGCAGCGGGAACGACCTCGAACCACCAGGGTCCGAGAAAACCACCGTATCATGGGGCCGGACACTCAGGGTCAAGGAAAAATCCAATATATATCTGGCGATATCTCGGGTGCTACTACAGATAGCGCAATAAGTCAAAGTGCATTGTCTGCAGGAGGACCTGGCGCATGAATCTGGTCAGCGGGAACGACCTCGGACCACCAGGGGCCGAGAGAACCACCGTCACATGGGGCCGGACACTCAGGGTCAGGGGAAAATCCAATACATATGTGGTGATTTCTCGGGTGCTATTAGAGATAGCGCAATAAACCAAAGTGAAATGTCTGCAGGAGGCCCTGGCGCATGCATCTGTGCAGCGGGAACGACCTCGGACCACCAGGGGCCGAGAAAACCACCGTCTCATGGGGCCGGACACTCAGGGTCAGGGAAAAATCCAATATATATCTGGTGTTATCTCGGATGCTATTACAGGTAGCGCAATAAATCAAAGTGCATTGTCTGTAGGAGGCCCTGGCGCATGAATCTGGCCAGCGGGAACGACCTCGGACCACCAGGGGCCGAGAAAACCACAGTCTCATGGGGTCGGACACTCAGGGTCAGGGAAAAATCCAATATATATCTGGTGATATCTCGGGTGCTACTAGAGATAGCGCACTAAACCAAAGTGAATTATCTGCAGGAGGCCCTGGCGCATGAATCTGTGCAGCGGGAACGACCTCGGACCACCAGGGGCCGAGACAACCACCGTCTCATGGGGCCGGACACTCAGGGTCAGGGGAAAATCCAACATATATCCGGTGATATCTCGGGTGCTATTAGAGATAGCGAAATAAACCAAAGTGAATTATCTGCAGGAGGACCTGGCGCATGAATCTTTGCAGCGGGAACGACCTCGGACCACCAGGGGCCGAGAAAATCACCGTCTCAAGGGGCCGGACTGTCAGGATCAGGAAAACATTAAATATATATCTGGTGATATCACGGGTGCTAATAGAGATATCGCGATAAATCAAAGGGCATTGTCTGCAGGAGGCCCTGGCGCATGAATATATGCAGCGGGAACGACCTCGGACCACCAGCGGCCGAGAAAACCACCGTCTCATGCGGCCGGACACTCAGGGTCAGGGAAAAATCCAATATATATCTGGTGATATCTCGGGTGCTATTACAGATAGCGCAATAAGTCAAAGTGCATTGTCTGTAGGAGGCCCTGGCGCATGAATCTGTGCAGCGGGAACGACCTCGGACCACCAGGGGCCGAGAAAACCACAGTCTCATGGGGCCGGACACTCAGGATCAGGGGAAAATCCAATATATATCTGGTGATATCTCGGGTGCTATTAGAGATAGCGCAATAAATCAAAGGGCATTGTCTGTAGGAGGCCCTGGCGCATGAATCTGGCCAGCGGGAACGATCTCGGACCACCAGGGGCCGAGAAAACCACCGTCTCATGGGGCCGGAGACTCAGGGTGCGGGGAAAATCCAATATATATCTGGTGATATCTCGGGTGCTATTAGAGATAGCGCAATAAACCAAAGTGAATTATATGCAGGAGGCCCTGGCGCATGCATCTGTGCAGCGGGAACGACCTCGGACCACCAGGGGCCGAGAAAACCACCGTCTCATGGTGCCGGACACTCAGGGTCAGGGAAAAATCCAATATATATCTGGTGATATCTCTGGTGCTATTAGAGATAGCGCAATAAACCAAAGTGAATTATCTGCAGGAGGCCCTGCCGCATGAATCTGTGCAGCGGGAACGACCTCGGACCACCAGGGGCCGAGAAAACCACCGCATCATGGGGCCGGACACTCAGGGTCAGGGGAAAATCCAATATATATCTGGTGATATCTCGGGTGCTATTAGAGATAGCGCAATAAATCAAAGGGCATTGTCTGTAGGAGGCCCTGGCGCATGAATCTGGCCAGCGGGAACGATCTCGGACCACCAGGGACCGAGAAAACCACCGTCTCATGGGGCCGGAGACTCAGGGTGCGGGGAAAATCCAATATATATCTGGTGATATCTCGGGTGCTATTAGAGATAGCGCAATAAACCAAAGTGAATTATCTGCAGGAGGCCCTGGCGCATGCATCTGTGCAGCGGGAACGACCTCGGATCACCAGGGGCCGAGAAAACCACCGTCTCATGGTGCCGGACACTCAGGGTCAGGGAAAAATCCAATATATATCTGGTGATATCTCTGGTGCTATTAGAGATAGCGCAATAAACCAAAGTGAATTATCTGCAGGAGGCCCTGCCGCATGAATCTGTGCAGCGGGAACGACCTCGGACCACCAGGGGCCGAGAAAACCACCGCATCATGGGGCCGGACACTCAGGGTCAGGGAAAAATCCAATATATATCTGGTGATATCTTGGGTGCTATTACAGATAGCGCAATAAGTCAAAGTGCATTGTCTGTAGGAGGCCCTGGCGCATGAATCTGTGCAGCGGGAGCGACCTCGGACCGCCAGGGGCCGAGTAAACCACAGTCTCATGGGGCCGGACACTCAGGGTCAGGGGAAAATCCAATATATATGTGGTGATATCTCGGCTGCTATTAGAGATAGCGCAATAAACCAAAGTGAATTATCTGCAGGAGGCCCTGGCACATGAATCTGGCCAGCGGGAACGACCTCGGTCCACCAGGGGCCGAGGAATCCAGCGTCTCATGGGGCCGGACACTCAGGGTCAGGGGAAAATCCAATATATATCTGGTGATATCTCGGGTGCTATTAGAGGTAGCGGCATAAACCAAAGTGAATTATCTGCAGGAGGCCCTGGCGAATGAATCTGTGCAGTAGGAACGACCTCGGGCCACCAGGGGCCGAGAAAACCACCGTCTCATGGTGCCGGACACTCAGAGGTCAGGGAAAAATTCAATATATATCTGGTGATATCTCTGGTGCTATTAGAGATAGCGCAATAAAGCAAAGTGAAATGTCTGCAGGAGTCCCTGGCGCATGCATCTGGACAGCGGGAACGACCTCGGACCACCAGGGTCCGAGAAAACCACAGTCTCATGGGGCCGGACACTCAGGGTCAGGGGAAAATCCAATATATATCTGGTGATATCTCGGGTGCTATTACAGACAGCGCAATAAATCAAACTGCATTGTCTGTAGGAGGCCCTGGCGCATGAATCTGGTCAGCGGGAACGACCTCGGACCACCAGGGGCCGAGAAAACCACAGGCCTCATGGGGCCGGACACTCAGGGTCAGGGGAAAATCCATTATATATCTGGTGATATCTCGGGTGTTATTACAGATAGCGCAATAAATCAAAGTGAATTATCTGCAGGAGGCCCTGGCGCATGCATCTGTGCAGCGGGAACGACCTCGGAACACCAGGGGCCGAGAAAACCACCGTCTCATTGGGCCGAACACTCATGGTCGGGGAAAAATCCAATATATATCTGGTGATATGTTTGGTGCTATTAGTGATAGCGCAATAAACCAATGTGAATTATCTGATGGAGGCCCTGGCGCATGCATCTGTGCAGCGGGAACGACCTCGGACCACCAGCGGCCGAGAAAACCACCGTCTCATGGGGCCGGACACTCAGGGTCAGGGAAAAATCCAATATATATCTGGTGATATCTCGGGTGCTATTACAGATAGCGCAATAAATCAAAGTGCATTGTCTGTAGGAGGCCATGGCGCATAAATCTGTGCAGCGGGAACGACCTCGGACCAACAGGGGTCGAGAAAACCACAGTCTCATGGGGCCGGACACTCAGGGTCAGGGGAAAATCCAATATATATCTGGTGATATCTCGGGTGCTATTAGAGATAGCGCAATAAACCAAAGTGAATTATCTTCAGGAGGCCCTGGCGCATGAATCTGTGCAGCGGGAGCGACCTCGGACCACCGGGGGCCGAGAAAACCACCTTCTCATCGGGCCGGACACTCAGGTTCAGGGGAAAATCCAATATATATCTGGTGATATCTCGGGTGCTATTAGAGATATCGCGATAAATCAAAGTGAAATATCTGCAGGAGGCCCTGGTGCATGCATCTGTGCAGCGGGAACGACCTCGGACCACCAGGGGCCGAGAAAACCACCGCCCCATGGGGCCGGACACTCAGGGTCAGGGGAAAATCCAATATATATCTGGTGATATCTCGGATGCTATTACAGGTAGCGCAATAAATCAAAGTGCATTGTCTGTAGGAGGCCCTGGCGCATGAATCTGGCCAGCGGGAACGACCTCGGACCACCAGGGGCCGAGAAAACCACAGTCTCATGGGGTCGGACACTCAGGGTCAGGGAAAAATCCAATATATATCTGGTGATATCTCGGGTGCTACTAGAGATAGCGCAATAAACCAAAGTGAATTATCTGCAGGAGGCCCTGGCGCATGAATCTGTGCAGCGGGAACGACCTCGGACCACCAGGGGCCGAGACAACCACCGTCTCATGGGGCCGGACACTCAGGGTCAGGGGAAAATCCAACATATATCCGGTGATATCTCGGGTGCTATTAGAGATAGCGAAATAAACCAAAGTGAATTATCTGCAGGAGGACCTGGCGCATGAATCTTTGCAGCGGGAACGACCTCGGACCACCAGGGGCCGAGAAAATCACCGTCTCAAGGGGCCGGACTGTCAGGATCAGGAAAACATTAAATATATATCTGGTGATATCACGGGTGCTAATAGAGATATCGCGATAAATCAAAGGGCATTGTCTGCAGGAGGCCCTGGCGCATGAATATATGCAGCGGGAACGACCTCGGACCCCCAGGGGCCGAGAATACCACCGTCTCATGGGGCCGGACTGTCAGGGTCGGGGAAAAATCCATAATATATCTGATGATATCTCGGGTGCTATTAGAGATAGCGCAATAAATCAAAGTGCATTGTCTGTAGGAGGCCCTGGCGCATGAATCTATGCAGCGGGAACGACCTCGTTCCACCAGGGGCCGAGAATACCACCGTCTCATGGGGCCGGACACTCAGGGTCGGGGAAAAATCCATTACATATCTGGTGATAACTCGGGTGCTATTAGAGATAGCGCAATAAATAAAAGTGCATTGTCTGTAGGAGGCACTGGCGAATGAATCTGTGAAGTAGGAACGACCTCGGGCCACTAGGGGCCGAGAAAATTACAGAGATTCGGAATCCGTCACCCAAGGTCATGTAAAAATCCAGCATATATCTGGTGATATCTCGGGTGCTATTAGAGATAGCGCAATAAATCAAAGGGCATTGTCTGTAGGAGGCCCTGGCGCATGAATCTGGCCAGCGGGAACGACCTCGGACCACCAGGGGCCGAGAAAACCACAGTCTCATGGGGCCGGAAACTCAGGGTCCGGGGAAAATCCAATATATATCTGGTGATATCTCGGGTGCTATTAGAGATAGCGCAATAAACCAAAGTGAATTATCTGATGGAGGCCCTGGCGCATGCATCTGTGCAGCGGGAACGACCTCGGACCACCAGGGGCCGAGAAAACCACCGCCTCATGGGGCCGGACACTCAGGGTCAGGGGAAAATCCAATATATATCTGGTGATATCTCGGATGCTATTACAGGTAGCACAATAAATCAAAGTGCATTGTCTGTAGGAGGCCCAGGTGCATGAATCTGGCCAGCGGGAACGACCTCGGACCACCAGGGGCCGAGAAAACCACATTCTCAGGAGGCGGACACTCAGGGTCAGGGAAAAATCCAATATATATCTGGTGATATCTCGGGTGCTATTAGAGATAACGCAATAAACCAAAGTGAATTATCTTCAGGAGGCCCTGGCGCATGAGTCTGTGCAGCGGGAACGACCTCGGACCACCAGGGGCCGAGAAAACCACCGCCTCATGGGGCCGGACACTCAGGGTCAGGGGAAAATCCAATATATATCTGGTGATATCTCGGATGCTATTACAGGTAGCGCAATAAATCAAAGTGCATTGTCTGTAGGAGGCCCTGGCGCATGAATCTGGCCAGCGGGAACGACCTCGGACCACCAGGGGCCGAGAAAACCACAGTCTCAGGGGGCGGACACTCAGGGTCAGGGGAAAATCCAACATATATCCGGTGATATCTCGGGTGCTATTAGAGATAGCGCAATAAACCAAAGTGAATTATCTGCAGGAGGACCTGGCGCATGAATCTTTGCAGCGGGAACGACCTCGGACCACCGGGGGCCGAGAAAACCACCTTCTCATCGGGCCGGACACTCAGGGTCAGGGGAAAATCCAATATATATCTGGTGATATCTCGGGTGCTATTAGAGATATCGCGATAAATCAAAGTGCATTGTCTGCAGGAAGCCCTGGCGCATGATTCTGTGCAGCGGGAACGACCTCCGACCACCAGGGGCCGAGGAAATCACCGTCTCATGGGGCCGGACTGTCAGGGTCGGGGAAAAATCCATTATATATCTGGTGATATCTCGGGTGCTATTGGAGATAGCGCAATAAATCAAAGTGCATTGTCTGTAGGAGGCCCTGGCGCATGAATCTGGACAGCGGGAACGACCTCGGACCACCAGGGGCCGAGACAACCACCGTCTCATGGGGCCGGACACTCAGGGTCGGGGAAAAATCCATTATATATCTGGTTATATCTCGGGTGCTATTAGAGATAGCGCAATAAACCAAAGTGAATTATCGGATGGAGGCCCTGGCGCATGCATCTGTGCAGCGGGAACGACCTCGGACCACCAGCGGCCGAGATAACCACCGTCTCATGGGGCCGGACACTCAGGGTCAGGGAAAAATCCAATATATATCTGGTGATATCTCGGGTGCTATTACAGATAGCGCAATAAATCAAAGTGCATTGTCTGTAGGAGGCCCTGGCGCATGAATCTGTCCAGCGGGAACGACCTCGGACCACCAGGGGCCGAGAAAACCACCGTCTCATGGGGCCGGACACTCAGGGTCAGGGGAAAATCCAATATATATCTGGTGATACCTCGGGTGCTATTACAGATAGCGCAATAAATCAAAGTGCATTGTCTGTAGGAGGCCCTGGCGCATGAATCTGGGCAGCGTGAACGAATTCGGAGCACCAGGGGCCGAGAAAACCACTGTCTCATGGGGCCGGACACTCAGTGTCAGGGGAAAATCCAATATATATCTGGTGATATCTCGGGTGCCATTAGAGATAGCGCAATAAACCAAAGTGAATAATCTGCAGGAGGCCCTGGCGCATGAATCTGTGCAGCGGGAACCAACTCGGACCACCAGGGGGCGAGACAACCACCGTCTCATGGGGCCGGACACACAGGGTCAGGGAAAAATCCAATATATATCTGGTGATATCTCGGGTGCTATTACAGATAGCGCAATAAATCAAAGTGCATTGTCTGTAGGAGGCCCTGGCGCATGAATCTGGCCAGCGGGAACGACCTCGGACCACCAGGGGCCGAGAAAACCACCGTCTCATGGGGCCGGACACTCAGGGTCAGGGAAAAATCCAATATATATCTGGTGTTATCTCGGATGCTATTACAGGTAGCGCAATAAATCAAAGTGCATTGTCTGTAGGAGGCCCTGGCGCATGAATCTGGCCAGCGGGAACGACCTCGGACCACCAGGGGCCGAGAAAACCACAGTCTCATGGGGTCGGACACTCAGGGTCAGGGAAAAATCCAATATATATCTGGTGATATCTCGGGTGCTACTAGAGATAGCGCACTAAACCAAAGTGAATTATCTGCAGGAGGCCCTGGCGCATGAATCTGTGCAGCGGGAACGACCTCGGACCACCAGGGGCCGAGACAACCACCGTCTCATGGGGCCGGACACTCAGGGTCAGGGGAAAATCCAACATATATCCGGTGATATCTCGGGTGCTATTAGAGATAGCGAAATAAACCAAAGTGAATTATCTGCAGGAGGCCCTGGCGCATGAATCTTTGCAGCGGGAACGACCTCGGACCACCAGGGGCCGAGAAAATCACCGTCTCAAGGGGCCGGACTGTCAGGATCAGGAAAACATTAAATATATATCTGGTGATATCACGGGTGCTAATAGAGATATCGCGATAAATCAAAGGGCATTGTCTGCAGGAGGCCCTGGCGCATGAATATATGCAGCGGGAACGACCTCGGACCACCAGGGGCCGAGAATACCACCGTCTCATGGGGCCGGACTGTCAGGGTCGGGGAAAAATCCATTATATATCTGGTGATATCTCGGGTGCTATTAGAGATAGCGCAATAAATAAAAGTGCATTGTCTGTAGGAGGCCCTGGCGCATTAATCTGTGCAGCGGGAACGACCTCGGACCAACAGGGGCCGAGAAAACCACAGTCTCATGGGGCCGGACACTCAGGGTCAGGGGAAAATCCAATATATATCTGGTGATACCTCGGGTGCTATTACAGATAGCGCAATAAATCAAAGTGCATTGTCTGTAGGAGGCCCTGGCGCATGAATCTGGGCAGCGTGAACGAATTCGGAGCACCAGGGGCCGAGAAAACCACTGTCTCATGGGGCCGGACACTCAGGGACAGGGAAAAATCCAATATATATCTGGTGATACCTCGGGTGCTATTACAGATAGCGCAATAAATCAAAGTGCATTGTCTGTAGGAGGCCCTGGCGCATGAATATCTGCAGCGTGAACGACCTCGGACCACCAGGGGCCGAGAAAACTACAGTCTCATGGGGCCGGACACTCAGGGTCAGGGGAAAATCCAATATATATCTGGTGATATCTCGGGTGCTATTATAGATAGCGCAATAAACCAAAGTGAATTATCTGCAGGAGGCCCTGGCGCATGAATCTGTGCAGCGGGAACGAATTCGGACCACCAGGGGCCGAGAAAACCACAGTCTCATGGGGCCGGACGCTCAGGGTCAGGGAAAAATCCAATATATATCTGGTGTTATCTTGGGTGCTATTGAGATAGCGCAATAAACCAAAGTGAATTATCTGCAGGAGGCCCTGGCGGATGAATCTGTGCAGCGGGAACGACCTCGGACCACCAGGGGCCGAGAAAATCACCGTCCCATGGGGCCGGACTGTCAGGGTCGGGGAAAAATCCATTATATATCTGGTGATATCATTGGTGCTATTAGAGATATCGCGATAAATCAAAGTGCATTGTCTGCAGGAAGCCCTGGCGCATGATTCTGTGCAGCCGGAACGACCTCCGACCACACGGGGCTGAGAAAATCACCGTCTCTTGGGGCCGGACTGTCAGGGTCGGGGAAAAATCCATTATATATCTGGTGATATCTCGGGTGCTATTAGAGATAGCGCAATAAATCAAAGTGCATTGTCTGTAGGAGGCCCTGGCGCATGAATATGTGCAGCGGGAACGACCTCGGACCACCAGGGGCCGAGAATACCACCGTCTCATGGGGCCGGACAGTCAGGGTCAGGGAAAAATCCAATATATATCTGGTGATATCTCGGGTGATATTAGAGATAGCGCAATAAACCAAAGTGAATTATCTGCAGGAGGACCTGGCGCACGAATCTGTGCAGCGGGAACGAACTCGGATCACCAGGGGCCGAGAAAACCACCGTCTCTTGGGGCAGGACTGTCAGGGTCAGGGGAAAATCCAATATATATATCTGGTGATATCTCGGGTGCTATTACAGATAGCGCAATAAATGAAAGTGCATTGTCTGTAGTAGGCTCCTGGCGCATGAATCTGGGCAGCGGTAACGATCTCGGAACACCAGGGGCCGAGAAAACCACCGTCTCATGGGGCCGGACACTCAGGGTCAGGGGAAAATCCAATATATATCCGGTGATATCTCGGGTGCTATTAGAGATAGCGCAATAAACCAAAGTGAATTATCTGCAGGAGGACCTGGCGCATGAATCTTTGCAGCGGGAACGACCTCCGACCACCAGGGGCCGAGAAAATCACCGTCTCATGGGGCCGGACTGTCAGGGTCGGGCAAAATCCATTATATATCTGGTGATATCTCGGGTGCTATTAGAGATAGCGCAATAAATCAAAGTGCATTGTCTGTAGGAGGCCCTGGCGCATGAATCTATGCAGCGGGAACGACCTCGGACCACCAGGGGCCGTGAATACCACCGTCTCATGGGGCCGGACACTCAGGGTAGGGGAAAAATCCATTATATATCTGGTGATATCTCGGGTGCTATTAGAGATAGCGCAATAAATCAAAGTGCATTGTCTGTAGGAGGCCCTGGCGCATGAATCTATGCAGCGGGAACGACCTCGGACCACCAGGGGCCGTGAATACCACCGTCTCATGGGGCCGGACACTCAGGGTCGGGGAAAAATCCATTATATATCTGGTGATATCTCGGGTGCTATTAGAGATAGCGCAATAAATCAAAGTGCATTGTCTGCAGGAAGCCCTGGCGCATGATTCTGTGCAGCGGGAACGACCTCCGACCACCAGGGGCCGAGAAAATCACCGTCTCATGGGGCCGGACTGTCAGGGTCGGGCAAAATCCATTATATATCTGGTGATATCTCGGGTGCTATTAGAGATAGCGCAATAAATCAAAGTGCATTGTCTGTAGGAGGCCCTGGCCCATGAATCTGGGCAGCGGAAGCGACCTCGGACCACCAGGCGCCGAGAAAACAACCGTCTCATGGGGCCGGACACTCAGGGTCAGGGTAAAATGCAATATATATCTGGTGATATCTCGGGTGATATTCGAGATAGCGCAATAAACCAAAGTGAATTGTCTGCAGGAGGCCCTGGCGCATGAATCTGGACAGCGGGAACGACCTCGGACCTCCACCGGCCGAGAAAACCACCGTCTCATTGGGCCGGACACTCTGGGACACGGAAAAATCGAATATATATCAGGTGATATCTCGGGTGCTATTAGAGATAGCGCAATAAACCAAAGTGAATGATATGCAGGAGGACCTGGCGAATGAATCTGTGCAGCGGGATCGACCTCGGACCACCAGGGGCCGAGAAAACCACAGTCTCATGGGGCCGGACACTCAGGGCCAGGGAAAAATCCAATATATATCTGGTGATATCTCGGGTGCTATTAGAGATAGCCCAATAAACCAGATTGAATTATCTGCAGGAGGCCCTGGCGCATGAATCTGTGCAGCGGGAACGACCTCGGACCACCAGGGGCCGAGAAAACCACCGTCTCATGGGGCCGGACTGTCAGGGTCAGGAAAAAATCCCATATATATCTGGTAATATCTCGGGAGCTATAACAGATAGCGCAATAAATCAAAGTGCATTGTCTGTAGGAGGCCCTGGCGCATGAATCTGTGCAGCGGGAGCGACCTCGGACCACCAGCGGCCGAGAAAATTACAGATATTCGGAATCCGTCACCCAAGGTCATGTAAAAATCCAGCATATATATGGAGCTTTCTCGGGTGCTATTACAGATAGCGCAATAAATCAAAGTGCATTGTCTGTAGGAGGCCCAGGCGCATGAATCTGGGCAGCGGGAACGACCTCAGACCACCGGGGGCCGAGAAAACCACCGTCACATGGGGCCGGACACTCAGGGTCAGGGAAAAATCCAATATATATCTGGAGATATCTCGGGTGCTATTACAGATAGCGCAATAAATCAAAGTGCACTGTCTGTAGGAGGCCCTGGCGCATGAATCTGGCCAGCGGGAACGACCTCGGACCACCAGGAGCCGAGAAAACCACCGTCTCATGGGGCCGGACACTCAGGGTCAGGGGAAAACCCAATATATATCTGGTGATATCTCGGGTGCTATTAGAGATAGCGCAATAAACCAAAGTGAATGATCTGCAGGAGGCCCTGGCGCATGAATCTGTGCAGCGAGAACGACCTCAGACCACCAGGGGCCGAGAAAACCACCGTCTCATGAGGCCGGACACTCAGGGTCAGGGAAAAATCCAATATATATCTGGTGATATCTCGGTTGCTATTAGAGATAGCGCAATAAACCAAAGTGAATAATATGCAGGAGGCCCTGGCGCATGATTCTGTGCAGCGGGATCGACCTCGGACCACCAGGGGCCGAGAAAACCACAGTCTCATGGGGCCGGACACTCAGGGCCAGGGAAAAATCCAATATATATCTGGTGATACCTCGGGTGCTATTACAGATAGCGCAATAAACCAAAGTGAATGATCTGCAGGAGGCCCTGGCGCATGAATCTGTGCAGCGGGAACGACCTCGGACCACCAGGGGCCGAGACAACCACCGTCTCATGGGGCCGGACATTCAGGGTCAGGGCAAAATCCAATATATATCAGGTGATATCTCGGGTGCTATTAGAGATAGCGAAATAAACCAAAGTGAATTATCTGCAGGAGGCCCTGGCGCATGAATCTGTGCAGCGGGAACGACCTCGGACCACCAGGGGCCTTGAAACCCACAGTCTCATGGGGCCGTACACACAGGGTCAGGGAAAAATCCAAAATATATCAGGTGATATCTCTGGTGCTATTAGAGGTAGCGCAATAAACCAAAGTGAATTATCTGCAGGAGGCCCTGGCGCATGAATCTGTGCAGCGGGAACGACCTCGGACCACCAGGGGCCGAGAAAACCACCGTCTCATGGGGCCGGACACTCAGAGTCAGGGAAAAATCCAAAATATATCTGGTGATATCTCGGGTGCTATTAAAGATAGCGCAATAAACCAAAGTGAATTATCTGCAGGAGGTCCCGGCGCATGAATCTGTGCAGCGGGAACGACCTCGGACCACCAGGGGCCGAGACAACCACAGTCTCATTGGGCCGGACACTCAGGGTCAGGGAAAAATCCAATATATATCAGGTGATATCTCGGGTGCTACTAGAGATAGCGCAATAAACCAAAGTGAATTATCTGCAGGAGGCCCTGGCGCATGAATCTGTGCAGCGGGATCGACCTCGGACCACCAGGGGCCGAGAAAACCTCCGCATCATGGGGCCGGACACTCAGGGTCAGGGAAAAATCCTATATATATCTGGTGATATCTCGGGTGCTATTAGAGATAGCGCAATAAACCAAAGTGAATTATCTGCAGGAGGCCCTGGCGCATGAATCTGTGCAGCGGGAACGACCTCGGATCACCAGGGGCCGAGAAAACCACCATCTCATGGCGCCGGACACTCAGGGTCAGGCGAAAATCCAAGATATATCTGGGATATCTCGGGTGCTATTAGAAATAGCGCAAGAAACCAAAGTGAATTATCTGCAGGAGGCCCTGGCGCATGAATCTGTGCAGCGGGATTGACCTCGGAAAACCAGGGGCCGAGAAAACCACCGTCTCATGGGGCCGGACACTCAGGGTCATGGAAAAATCCAATATATATCTGGTGATATCTCGGGTGCTATTAGAGATAGCGCAATAAATCAATGTGCATTGCCTGCCGGAAGACCTGGCGCATGATTCTGTGCAGCCGGAACGACCTCAGACCACCAGGGGCCGAGAAAACCACCATCTCCTGGGGCCGGACACTCAGCGTCGTGGAATAATCCATTATATATCTGATGACATCTCGGGTGATATTAGAGATAGCGCAATAAACCAAAGTGAATGATCTGCAGGAGGCCCTGGCGCATGAATCTGTGCAGCGAGAACGACCTCAGACCACCAGGGGCCGAGAAAACCACCGTCTCATGAGGCCGGACACTCAGGGTCAGGGAAAAATCCAATATATATCTGGTGATATCTCGGTTGCTATTAGAGATAGCGCAATAAACCAAAGTGAATAATATGCAGGAGGCCCTGGCGCATGATTCTGTGCAGCGGGATCGACCTCGGACCACCAGGGGCCGAGAAAACCACAGTCTCATGGGGCCGGACACTCAGGGTCAGGGAAAAATCCAATATATATCAGGTGATATCTCGGGTGCTACTAGAGATAGCGCAATAAACCGAAGTGAATTATCTGCAGGAGGCCCTGGCGCATGAATCTGTGCAGCGGGATCGACCTCGGACCACCAGGGGCCGAGAAAACCTCCGCATCATGGCGCCGGACACTCAGGGTCAGGCGAAAATCCAATATATATCTGGTGATATCTCGGGTGCTATTAGAGATAGCGCAATAAACCAAAGTGAATTATCTGCAGGAGGCCCTGGCGCATGAATCTGTGCAGCGGGAACGACCTCGGACCACCAGGGGCCGAGAAAACCACCGTCTCATGCGGCCGGACACTCAGGGTCAGGGAAAAATCCAATATATATCTGGTGATATCTCGGGTGCTATTACAGATAGCGCAATAAATCAAAGTGCATTGCCAGCCGGAAGACCTGGCGCATGATTCTGTGCAGCCGGAACGACCTCGGACCACCAGGGGCAGAGAAAACCACCATCTCATGGGGCCGGACACTCAGCGTCGGTGAAAAATCCAATATATATCTGGTGATATCTCGGGTGCTATTACAGATAGCGCAATAAATCAAAGTGCATTGTCTGTATGAGTCCCTGTCGCATGAATCTGTGCAGCGGGAACGACCTCGGACCACCAGGGGCCGGGAAAACCACCGTCTCATGGGGCCGGACTGACAGGGTCAGGGAAAAATCCAATATATATCTGGTGATATCTAGGGTGATAGTAGAGACAGCGCAATAGACCAAAGTGAATTGTCTGCAGGAGGCCCTGGCGCATGAATCTGTGCAGCGGGAACGACCTCGGATCACCAGGGGCCGAGAAAACCACCATCTCATGGCGCCGGACACTCAGGGTCAGGCGAAAATCCAATATATATCTGGTGATATCTCGGGTGCTATTAGAGATAGCGCGATAAATCAAAGTGCTTTGTCTGCGGGAGGCTTCGGCGCATGAATCTGTGCAGGGGGATCGACCTCGGACCACCAGTGGCCGAGAAAACCTCCGTCTCATGGGGCCGGACACTCAGGGTCAGAGAAAAATCCTATATATATCTGGTGATATCTCGGGTGCTATTAGAGATAGCGCAATAAACCAAAGTGAATTATCTGCAGGAGGCCCTGGCGCATGAATCTGTGCAGCGGGAACGACCTCGGACCACCAGGGGCCGAGAAAACCACCGTCTCATGCGGCCGGACACTCAGGGTCAGGGAAAAATCCAATATATATCTGGTGATATCTCGGGTGCTATTACAGATAGCGCAATAAATCAAAGTGCATTGCCAGCCGGAAGACCTGGCGCATGATTCTGTGCAGCCGGAACGACCTCGGACCACCAGGGGCCGAGAAAACCTCCATCTCATGGGGCCGGACACTCAGCGTCGGTGAAAAATCCAATATATATCTGGTGATATCTCGGGTGCTATTACAGATAGCGCAATAAATCAAAGTGCATTGTCTGTATGAGTCCCTTTCGCATGAATCTGTGCAGCGGGAACGACCTCGGACCACCAGGGGCCGGGAAAACCACCGTCTCATGGGTCCGGACTGACAGGGTCAGGGAAAAATCCAATATATATCTGGTGATATCTAGGGTGATATTAGAGACAGCGCAATAAACCAAAGTGAATTGTCTGCAGGAGGCCCTGGCGCATGAATCTGTGCAGCGGGAACGACCTCGGATCACCAGGGGCCGAGAAAACCACCATCTCATGGCGCCGGACACTCAGGGTCAGGCGAAAATCCAATATATATCTGGTGATATCTCGGGTGCTATTAGAAATAGCGCAAGAAACCAAAGTGAATTATCTGCAGGAGGCCCTGGCGCATGAATCTGTGCAGCGGGATTGACCTCGGAAAACCAGGGGCCGAGAAAACCACCGTCTCATGGGGCCGGACACTCAGGGTCATGGAAAAATCCAATATATATCTGGTGATATCTCGGGTGCTATTAGAGATAGCGCAATAAATCAATGTGCATTGCCTGCCGGGAGACCTGGCGCATGATTCTGTGCAGCCGGAACGACCTCAGACCACCAGGGGCCGAGAAAACCACCATCTCCTGGGGCCGGACACTCAGCGTCGTGGAATAATCCATTATATATCTGATGACATCTCGGGTGATATTAGAGATAGCGCAATAAACCAAAGTGAATTATCTGCAGGAGAACCTGGCGCACGAATCTGTGCAGCGGGAACGAACTCGGATCACCAGGGGCCGAGAAAACCACCGTCTCTTGGGGCAGGACTGTCAGGGTCAGGGGAAAATCCAATATATATATCTGGTGATATCTCGGGTGCTATTACAGATAGCGCAATAAATGAAAGTGCATTGTCTGTAGTAGGCTCCTGGCGCATGAATCTGGGCAGCGGTAACGATCTCGGAACACCAGGGGCCGAGAAAACCACCGTCTCATGGGGCCGGACACTCAGGGTCAGGGGAAAATCCAATATATATCCGGTGATATCTCGGGTGCTATTAGAGATAGCGCAATAAACCAAAGTGAATTATCTGCAGGAGGACCTGGCGCATGAATCTTTGCAGCGGGAACGACCTCCGACCACCAGGGGCCGAGAAAATCACCGTCTCATGGGGCCGGACTGTCAGGGTCGGGCAAAATCCATTATATATCTGGTGATATCTCGGGTGCTATTAGAGATAGCGCAATAAATCAAAGTGCATTGTCTGTAGGAGGCCCTGGCGCATGAATCTATGCAGCGGGAACGACCTCGGACCACCAGGGGCCGTGAATACCACCGTCTCATGGGGCCGGACACTCAGGGTAGGGGAAAAATCCATTATATATCTGGTGATATCTCGGGTGCTATTAGAGATAGCGCAATAAATCAAAGTGCATTGTCTGTAGGAGGCCCTGGCGCATGAATCTATGCAGCGGGAACGACCTCGGACCACCAGGGGCCGTGAATACCACCGTCTCATGGGGCCGGACACTCAGGGTCGGGGAAAAATCCATTATATATCTGGTGATATCTCGGGTGCTATTAGAGATAGCGCAATAAATCAAAGTGCATTGTCTGCAGGAAGCCCTGGCGCATGATTCTGTGCAGCGGGAACGACCTCCGACCACCAGGGGCCGAGAAAATCACCGTCTCATGGGGCCGGACTGTCAGGGTCGGGCAAAATCCATTATATATCTGGTGATATCTCGGGTGCTATTAGAGATAGCGCAATAAATCAAAGTGCATTGTCTGTAGGAGGCCCTGGCCCATGAATCTGGGCAGCGGAAGCGACCTCGGACCACCAGGCGCCGAGAAAACAACCGTCTCATGGGGCCGGACACTCAGGGTCAGGGTAAAATGCAATATATATCTGGTGATATCTCGGGTGATATTCGAGATAGCGCAATAAACCAAAGTGAATTGTCTGCAGGAGGCCCTGGCGCATGAATCTGGACAGCGGGAACGACCTCGGACCTCCACCGGCCGAGAAAACCACCGTCTCATTGGGCCGGACACTCTGGGACACGGAAAAATCGAATATATATCAGGTGATATCTCGGGTGCTATTAGAGATAGCGCAATAAACCAAAGTGAATGATATGCAGGAGGACCTGGCGAATGAATCTGTGCAGCGGGATCGACCTCGGACCACCAGGGGCCGAGAAAACCACAGTCTCATGGGGCCGGACACTCAGGGCCAGGGAAAAATCCAATATATATCTGGTGATATCTCGGGTGCTATTAGAGATAGCCCAATAAACCAGATTGAATTATCTGCAGGAGGCCCTGGCGCATGAATCTGTGCAGCGGGAACGACCTCGGACCACCAGGGGCCGAGAAAACCACCGTCTCATGGGGCCGGACTGTCAGGGTCAGGAAAAAATCCCATATATATCTGGTAATATCTCGGGAGCTATAACAGATAGCGCAATAAATCAAAGTGCATTGTCTGTAGGAGGCCCTGGCGCATGAATCTGTGCAGCGGGAGCGACCTCGGACCACCAGCGGCCGAGAAAATGACAGATATTCGGAATCCGTCACCCAAGGTCATGTAAAAATCCAGCATATATATGGAGCTTTCTCGGGTGCTATTACAGATAGCGCAATAAATCAAAGTGCATTGTCTGTAGGAGGCCCAGGCGCATGAATCTGGGCAGCGGGAACGACCTCAGACCACCGGGGGCCGAGAAAACCACCGTCACATGGGGCCGGACACTCAGGGTCAGGGAAAAATCCAATATATATCTGGAGATATCTCGGGTGCTATTACAGATAGCGCAATAAATCAAAGTGCACTGTCTGTAGGAGGCCCTGGCGCATGAATCTGGCCAGCGGGAACGACCTCGGACAACCAGGAGCCGAGAAAACCACCGTCTCATGGGGCCGGACACTCAGGGTCAGGGGAAAACCCAATATATATCTGGTGATATCTCGGGTGCTATTAGAGATAGCGCAATAAACCAAAGTGAATGATCTGCAGGAGGCCCTGGCGCATGAATCTGTGCAGCGAGAACGACCTCAGACCACCAGGGGCCGAGAAAACCACCGTCTCATGAGGCCGGACACTCAGGGTCAGGGAAAAATCCAATATATATCTGGTGATATCTCGGTTGCTATTAGAGATAGCGCAATAAACCAAAGTGAATAATATGCAGGAGGCCCTGGCGCATGATTCTGTGCAGCGGGATCGACCTCGGACCACCAGGGGCCGAGAAAACCACAGTCTCATGGGGCCGGACACTCAGGGCCAGGGAAAAATCCAATATATATCTGGTGATACCTCGGGTGCTATTACAGATAGCGCAATAAACCAAAGTGAATGATCTGCAGGAGGCCCTGGCGCATGAATCTGTGCAGCGGGAACGACCTCGGACCACCAGGGGCCGAGACAACCACCGTCTCATGGGGCCGGACATTCAGGGTCAGGGCAAAATCCAATATATATCAGGTGATATCTCGGGTGCTATTAGAGATAGCGAAATAAACCAAAGTGAATTATCTGCAGGAGGCCCTGGCGCATGAATCTGTGCAGCGGGAACGACCTCGGACCACCAGGGGCCTTGAAACCCACAGTCTCATGGGGCCGTACACACAGGGTCAGGGAAAAATCCAAAATATATCAGGTGATATCTCTGGTGCTATTAGAGGTAGCGCAATAAACCAAAGTGAATTATCTGCAGGAGGCCCTGGCGCATGAATCTGTGCAGCGGGAACGACCTCGGACCACCAGGGGCCGAGAAAACCACCGTCTCATGGGGCCGGACACTCAGAGTCAGGGAAAAATCCAAAATATATCTGGTGATATCTCGGGTGCTATTAAAGATAGCGCAATAAACCAAAGTGAATTATCTGCAGGAGGTCCCGGCGCATGAATCTGTGCAGCGGGAACGACCTCGGACCACCAGGGGCCGAGACAACCACAGTCTCATTGGGCCGGACACTCAGGGTCAGGGAAAAATCCAATATATATCAGGTGATATCTCGGGTGCTACTAGAGATAGCGCAATAAACCAAAGTGAATTATCTGCAGGAGGCCCTGGCGCATGAATCTGTGCAGCGGGATCGACCTCGGACCACCAGGGGCCGAGAAAACCTCCGCATCATGGGGCCGGACACTCAGGGTCAGGGAAAAATCCTATATATATCTGGTGATATCTCGGGTGCTATTAGAGATAGCGCAATAAACCAAAGTGAATTATCTGCAGGAGGCCCTGGCGCATGAATCTGTGCAGCGGGAACGACCTCGGACCACCAGGGGCCGAGAAAACCACCGTCTCATGCGGCCGGACACTCAGGGTCAGGGAAAAATCCAATATATATCTGGTGATATCTCGGGTGCTATTACAGATAGCGCAATAAATCAAAGTGCATTGCCAGCCGGAAGACCTGGCGCATGATTCTGTGCAGCCGGAACGACCTCGGACCACCAGGGGCAGAGAAAACCACCATCTCATGGGGCCGGACACTCAGCGTCGGTGAAAAATCCAATATATATCTGGTGATATCTCGGGTGCTATTACAGATAGCGCAATAAATCAAAGTGCATTGTCTGTATGAGTCCCTGTCGCATGAATCTGTGCAGCGGGAACGACCTCGGACCACCAGGGGCCGGGAAAACCACCGTCTCATGGGGCCGGACTGACAGGGTCAGGGAAAAATCCAATATATATCTGGTGATATCTAGGGTGATAGTAGAGACAGCGCAATAGACCAAAGTGAATTGTCTGCAGGAGGCCCTGGCGCATGAATCTGTGCAGCGGGAACGACCTCGGATCACCAGGGGCCGAGAAAACCACCATCTCATGGCGCCGGACACTCAGGGTCAGGCGAAAATCCAATATATATCTGGTGATATCTCGGGTGCTATTAGAGATAGCGCGATAAATCAAAGTGCATTGCCAGCCGGAAGACCTGGCGCATGATTCTGTGCAGCCGGAACGACCTCGGACCACCAGGGGCCGAGAAAACCTCCATCTCATGGGGCCGGACACTCAGCGTCGGTGAAAAATCCAATATATATCTGGTGATATCTCGGGTGCTATTACAGATAGCGCAATAAATCAAAGTGCATTGTCTGTATGAGTCCCTGTCGCATGAATCTGTGCAGCGGGAACGACCTCGGACCACCAGGGGCCGGGAAAACCACCGTCTCATGGGTCCGGACTGACAGGGTCAGGGAAAAATCCAATATATATCTGGTGATATCTAGGGTGATATTAGAGACAGCGCAATAAACCAAAGTGAATTGTCTGCAGGAGGCCCTGGCGCATGAATCTGTGCAGCGGGAACGACCTCGGATCACCAGGGGCCGAGAAAACCACCATCTCATGGCGCCGGACACTCAGGGTCAGGCGAAAATCCAAGATATATCTGGGATATATCGGGTGCTATTAGAAATAGCGCAAGAAACCAAAGTGAATTATCTGCAGGAGGCCCTGGCGCATGAATCTGTGCAGCGGGATTGACCTCGGAAAACCAGGGGCCGAGAAAACCACCGTCTCATGGGGCCGGACACTCAGGGTCATGGAAAAATCCAATATATATCTGGTGATATCTCGGGTGCTATTAGAGATAGCGCAATAAATCAATGTGCATTGCCTGCCGGAAGACCTGGCGCATGATTCTGTGCAGCCGGAACGACCTCAGACCACCAGGGGCCGAGAAAACCACCATCTCCTGGGGCCGGACACTCAGCGTCGTGGAATAATCCATTATATATCTGATGACATCTCGGGTGATATTAGAGATAGCGCAATAAACCAAAGTGAATTATCTGCAGGAGGACCTGGCGCACGAATCTGTGCAGCGGGAACGAACTCGGATCACCAGGGGCCGAGAAAACCACCGTCTCATGGGGCCGGACACTCAGGGTAGGGGAAAAATCCATTATATATCTGGTGATATCTCGGGTGCTATTAGAGATAGCGCAATAAATCAAAGTGCATTGTCTGTAGGAGGCCCTGGCGCATGAATCTATGCAGCGGGAACGACCTCGGACCACCAGGGGCCGTGAATACCACCGTCTCATGGGGCCGGACACTCAGGGTCGGGGAAAAATCCATTATATATCTGGTGATATCTCGGGTGCTATTAGAGATAGCGCAATAAATCAAAGTGCATTGTCTGCAGGAAGCCCTGGCGCATGATTCTGTGCAGCGGGAACGACCTCCGACCACCAGGGGCCGAGAAAATCACCGTCTCATGGGGCCGGACTGTCAGGGTCGGGCAAAATCCATTATATATCTGGTGATATCTCGGGTGCTATTAGAGATAGCGCAATAAATCAAAGTGCATTGTCTGTAGGAGGCCCTGGCCCATGAATCTGGGCAGCGGAAGCGACCTCGGACCACCAGGCGCCGAGAAAACAACCGTCTCATGGGGCCGGACACTCAGGGTCAGGGTAAAATGCAATATATATCTGGTGATATCTCGGGTGATATTCGAGATAGCGCAATAAACCAAAGTGAATTGTCTGCAGGAGGCCCTGGCGCATGAATCTGGACAGCGGGAACGACCTCGGACCACCACCGGCCGAGAAAACCACCGTCTCATTGGGCCGGACACTCTGGGACACGGAAAAATCCAATATATATCAGGTGATATCTCGGGTGCTATTAGAGATAGCGCAATAAACCAAAGTGAATGATATGCAGGAGGACCTGGCGCATGAATCTGTGCAGCGGGATCGACCTCGGACCACCAGGGGCCGAGAAAACCACAGTCTCATGGGGCCGGACACTCAGGGCCAGGGAAAAATCCAATATATATCTGGTGATATCTCGGGTGCTATTAGAGATAGCCCAATAAACCAGAGTGAATTATCTGCAGGAGGCCCTGGCGCATGAATCTGTGCAGCGGGAACGACCTCGGACCACCAGGGGCCGAGAAAACCACCGTCTCATGGGGCCGGACTGTCAGGGTCAGGAAAAAATCCCATATATATCTGGTAATATCTCGGGAGCTATAACAGATAGCGCAATAAATCAAAGTGCATTGTCTGTAGGAGGCCCTGGCGCATGAATCTGTGCAGCGGGAGCGACCTCGGACCACCAGCGGCCGAGAAAATTACAGATATTCGGAATCCGTCACCCAAGGTCATGTAAAAATCCAGCATATATATCGAGCTTTCTCGGGTGCTATTACAGATAGCGCAATAAATCAAAGTGCATTGTCTGTAGGAGGCCCAGGCGCATGAATCTGGGCAGCGGGAACGACCTCAGACCACCGGGGGCCGAGAAAACCACCGTCACATGGGGCCGGACACTCAGGGTCAGGGAAAAATCCAATATATATCTGGAGATATCTCGGGTGCTATTACAGATAGCGCAATAAATCAAAGTGCACTGTCTGTAGGAGGCCCTGGCGCATGAATCTGGCCAGCGGGAACGACCTCGGACCACCAGGAGCCGAGAAAACCACCGTCTCATGGGGCCGGACACTCAGGGTCAGGGGAAAATCCAATATATATCTGGTGATATCTCGGGTGCTATTAGAGATAGCGCAATAAACAAAAGTGAATGATCTGCAGGAGGCCCTGGCGCATGAATCTGTGCAGCGGGAACGACCCCAGACCACCAGGGGCCGAGAAAACCACCGTCTCATGAGGCCGGACACTCAGGGTCAGGGAAAAATCCAATATATATCTGGTGATATCTCGGTTGCTATTAGAGATAGCGCAATAAACCAAAGTGAATAATATGCAGGAGGCCCTGGCGCATGATTCTGTGCATCGGGATCGACCTCGGACCACCAGGGGCCGAGAAAACCACAGTCTCATGGGGCCAGACACTCAGGGCCAGGGAAAAATCCAATATATATCTGGTGATACCTCGGGTGCTATTACAGATAGCGCAATAAACCAAAGTGAATGATCTGCAGGAGGCCCTGGCGAATGAATCTGTGCAGCGGGAACGACCTCGGACCACCAGGGGCCGAGACAACCACCGTCTCATGGGGCCGGACATTCAGGGTCAGGGCAAAATCCAATATATATCAGGTGATATCTCGGGTGCTATTAGAGATAGCGAAATAAACCAAAGTGAATTATCTGCAGGAGGCCCTGGCGCATGAATCTGTGCAGCGGGAACGACCTCGGACCACCAGGGGCCTTGAAACCCACAGTCTCATGGGGCCGGACACACAGGGTCAGGGAAAAATCCAAAATATATCTGGTGATATCTCGGGTGCTATTAAAGATAGCGCAATAAACCAAAGTGAATTATCTGCAGGAGGTCCCGGCGCATGAATCTGTGCAGCGGGAACGACCTCGGACCACCAGGGGCCGAGACAACCACAGTCTCATGGGGCCGGACACTCAGGGTCAGTGAAAAATCCTATATATATCTGGTGATATCTCGGGTGCTATTAGAGATAGCGCAATAAACCAAAGTGAATTATCTGCAGGAGGCCCTGGCGCATGAATCTGTGCAGCGGGAACGACCTCGGACCACCAGGGGCCGAGAAAACCACCGTCTCATGCGGCCGGACACTCAGGGTCAGGGAAAAATCCAATATATATCTGGTGATATCTCGGGTGCTATTACAGATAGCACAATAAATCAAAGTGCATTGCCAGCCGGAAGACCTGGCGCATCATTCTGTGCAGCCGGAACGACCTCGGACCACCAGGGGCCGAGAAAACCACCATCTCATGGGGCCGGACACTCAGCGTCGGTGAAAAATCCAATATATATCTGGTGATATCTCGGGTGCTATTACAGATAGCGCAATAAATCAAAGTGCATTGTCTGTATGAGTCCCTGTCGCATGAATCTGTGCAGCGGGAACGACCTCGGACCACCAGGGGCCGGGAAAACCACCGTCTCATGGGGCCGGAGTGACAGGGTCAGGGAAAAATCCAATATATATCTGGTGATATCTAGGGTGATAGTAGAGACAGCGCAATAGACCAAAGTGAATTGTCTGCAGGAGGCCCTGGCGCATGAATCTGTGCAGCGGGAACGACCTCGGATCACCAGGGGCCGAGAAAACCACCATCTCATGGCGCCGGACACTCAGGGTCAGGCGAAAATCCAATATATATCTGGTGATATCTCGGGTGCTATTAGAGATAGCGCGATAAATCAAAGTGCTTTGTCTGCGGGAGGCTTCGGCGCATGAATGTGTGCAGCGGGATCGACCTCGGACCACCAGTGGCCGAGAAAACCTCCGTCTCATGGGGCCGGACACTCAGGGTCAGGGAAAAATCCTATATATATCTGGTGATATCTCGGGTGCTATTAGAGATAGCGCAATAAAAAAAAGTGAATTATCTGCAGGAGGCCCTGGCGCATGAATCTGTGCAGCGGGAACGACCTCGGACCACCAGGGGCCGAGAAAACCACCGTCTCATGCGGCCGGACACTCAGGGTCAGGGAAAAATCCAATATATATCTGGTGATATCTCGGGTGCTATTACAGATAGCGCAATAAATCAAAGTGCATTGCCAGCCGGAAGACCTGGCGCATGATTCTGTGCAGCCGGAACGACCTCGGACCACCAGGGGCCGAGAAAACCACCATCTCATGGGGCCGGACACTCAGCGTCGGTGAAAAATCCAATATATATCTGGTGATATCTCGGGTGCTATTACAGATAGCGCAATAAATCAAAGTGCATTGCCTGTATGAGTCCCTGTCGCATGAATCTGTGCAGCGGGAACGACCTCGGACCACCAGGGGCCGGGAAAACCACCGTCTCATGGGGCCGGACTGACAGGGTCAGGGAAAAATCCAATATATATCTGGTGATATCTAGGGTGATAGTAGAGACAGCGCAATAGACCAAAGTGAATTGTCTGCAGGAGGCCCTGGCGCATGAATCTGTGCAGCGGGAACGACCTCGGATCACCAGGGGCCGAGGAAACCACCATCTCATGGCGCCGGACACTCAGGGTCAGGCGAAAATCCAATATGTATCTGGTGATATCTCGGGTGCTATTAGAGATAGCGCGATAAATCAAAGTGCTTTGTCTGCGGGAGGCTTCGGCGCATGAATCTGTGCAGCGGGATCGACCTCGGACCACCAGTGGCCGTGAAAACCTCCGTCTCATGGGGCCGGACACTCAGGGTCAGGGAAAAATCCTATATATATCTGGTGATATCTCGGGTGCTATTAGAGATAATGCAATAAACCAAAGTGAATTATCTGCAGGAGGCCCTGGCGCATGAATCTGTGCAGCGGGAACGACCTCGGACCACCAGGGGCCGAGAAAACCACCGTCTCATGCGGCCGGACACTCAGGGTCAGGGAAAAATCCAATATATATCTGGTGATATCTCGGGTGCTATTACAGATAGCGCAATAAATCAAAGTGCATTGCCAGCCGGAAGACCTGGCGCATGATTCTGTGCAGCCGGAACGACCTCGGACCACCAGGGGCCGAGAAAACCACCATCTCATGGGGCCGGACACTCAGCGTCGGTGAAAAATCCAATATATATCTGGTGATATCTCGGGTGCTATTACAGATAGCGCAATAAATCAAAGTGCATTGTCTGTATGAGTCCCTGTCGCATGAATCTGTGCAGCGGGAACGACCTCGGACCACCAGGGGCCGGGAAAACCACCGTCTCATGGGGCCGGACTGACAGGGTCAGGGAAAAATCCAATATATATCTGGTGATATCTAGGGTGATATTAGAGACAGCGCAATAAACCAAAGTGAATTGTCTGCAGGAGGCCCTGGCGCATGAATCTGTGCAGCGGGAACGACCTCGGATCACCAGGGGCCGAGAAAACCACCATCTCATGGCGCCGGACACTCAGGGTCAGGCGAAAATCCAATATATATCTGGTGATATCTCGGGTGCTATTAGAAATAGCGCAAGAAACCAAAGTGAATTATCTGCAGGAGGCCCTGGCGCATGAATCTGTGCAGCGGGATTGACCTCGGAAAACCAGGGGCCGAGAAAACCACCGTCTCATGGGGCCGGACACTCAGGGTCATGGAAAAATCCAATATATATCAGGTGATATCTCGGGTGCTACTAGAGATAGCGCAATAAACCAAAGTGAATTATCTGCAGGAGGCCCTGGCGCATGAATCTGTGCAGCGGGAACGACCTCGGACCCCCAGGGGCCGAGAAAACCACCGTCTCATGGGGCCGGACTGTCAGGGTCAGGAAAAAATCCCATATATATCTGGTAATATCTCGGGAGCTATAACAGATAGCGCAATAAATCAAAGTGCATTGTCTGTAGGAGGCCCTGGCGCATGAATCTGTGCAGCGGGAGCGACCTCGGACCACCAGCGGCCGAGAAAATTACAGATATTCGGAATCCGTCACCCAAGGTCATGTAAAAATCCAGCATATATATGGAGCTTTCTCGGGTGCTATTACAGATAGCGCAATAAATCAAAGTGCACTGTCTGTAGGAGGCCCTGGCGCATGAATCTGGCCAGCGGGAAAGACCTCGGACCACCAGTGGCCGAGAAAACCTCCGTCTCATGGGGCCGGACACTCAGGGTCAGGGAAAAATCCTATATATATCTGGTGATATCTCGGGTGCTATTAGAGATAATGCAATAAACCAAAGTGAATTATCTGCAGGAGGCCCTGGCGCATGAATCTGTGCAGCGGGAACGACCTCGGACCACCAGGGGCCGAGAAAACCACCGTCTCATGCGGCCGGACACTCAGGGTCAGGGAAAAATCCAATATATATCTGGTGATATCTCGGGTGCTATTACAGATAGCGCAATAAATCAAAGTGCATTGCCAGCCGGAAGACCTGGCGCATGATTCTGTGCAGCCGGAACGACCTCGGACCACCAGGGGCCGAGAAAACCACCATCTCATGGGGCCGGACACTCAGCGTCGGTGAAAAATCCAATATATATCTGGTGATATCTCGGGTGCTATTACAGATAGCGCAATAAATCAAAGTGCATTGTCTGTATGAGTCCCTGTCGCATGAATCTGTGCAGCGGGAACGACCTCGGACCACCAGGGGCCGGGAAAACCACCGTCTCATGGGGCCGGACTGACAGGGTCAGGGAAAAATCCAATATATATCTGGTGATATCTAGGGTGATATTAGAGACAGCGCAATAAACCAAAGTGAATTGTCTGCAGGAGGCCCTGGCGCATGAATCTGTGCAGCGGGAACGACCTCGGATCACCAGGGGCCGAGAAAACCACCATCTCATGGCGCCGGACACTCAGGGTCAGGCGAAAATCCAATATATATCTGGTGATATCTCGGGTGCTATTAGAAATAGCGCAAGAAACCAAAGTGAATTATCTGCAGGAGGCCCTGGCGCATGAATCTGTGCAGCGGGAACGACCTCGGACCCCCAGGGGCCGAGAAAACCACCGTCTCATGGGGCCGGACTGTCAGGGTCAGGAAAAAATCCCATATATATCTGGTAATATCTCGGGAGCTATAACAGATAGCGCAATAAATCAAAGTGCATTGTCTGTAGGAGGCCCTGGCGCATGAATCTGTGCAGCGGGAGCGACCTCGGACCACCAGCGGCCGAGAAAATTACAGATATTCGGAATCCGTCACCCAAGGTCATGTAAAAATCCAGCATATATATTGAGCTTTCTCGGGTGCTATTACAGATAGCGCAATAAATCAAAGTGCACTGTCTGTAGGAGGCCCTGGCGCATGAATCTGGCCAGCGGGAAAGACCTCGGACCACCAGGGGCCGAGAAAACCACCGACACATGGGGTTGGACACTCAGGGCCAGGCAAAAATCCAATATATATCTGGAGATATCTGGCGTGCTATCAGAGATAGAGCAATAAACCAAAGTGAATTATCTGCAGGAGGCCCTGGCGCACGAATCTGTGCGGCGGGAACGAACTCGGATCACCAGGGGCCGAGAAAACCACCGTCTCTTGGGGCCGGACTGTCAGGGTCAGGGGAAAATCCAATATATATATCTGGTGATATCTCGGGTGCTATTACAGATAGCGCAATAAATGAAAGTGCATTGTCTGTAGTAGGCCCTGGCGCATGAATCTGGGCAGCGGTAACGATCTCGGAACACCAGGGGCCGAGAAAACCACCGTCTCATGGGGCCGGACACTCAGGGTCAGGGGAATATCCAATATATATCTGGTGATATCTCGGGTGCTGTTAGAGATAGCGCAATAAATCAAAGTGCATTGTCTGTAGGAGGCCCTGTCGCATGAATCTGTGCAGCGGCAACGACCTCGGACCACCAGGGGCCGAGAAAATCACCGTCTCATGGGGCCGGACACTCAGCGTCGTGGAAAAATCCAATATACATCTGGTGATATGTCGGGTGCTATTAGAGATAGCGCAATAAACCAAAGTGAATTGTCTGCAGGTGGCCCTGGCGGATGAATCTGTGCAGCGGGATCGACCTCGGACCACCAGGGGCCGAGAAAACCACCATCTCATGGGGCCGGACACTCAGCGTCGGGGAAAAATCCAATATATATCTGGTGATATGTCGGGTGCTATTAGAGATAGCGCAATAAACCAAAGTGAATTGTCTGCAGGAGGCCCTGGCGGATGAATCTGTGCAGCGGGAACGACCTCGGATCACCAGGGGCCGAGAAAACCACCATCTCATGGGGCCGGACACTCAGGGTCAGGCGAAAATCCAATATATATCTGGTGATATGTCGGGTGCTATTCGAGATAGCGCAATAAACCAAAGTGAATTGTCTGCAGGAGGCCCTGGCGCATGAATCTGGAC
The DNA here is from genome assembly GCF_051020985.1 of Nomia melanderi. Taxonomy (NCBI): domain Eukaryota; kingdom Metazoa; phylum Arthropoda; class Insecta; order Hymenoptera; family Halictidae; genus Nomia; species Nomia melanderi. Next base: position 83,211 of record NW_027475155.1, on the reverse strand, counting down.
AGCGGGAACGACCTCGGACCACCACCGGCCGAGAAAACCACCGTCTCATTGGGCCGGACACTCTGGGACACGGAAAAATCCAATATATATCAGGTGATATCTCGGGTGCTATTAGAGATAGCGCAATAAACCAGAGTGAATGATATGCAGGAGGACCTGGCGCATGAATCTGTGCAGCGGGATCGACCTCGGACCACCAGGGGCCGAGAAAACCACAGTCTCATGGGGCCGGACACTCAGGGCCAGGGAAAAATCCAATATATATCAGGTGATATCTCGGGTGCTATTAGAGATAGCGCAATAAACCAGAGTGAATGATATGCAGGAGGACCTGGCGCATGAATCTGTGCAGCGGGAGAGACCTCGGACCACCAGCGGCCGAGAAAATTACAGATATTCGGAATCCGTCACCCAAGGTCATGTAAAAATCCAGCATATATATGGAGCTTTCTCGGGTGCTATTACAGATAGCGCAATAAATCAAAGTGCATTGTCTGTAGGAGGCCCAGGCGCATGAATCTGGGCAGCGGGAACGACCTCAGACCACCGGGGGCCGAGAAAACCACCGTCACATGGGGCCGGACACTCAGGGTCATGGAAAAATCCAATATATATCAGGTGATATCTCGGGTGCTACTAGAGATAGCGCAATAAACCAAAGTGAATTATCTGCAGGAGGCCCTGGCGCATGAATCTGTGCAGCGGGATCGACCTCGGACCACCAGGGGCCGAGAAAACCTCCGTCTCATGAGGCCGGACACTCAGGGTCAGGGAAAAATCCAATATATATCAGGTGATATCTCGGGTGCAATTAGAGATAGCGCAATAAACCAAAGTGAATGATATGCAGGAGGACCTGGCGCATGAATCTGTGCAGCGGGATCGACCTCGGACCACCAGGGGCCGAGAAAACCACAGTCTCATGGGGCCGGACACTCAGGGCCAGGGAAAAATCCAATATATATCTGGTGATATCTCGGGTGCTATTAGAGATAGCCCAATAAACCAGAGTGAATTATCTGCAGGAGGCCCTGGCGCATGAATCTGTGCAGCGGGAACGACCTCGGGCCACCAGGGGCCGAGAAAACCACCGTCTCATGGGGCCGGACTGTCAGGGTCAGGAAAAAATCCCATATATATCTGGTAATATCTCGGGAGCTATAACAGATAGCGCAATAAATCAAAGTGCATTGTCTGTAGGAGGCCCTGGCGCATGAATCTGTGCAGCGGGAGCGACCTCGGACCACCAGCGGCCGAGAAAATTACAGATATTCGGAATCCGTCACCCAAGGTCATGTAAAAATCCAGCATATATATGGAGCTTTCTCGGGTGCTATTACAGATAGCGCAATAAATCAAAGTGCACTGTCTGTAGGAGGCCCTGGCGCATGAATCTGGCCAGCGGGAAAGACCTCGGACCACCAGGCGCCGAGAAAACCACCGACACATGGGGTCGGACACTCAGGGCCAGGGAAAAATCCAATATATATCTGGAGATATCTGGCGTGCTATCAGAGATAGAGCAATAAACCAAAGTGAATTATCTGCAGGAGGCCCTGGCGCACGAATCTGTGCAGCGGGAACGAACTCGGATCACCAGGGGCCGAGAAAACCACCGTCTCTTGGGGCCGGACTGTCAGGGTCAGGGGAAAATCCAATATATATATCTGGTGATATCTCGGGTGCTATTATAGATAGCGCAATAAATGAAAGTGCATTGTCTGTAGTAGGCCCTGGCGCATGAATCTGGGCAGCGGTAACGATCTCGGAACACCAGGGGCCGAGAAAACCACCGTCTCATGGGGCCGGACACTCAGGGTCAGGGGAATATCCAATATATATCTGGTGATATCTCGGGTGCTGTTAGAGATAGCGCAATAAATCAAAGTGCATTGTCTGTAGGAGGCCCTGTCGCATGAATCTGTCCAGCGGCAACGACCTCGGACCACCAGGGGCCGAGAAAATCACCGTCTCATGGGGCCGGACACTCAGCGTCGGGGAAAAATCCAATATACATCTGGTGATATGTCGGGTGCTATTAGAGATAGCGCAATAAACCAAAGTGAATTGTCTGCAGGTGGCCCTGGCGGATAAATCTGTGCAGCGGGATCGACCTCGGACCACCAGGGGCCGAGAAAACCACCATCTCATGGGGCCGGACACTCAGCGTCGGGGAAAAATCCAATATATATCTGGTGATATGTCGGGTGCTATTAGAGATAGCGCAATAAACCAAAGTGAATTGTCTGCAGGAGGCCCTGGCGGATGAATCTGTGCAGCGGGAACGACCTCGGATCACCAGGGGCCGAGAAAACCACCATCTCATGGGGCCGGACACTCAGGGTCAGGCGAAAATCCAAAATATATCTGGTGATATCTCGGGTGCTATTAGAGATAGCGCGATAAATCAAAGTGCTTTGTCCGCGGGAGGCCCTGCCGCATGAATCTGTGCAGCGGCAACGACCTCGGACCACCAGGGGCCGAGAAAACCACCGTCTCATGGGGCCGGACTGTCATGGTCAGGGAAAAATCCAATATATATCTGGTGATATGTCGGGTGCTATTCGAGATAGCGCAATAAACCAAAGTGAATTGTCTGCAGGAGGCCCTGGCGCATGAATCTGGACAGCGGGAACGACCTCGGACCACCACCGGCCGAGAAAACCACCGTCTCATTGGGCCGGACACTCTGGGACACGGAAAAATCCAATATATATCAGGTGATATCTCGGGTGCTATTAGAGATAGCGCAATAAACCAAAGTGAATGATATGCAGGAGGACCTGGCGCATGAATCTGTGCAGCGGGATCGACCTCGGACCACCAGGGGCCGAGAAAACCACAGTCTCATGGGGCCGGACACTCAGGGCCAGAGAAAAATCCAATATATATCTGGTGATATCTCGGGTGCTATTAGAGATAGCGCAATAAATCAAAGTGCATTGTCTGTAGGAGGCACTGGCGAATGAATCTGTGCAGCGGGAACGACCTCGGACCACCAGGGGCCGATAAAACCACCGTCTCATGGGGCCGGACACTCAGGGTCAGGGGAAAATCCAATACATATCTGGTGATATCTCGGGTGCCATTAGAGATAGCGCAATAAACCAAAGTGGATTATCTGCAGGAGGCCCTGGCGCATGAATCTGTGCAGCGGGAACGACCTCGGATCACCAGGGGCCGAGAAAACCACCATCTCATGGGGCCGGACACTCAGGTTCAGGCGAAAATCCAATATATATCTGGTGATATCTCGGGTGCTATTAGAGATAGCGCAATAAATCAAAGTGCATTGTCTGTAGGAGGCACTGGCGAATGTATCTGTGTAGCGGGAACGACCTCGGACGACCAGGGGCCGAGAAAACCACAGACCCATGGGGCCGGACACTCAGGGTCAGGGAAAAATCCGATACATATCTGGTGATATCTCAGGTGCTATTACAGATAGCGCCATAAATCAGAGTGCAATGTCTGCAGGAAGCCCTGGCGCATGATTCTGTGCAGCGGGAACGACCTCGGATCACCAGGGGCCGAGAAAACCACCATCTCATGGGGCCGGACACTCAGGGTCAGGCGAAAATCCAATATATATCTGGTGATATCTCGGGTGCTATTAGAGATAGCGCAATAAATCAAAGTGCATTGTCTGTAGGAGGCACTGGCGAATGAATCTGTGCAGCAGGAACAACCTCGGACCACTAGGGGCCGAGAAAACCACCGTCTCATGGGGCCGGACTGTCATGGTCAGGGAAAAATCCAATATATATCTGGTGATATGTCGGGTGCTATTAGACATAGCGCAATAAACCAAAGTGAATTGTCTGCAGGAGGCCCTGGCGCATGAATCTGTGCAGCGGGAACGACCTCGGATCACCAGGGGCCGAGAAAACCACCATCTCATGGGGCCGGACACTCAGGGTCAGGCGAAAATCCAATATATATCTGGTGATATCTCGGGTGCTATTAGAGATAGCGCGATAAATCAAAGTGCTTTGTCTGCGGGAGGCCCTGGCGCATGAATCTGTGCAGCGGCAACGACCTCGGACCACCAGGGGCCGAGAAAACCACCGACACATGGGGCCGGACTGTCATGGTCAGGGAAAAATCCAATGTATACCTGGTGATATCTCAGGTGCTATTAGAGATAGCGCGATAAATCAAAGTGAATTGTCTGCAGGAGGCCCTGGCGCATGAATCTGTGCAGCGGGAACGACCTCGGATCACCAGGGGCCGAGTAAACCAGCATCTCATGGGGCCGGACACTCATGGTCAGGGGAAAATCCAATATATATCTGGTGATATCTCCGGTGCTATTAGAGATAGCGCAATAAACCAAAGTGAATTATCTGCAGGAGGCCCTGGCGCATGAATCTGTGCAGCGGGAACGACCTCGGACCACCGGGGGCCGAGAAAACCACCGTCTCATGCGGCCGGACACTCAGGGTCAGGGAAAAATCCAATATATATCTGGTGATATCTCGGGTGCTATTACAGATAGCGCAATAAATCAAAGTGCATTGCCAGCCGGAAGACCTGGCGCATGATTCTGTGCAGCCGGAACGACCTCGGACCACCAGGGGCCGAGAAAACCACCATCTCATGGGGCCGGACACTCAGCGTCGGTGAAAAATCCAATATATATCTGGTGATATCTCGGGTGCTATTACAGATAGCGCAATAAATCAAAGTGCATTGTCTGTATGAGTCCCTGTCGCATGAATCTGTGCAGCGGGAACGACCTCGGACCACCAGGGGCCGGGAAAACCACCGTCTCATGGGTCCGGACTGACAGGGTCAGGGAAAAATCCAATATATATCTGGTGATATCTAGGGTGATATTAGAGACAGCGCAATAAACCAAAGTGAATTGTCTGCAGGAGGCCCTGGCGCATGAATCTGTGCAGCGGGAACGACCTCGGATCACCAGGGGCCGAGAAAACCACCATCTCATGGCGCCGGACACTCAGGGTCAGGCGAAAATCCAATATATATCTGGTGATATCTCGGGTGCTATTAGAAATAGCGCAAGAAACCAAAGTGACTTATCTGCAGGAGGCCCTGGCGCATGAATCTGTGCAGCGGGATTGACCTCGGAAAACCAGGGGCCGAGAAAACCACCGTCTCATGGGGCCGGACACTCAGGGTCATGGAAAAATCCAATATATATCTGGTGATATCTCGGGTGCTATTAGAGATAGCGCAATAAATCAATGTGCATTGCCTGCCGGAAGACCTGGCGCATGATTCTGTGCAGCCGGAACGACCTCAGACCACCAGGGGCCGAGAAAACCACCATCTCCTGGGGCCGGACACTCAGCGTCGTGGAATAATCCATTATATATCTGATGATATCTCGGGTGATATTAGAGATAGCGCAATAAACCAAAGTGAATTGTCTGCAGGAGGCCCTGGCGGATGAATCTGTGCAGCGGGAACGACCTCGGATCACCAGGGGCCGAGAAAACCACCATCTCATGGGGCCGGACTGTCATGTTCAGGGAAAAATCCAATATATACCTGGTGATATCTCAGGTGCTATTAGAGATAGCGCGATAAATCAAAGGGCGTTGTCTGCGGCAGGCCCTGGCGCATGAATCTGTGCAGCGGCAACAACCTCGGACCACCAGGGGCCGAGAAAACCACCGACACATGGGGTCGGACACTCAGGGCCAGGGAAAAATCCAATATATATCTGGAGATATCTGGCGTGCTATCAGAGATAGAGCAATAAACCAAAGTGAATTATCTGCAGGAGGCCCTGGCGCACGAATCTGTGCTGCGGGAACGAACTCGGATCACCAGGGGCCGAGAAAACCACCGTCTCTTGGGGCCGGACTGTCAGGGTCAGGGGAAAATCCAATATATATATCTGGTGATATCTCGGGTGCTATTACAGATAGCGCAATAAATGAAAGTGCATTGTCTGTAGTAGGCTCCTGGCGCATGAATCTGGGCAGCGGTAACGATCTCGGAACACCAGGGGCCGAGAAAACCACCGTCTCATGGGGCCGGACACTCAGGGTCAGGGGAAAATCCAATATATATCCGGTGATATCTCGGGTGCTATTAGAGATAGCGCAATAAACCAAAGTGAATTATCTGCAGGAGGACCTGGCGCATGAATCGTTGCAGCGGGAACGACCTCCGACCACCAGGGGCCGAGAAAATCACCGTCTCATTGGGCCGGACTGTCAGGATCGGGCAAAATCCATTATATATCTGGTGATATCTCGGGTGCTATTAGAGATAGCGCAATAAATCAAAGTGAATTATCTGCAGGAGGCCCTGGCGCATGAATCTGTGCAGCGGGAACGACCTCGGACCACCAGGGGCCGAGAAAACCACCGTCTCATGCGGCCGGACACTCAGGGTCAGGGAAAAATCCAATATATATCTGGTGATATCTCGGGTGCTATTACAGATAGCGCAATAAATCAAAGTGAATTGCCAGCCGGAAGACCTGGCGCATGATTCTGTGCAGCCGGAACGACCTCGGACCACCAGGGGCCGAGAAAACCACCATCTCATGGGGCCGGACACTCAGCGTCGGTGAAAAATCCAATATATATCTGGTGATATCTCGGGTGCTATTACAGATAGCGCAATAAATCAAAGTGCATTGTCTGTATGAGTCCCTGTCGCATGAATCTGTGCAGCGGGAACGACCTCGGACCACCAGGGGCCGAGAAAACCACCATCTCATGGCGCCGGACACTCAGGGTCAGGCGAAAATCCAATATATATCTGGTGATATCTCGGGTGCTATTAGAAATAGCGCAAGAAACCAAAGTGACTTATCTGCAGGAGGCCCTGGCGCATGAATCTGTGCAGCGGGATTGACCTCGGAAAACCAGGGGCCGAGAAAACCACCGTCTCATGGGGCCGGACACTCAGGGTCATGGAAAAATCCAATATATATCTGGTGATATCTCGGGTGCTATTAGAGATAGCGCAATAAATCAATGTGCATTGCCTGCCGGAAGACCTGGCGCATGATTCTGTGCAGCCGGAACGACCTCAGACCACCAGGGGCCGAGAAAACCACCATCTCCTGGGGCCGGACACTCAGCGTCGTGGAATAATCCATTATATATCTGATGATATCTCGGGTGATATTAGAGATAGCGCAATAAACCAAAGTGAATTGTCTGCAGGAGGCCCTGGCGGATGAATCTGTGCAGCGGGAACGACCTCGGATCACCAGGGGCCGAGAAAACCACCATCTCATGGGGCCGGACTGTCATGTTCAGGGAAAAATCCAATATATACCTGGTGATATCTCAGGTGCTATTAGAGATAGCGCGATAAATCAAAGGGCGTTGTCTGCGGCAGGCCCTGGCGCATGAATCTGTGCAGCGGCAACAACCTCGGACCACCAGGGGCCGAGAAAACCACCGACACATGGGGTCGGACACTCAGGGCCAGGGAAAAATCCAATATATATCTGGAGATATCTGGCGTGCTATCAGAGATAGAGCAATAAACCAAAGTGAATTATCTGCAGGAGGCCCTGGCGCACGAATCTGTGCTGCGGGAACGAACTCGGATCACCAGGGGCCGAGAAAACCACCGTCTCTTGGGGCCGGACTGTCAGGGTCAGGGGAAAATCCAATATATATATCTGGTGATATCTCGGGTGCTATTACAGATAGCGCAATAAATGAAAGTGCATTGTCTGTAGTAGGCTCCTGGCGCATGAATCTGGGCAGCGGTAACGATCTCGGAACACCAGGGGCCGAGAAAACCACCGTCTCATGGGGCCGGACACTCAGGGTCAGGGGAAAATCCAATATATATCCGGTGATATCTCGGGTGCTATTAGAGATAGCGCAATAAACCAAAGTGAATTATCTGCAGGAGGACCTGGCGCATGAATCGTTGCAGCGGGAACGACCTCCGACCACCAGGGGCCGAGAAAATCACCGTCTCATGGGGCCGGACACTCAGCGTCGGGGAAAAATCCAATATACATCTGGTGATATGTCGGGTGCTATTAGAGATAGCGCAATAAACCAAAGTGAATTGTCTGCAGGAGGCCCTGGCGGATGAATCTGTGCAGCGGGAACGACCTCGGATCACCAGGGGCCGAGAAAACCACCATCTCATGGGGCCGGACACTCAGGGTCAGGCGAAAATCCAAAATATATCTGGTGATATCTCGGGTGCTATTAGAGATAGCGCGATAAATCAAAGTGCTTTGTCCGCGGGAGGCCCTGCCGCATGAATCTGTGCAGCGGCAACGACCTCGGACCACCAGGGGCCGAGAAAACCACCGTCTCATGGGGCCGGACTGTCATGGTCAGGGAAAAATCCAATATATATCTGGTGATATGTCGGGTGCTATTCGAGATAGCGCAATAAACCAAAGTGAATTGTCTGCAGGAGGCCCTGGCGCATGAATCTGGACAGCGGGAACGACCTCGGACCACCACCGGCCGAGAAAACCACCGTCTCATTGGGCCGGACACTCTGGGACACGGAAAAATCCAATATATATCAGGTGATATCTCGGGTGCTATTAGAGATAGCGCAATAAACCAGAGTGAATGATATGCAGGAGGACCTGGCGCATGAATCTGTGCAGCGGGATCGACCTCGGACCACCAGGGGCCGAGAAAACCACAGTCTCATGGGGCCGGACACTCAGGGCCAGGGAAAAATCCAATATATATCTGGTGATATCTCGGGTGCTATTAGAGATAGCCCAATAAACCGGAGTGAATTATCTGCAGGAGGCCCTGGCGCATGAATCTGTGCAGCGGGAACGACCTCGGACCACCAGGGGCCGAGAAAACCACCGTCTCATGGGGCCGGACTGTCAGGGTCAGGAAAAAATCCCATATATATATGGTAATATCTCGGGAGCTATAACAGATAGCGCAATAAATCAAAGTGCATTGTCTGTAGGAGGCCCTGGCGCATGAATCTGTGCAGCGGGAGCGACCTCGGACCACCAGCGGCCGAGAAAATTACAGATATTCGGAATCCGTCACCCAAGGTCATGTAAAAATCCAGCATATATATGGAGCTTTCTCGGGTGCTATTACAGATAGCGCAATAAATCAAAGTGCATTGTCTGTAGGAGGCCCAGGCGCATGAATCTGGGCAGCGGGAACGACCTCAGACCACCGGGGGCCGAGAAAACCACCGTCACATGGGGCCGGACACTCAGGGTCATGGAAAAATCCAATATATATCAGGTGATATCTCGGGTGCTACTAGAGATAGCGCAATAAACCAAAGTGAATTGTGTGCAGGAGGCCCTGGCGCATGAATCTGTGCAGCGGGATCGACCTCGGACCACCAGGGGCCGAGAAAACCTCCGTCTCATGGGGCCGGACACTCAGGGTCAGGGAAAAATCCAATATATATCAGGTGATATCTCGGGTGCTATTAGAGATAGCGCAATAAACCAAAGTGAATGATATGCAGGAGGACCTGGCGCATGAATCTGTGCAGCGGGATCGACCTCGGACCACCAGGGGCCGAGAAAACCACAGTCTCATGGGGCCGGACACTCAGGGCCAGGGAAAAATCCAATATATATCTGGTGATATCTCGGGTGCTATTAGAGATAGCCCAATAAACCAGAGTGAATTATCTGCAGGAGGCCCTGGCGCATGAATCTGTGCAGCGGGAACGACCTCGGGCCACCAGGGGCCGAGAAAACCACCGTCACATGGGGCCGGACACTCAGGGTCAGGGAAAAATCCAATATATATCTGGAGATATCTCGGGTGCTATTACAGATAGCGCAATAAATCAAAGTGCACTGTCTGTAGGAGGCCCTGGCGCATGAATCTGGCCAGCGGGAAAGACCTCGGACCACCAGGGGCCGAGAAAACCACCGACACATGGGGTCGGACACTCAGGGCCAGGGAAAAATCCAATATATATCTGGAGATATCTGGCGTGCTATCCGAGATAGAGCAATAAACCAAAGTGAATTATCTGCAGGAGGCCCTGGCGCACGAATCTGTGCAGCGGGAACGGACTCGGATCACCAGGGGCCGAGAAAACCACCGTCTCTTGGGGCCGGACTGTCAGGGTCAGGGGAAAATCCAATATATATATCTGGTGATATCTCGGGTGCTATTACAGATAGCGCAATAAATGAAAGTGCATTGTCTGTAGTAGGCCCTGGCGCATGAATCTGGGCAGCGGTAACGATCTCGGAACACCAGGGGCCGAGAAAACCACCGTCTCATGGGGCCGGACACTCAGGGTCAGGGGAATATCCAATATATATCTGGTGATATCTCGGGTGCTGTTAGAGATAGCGCAATAAATCAAAGTGCATTGTCTGTAGGAGGCCCTGTCGCATGAATCTGTGCAGCGGCAACGACCTCGGACCACCAGGGGCCGAGAAAATCACCGTCTCATGGGGCCGGACACTCAGCGTCGGGGAAAAATCCAATATACATCTGGTGATATGTCGGGTGCTACTAGAGATAGCGCAATAAACCAAAGTGAATTATCTGCAGGAGGCCCTGGCGCATGAATCTGTGCAGCGGGATCGACCTCGGACCACCAGGGGCCGAGAAAACTTCCGTCTCATGGGGCCGGACACTCAGGGTCAGGGGAAAATCCAATATATATCTGGTGATATCTCGGGTGCTATTAGAGATAGCGCAATAAACAAAAGTGAATGATCTGCAGGAGGCCCTGGCGCATGAATCTGTGCAGCGGGAACGACCTCAGACCACCAGGGGCCGAGAAAAACACCGTCTCATGGGGCCGGACACTCAGGGTCAGGCGGAAATCCAATATATATCTGGTGATATCTCGGGTGCTATTAGAGATAGCGCGATAAATCAAAGTGCATTGTCTGAAGGAGGCCCTGTCGCATGAATCTGTGCAGCGGCAACGACCTCGGACCACCAGGGGCCGAGAAAACCACAGACACATGGGGTCGGACTATCAAGGTCAGGGAAAAATCCATTATATATCTGGTGATATCTCGGGTGCCATTAGATATAGCGCGATAAATCAAAGTGAATTGTCTGCAGGAGGCCCTGGCGCATGAATCTGTGCAGCGGGAACGACCTCGGATCACCAGGGGCCGAGAAAACCACCATCTCATGGGGCCGGACACTCAGGGTCAGGGAAAAATCCAATATATATCTGGTGATATCTCGGGTGCCATTAGATATAGCGCGATAAATCAAAGTGCATTGTCTGTAGGAGGCCCTGTCGCATGAATCTGATTAGCGGGAACGACCTCGGACGACCAGGGGCCGAGAAAACCACAGTCTCATGGGGCCGGACACTCAGGGTCAGGGAAAAATCCAATACATATCTGGTGATATCTCAGGTGCTATTACAGATAGCGCCATAAATCAGAGTGCATTGTCTGCAGGAAGCCCTGGCGCATGATTCTGTGCAGCGGGAACGACCTCGGATCACCAGGGGCCGAGAAAACCACCATCTCATGGGGCCGGACACTCAGGGTCAGGCGAAAATCCAATATATATCTGGTGATATCTCGGGTGCTATTAGAGATAGCGCGATAAATCAAAGTGCTTTGTCTGCGGGAGGCCCTGGCGCATGAATCTGTGCAGCGGCAACGACCTCGGACCACCAGGGGCCGAGAAAACCACCGCCCCATGGGGCCGGACACTCAGGGTCAGGGAAAAATCCAATATATATCTGGTGATATCTCGGGTGCTATTAGAGATAGCGCGATAAATCAAAGTGCATTGTCTGTAGGAGGCCCAGGCGCATGAATCTGGGCAGCGGGAACGACCTCAGACCACCGGGGGCCGAGAAAACCACCGTCACATGGGGCCGGACACTCAGGGTCATGGAAAAATCCAATATATATCAGGTGATATCTCGGGTGCTACTAGAGATAGCGCAATAAACCAAAGTGAATTGTGTGCAGGAGGCCCTGGCGCATGAATCTGTGCAGCGGGATCGACCTCGGACCACCAGGGGCCGAGAAAACCTCCGTCTCATGGGGCCGGACACTCAGGGTCAGGGAAAAATCCAATATATATCAGGTGATATCTCGGGTGCTATTAGAGATAGCGCAATAAACCAAAGTGAATGATATGCAGGAGGACCTGGCGCATGAATCTGTGCAGCGGGATCGACCTCGGACCACCAGGGGCCGAGAAAACCACAGTCTCATGGGGCCGGACACTCAGGGCCAGGGAAAAATCCAATATATATCTGGTGATATCTCGGGTGCTATTAGAGATAGCCCAATAAACCAGAGTGAATTATCTGCAGGAGGCCCTGGCGCATGAATCTGTGCAGCGGGAACGACCTCGGGCCACCAGGGGCCGAGAAAACCACCGTCACATGGGGCCGGACACTCAGGGTCAGGGAAAAATCCAATATATATCTGGAGATATCTCGGGTGCTATTACAGATAGCGCAATAAATCAAAGTGCACTGTCTGTAGGAGGCCCTGGCGCATGAATCTGGCCAGCGGGAAAGACCTCGGACCACCAGGGGCCGAGAAAACCACCGACACATGGGGTCGGACACTCAGGGCCAGGGAAAAATCCAATATATATCTGGAGATATCTGGCGTGCTATCCGAGATAGAGCAATAAACCAAAGTGAATTATCTGCAGGAGGCCCTGGCGCACGAATCTGTGCAGCGGGAACGGACTCGGATCACCAGGGGCCGAGAAAACCACCGTCTCTTGGGGCCGGACTGTCAGGGTCAGGGGAAAATCCAATATATATATCTGGTGATATCTCGGGTGCTATTACAGATAGCGCAATAAATGAAAGTGCATTGTCTGTAGTAGGCCCTGGCGCATGAATCTGGGCAGCGGTAACGATCTCGGAACACCAGGGGCCGAGAAAACCACCGTCTCATGGGGCCGGACACTCAGGGTCAGGGGAATATCCAATATATATCTGGTGATATCTCGGGTGCTGTTAGAGATAGCGCAATAAATCAAAGTGCATTGTCTGTAGGAGGCCCTGTCGCATGAATCTGTGCAGCGGCAACGACCTCGGACCACCAGGGGCCGAGAAAATCACCGTCTCATGGGGCCGGACACTCAGCGTCGGGGAAAAATCCAATATACATCTGGTGATATGTCGGGTGCTACTAGAGATAGCGCAATAAACCAAAGTGAATTATCTGCAGGAGGCCCTGGCGCATGAATCTGTGCAGCGGGATCGACCTCGGACCACCAGGGGCCGAGAAAACTTCCGTCTCATGGGGCCGGACACTCAGGGTCAGGGGAAAATCCAATATATATCTGGTGATATCTCGGGTGCTATTAGAGATAGCGCAATAAACAAAAGTGAATGATCTGCAGGAGGCCCTGGCGCATGAATCTGTGCAGCGGGAACGACCTCAGACCACCAGGGGCCGAGAAAAACACCGTCTCATGGGGCCGGACACTCAGGGTCAGGCGGAAATCCAATATATATCTGGTGATATCTCGGGTGCTATTAGAGATAGCGCGATAAATCAAAGTGCATTGTCTGAAGGAGGCCCTGTCGCATGAATCTGTGCAGCGGCAACGACCTCGGACCACCAGGGGCCGAGAAAACCACAGACACATGGGGTCGGACTATCAAGGTCAGGGAAAAATCCATTATATATCTGGTGATATCTCGGGTGCCATTAGATATAGCGCGATAAATCAAAGTGAATTGTCTGCAGGAGGCCCTGGCGCATGAATCTGTGCAGCGGGAACGACCTCGGATCACCAGGGGCCGAGAAAACCACCATCTCATGGGGCCGGACACTCAGGGTCAGGGAAAAATCCAATATATATCTGGTGATATCTCGGGTGCCATTAGATATAGCGCGATAAATCAAAGTGCATTGTCTGTAGGAGGCCCTGTCGCATGAATCTGATTAGCGGGAACGACCTCGGACGACCAGGGGCCGAGAAAACCACAGTCTCATGGGGCCGGACACTCAGGGTCAGGGAAAAATCCAATACATATCTGGTGATATCTCAGGTGCTATTACAGATAGCGCCATAAATCAGAGTGCATTGTCTGCAGGAAGCCCTGGCGCATGATTCTGTGCAGCGGGAACGACCTCGGATCACCAGGGGCCGAGAAAACCACCATCTCATGGGGCCGGACACTCAGGGTCAGGCGAAAATCCAATATATATCTGGTGATATCTCGGGTGCTATTAGAGATAGCGCGATAAATCAAAGTGCTTTGTCTGCGGGAGGCCCTGGCGCATGAATCTGTGCAGCGGCAACGACCTCGGACCACCAGGGGCCGAGAAAACCACCGCCCCATGGGGCCGGACACTCAGGGTCAGGGAAAAATCCAATATATATCTGGTGATATCTCGGGTGCTATTAGAGATAGCGCATTAAATCAAAGTGCATTGTCTGTAGGAGGCATTGGCGAATGAATCTGTGCAGCAGGAACGACCTCGGACCACTAGGGGCCGAGAAAACCACCGTCTCATGGGGCCGGACTGTCATGGTCAGGGAAAAATCCAATATATATCTGGTGATATGTCGGGTGCTATTAGAGATAGCGCAATAAACCAAAGTGAATTGTCTGCAGGAGGCCCTGGCGCATGAATCTGTGCAGCGGGAACGACCTCGGATCACCAGGGGCCGAGAAAACCACCATCTCATGGGGCCGGACACTCAGGGTCAGGCGAAAATCCAATATATATCTGGTGATATCTCGGGTGCTATTAGAGATAGCGCGATAAATCAAAGTGCTTTGTCTGCGGGAGGCCCTGGCGCATGAATCTGTGCAGCGGCAACGACACTCGGACCACCAGGGGCCGAGAAAACCACGGACACATGGGGCCGGATACTCAGGGTCAGGGAAAAATCCAATATATATCTGGTGATATCTCGGGTGCTATTAGAGATAGCGCAATAAATCAAAGTGCATTGTCTGTAGGAGGCACTGGCGAATGAATCTGTGCAGCAGGAACGACCTCGGACCACTAGGGGCCAAGAAAACCACCGTCTCATGGGGCCGGACTGTCATGGTCAGGGAAAAATCCAATACATATCTGGTGATATGTCGGGTGCTATTAGAGATAGCGCAATAAACCAAAGTGAATTGTCTGCAGGAGGCCCTGGCGCATGAATCTGTGCAGCGGGAACGACCTCGGATCACCAGGGGCCGAGAAAACCACCATCTCATGGGGCCGGACACTCAGGGTCAGGCGAAAATCCAATATATATCTGGTGATATCTCGGGTGCTGTTAGAGATAGCGCGATAAATCAAAGTGCTTTGTCTGCGGGAGGCCCTGGCGCATGAATCTGTGCAGCGGCAACGACCTCGGACCACCAGGGGCCGAGAAAACCACCGACACATGGGGACGGACACTCAGGGTCAGGGGAAAATCCAATACATATCTGGTGATATCTCGGGTGCCATTAGAGATAGCGCAATAAACCAAAGTGGATTATCTGCAGGAGGCCCTGGCGCATGAATCTGTGCAGCGGGAACGACCTCGGATCACCAGGGGCCGAGAAAACCACCATCTCATGGGGCCGGGCACTCAGGTTCAGGCGAAAATCCAATATATATCTGGTGATATCTCGGGTGCTATTAGAGATAGCGCAATAAATCAAAGTGCATTGTCTGTAGGAGGCACTGGCGAATGTATCTGTGTAGCGGGAACAACCTCGGACGACCAGGGCCCGAGAAAACCACAGCCCCATGGGGCCGGACACTCAGGGTCAGGGAAAAATCCAATACATATCTGGTGATATCTCAGGTGCTATTACAGATAGCGCCATAAATCAGAGTGCAATGTCTGCAGGAAGCCCTGGCGCATGATTCTGTGCAGCGGGAACGACCTCGGATCACCAGGGGCCGAGAAAACCACCATCTCATGGGGCCGGACACTCAGGGTCAGGCGAAAATCCAATATATATCTGGTGATATCTCGGGTGCTATTAGAGATAGCGCAAGAAATCAAAGTGCATTGTCTGTAGGAGGCACTGGCGAATGTATCTGTGCAGCAGGAACAACCTCGGACCACTAGGGGCCGAGAAAACCACCGTCTCATGGGGCCGGACTGTCATGGTCAGGGAAAAATCCAATATATATCTGGTGATATGTCGGGTGCTATTAGAGATAGCGCAATAAACCAAAGTGAATTGTCTGCAGGAGGCCCTGGCGCATGAATCTGTGCAGCGGGAACGACCTCGGATCACCAGGGGCCGAGAAAACCACCATCTCATGGGGCCGGACACTCAGGGTCAGGCGAAAATCCAATATATATCTGGTGATATCTCGGGTGCTATTAGAGATAGCGCGATAAATCAAAGTGCTTTGTCTGCGGGAGGCCCTGGCGCATGAATCTGTGCAGCGGCAACGACCTCGGACCACCAGGGGCCGAGAAAACCACCGACACATGGGGCCGGACTGTCATGGTCAGGGAAAAATCCAATGTATACCTGGTGATATCTCAGGTGCTATTAGAGATAGCGCGATAAATCAAAGTGAATTGTCTGCAGGAGGCCCTGGCGCATGAATCTGTGCAGCGGGAACGACCTCGGATCACGAGGGGCCGAGTAAACCAGCATCTCATGGGGCCGGACACTCATGGTCAGGGGAAAATCCAATATATATCTGGTGATATCTCCGGTGCTATTAGAGATTGCGCAATAAACCAAAGTGAATTATCTGCAGGAGGCCCTGGCGCATGAATCTGTGCAGCAGGAACGACCTGGGACCCCCAGGGGCCGAGAAGACCACCGTCTCATG
The DNA here is from genome assembly GCF_051020985.1 of Nomia melanderi. Classification (NCBI taxonomy): domain Eukaryota; kingdom Metazoa; phylum Arthropoda; class Insecta; order Hymenoptera; family Halictidae; genus Nomia; species Nomia melanderi. The sequence goes on along the minus strand of NW_027475155.1, from coordinate 66,524 downwards.
GGGCCGGACACTCAGGGACGGGGAAAAATCCAATATATATCTGGTGATATCTCGGGTGCTATTACAGATAGCGCAATAAATCAAAGTGCATTGTCTGCGGGAGGCCCTGGTGCATGAATCTGTGCAGCAGCAACGACCTCGGACCACCAGGAGCCGAGAAAACCACCGTCACATGGGGCCGGACACACAGGGCCAGGGAAAAATACAATATATATCTGGTGATATCTCGGGTGCTATTAGAGATAGCGCAATAAATCAAAGTGCATTGTCTGTAGGAGGCACTGGCGAATGTATCTGTGTAGCGGGAACGACCTCGGACGACCAGGGGCCGAGAAAACCACAGCCCCATGGGGCCGGACACTCAGGGTCAGGGAAAAATCCAATACATATCTGGTGATATCTCAGGTGCTATTACAGATAGCGCCATAAATCAGAGTGCAATGTCTGCAGGAAGCCCTGGCGCATGATTCTGTGCAGCGGGAACGACCTCGGATCACCAGGGGCCGAGAAAACCACCATCTCATGGGGCCGGACACTCAGGGTCAGGCGAAAATCCAATATATATCTGGTGATATCTCGGGTGCTATTAGAGATAGCGCAATAAATCAAAGTGCATTGTCTGTAGGAGGCACTGGCGAATGAATCTGTGCAGCAGGAACAACCTCGGACCACTAGGGGCCGAGAAAACCACCGTCTCATGGGGCCGGACTGTCATGGTCAGGGAAAAATCCAATATATATCTGGTGATATGTCGGGTGCTATTAGAGATAGCGCGATAAATCAAAGTGCTTTGTCTGCGGGAGGCCCTGGCGCATGAATCTGTGCAGCGGCAACGACCTCGGACCACCAGGGACCGAGAAAACCACCATCTCATGGGGCCGGACACTCAGGGTCAGGCGAAAATCCAATATATATCTGGTGATATCTCGGGTGCTATTAGAGATAGCGCAATAAACCAAAGTGAATTGTCTGCAGGAGGCCCTGGCGCATGAATCTGTGCAGCGGGAACGACCTCGGATCACCAGGGGCCGAGAAAACCACCATCTCATGGGGCCGGACACTCAGGGTCAGGCGAAAATCCAATGTATACCTGGTGATATCTCAGGTGCTATTAGAGATAGCGCGATAAATCAAAGTGAATTGTCTGCAGGAGGCCCTGGCGCATGAATCTATGCAGCGGGAACGACCTCGGATCACCAGGGGCCGAGTAAACCAGCATCTCATGGGGCCGGACACTCATGGTCAGGGGAAAATCCAATATATATCTGGTGATATCTCGGGTGCTATTAGAGATAGCGCAATAAACCAAAGTGAATTATCTGCAGGAGGCCCTGGCGCATGAATCTGTGCAGCAGGAACGACCTGGGACCCCCAGCGGCCGAGAAGACCACCGTCTCATGGGGCCGGACACTCAGGGACGGGGAAAAATCCAATATATATCTGGTGATATCTCGGGTGCTATTACAGATAGCGCAATAAATCAAAGTGCATTGTCTGCGGGAGGCCCTGGTGCATAAATCTGTGCAGCGGCAACGACCTCGGACCACCAGGAGCCGAGAAAACCAACGTCACATGGGGCCGGACACACAGGGCCAGGGAAAAATACAATATATATCTGGTGATATCTCGGGTGCTATTACAGATAGCGCAACAAATCAAAGTGCATTGTCTGAAGGAGGCCCTGTCGCATGAATCTGTGCAGCGGCAACGACCTCGGACCACCAGGGGCCGAGAAAACCACAGACACATGGGGTCGGACTATCAAGGTCAGGGAAAAATCCATTATATATCTGGTGATATCTCGGGTGCCATTAGATATAGCGCGATAAATCAAAGTGCATTGTCTGTAGGAGGCCCTGTCGCATGAATCTGTGCAGCGGCAACGACCTCGGACCACCAGAGGCCGAGAAAACCACCGTCTCATGGGATCGAACACTCAGGGTCGGGGAAAAATCCAATACATATCGGGTTATATGTCGGGTGCTATTAGAGATAGCGCAATAAACCAAAGTGAATTATCTGCAGGAGGCCCCGGCGCATGAATCTGTGCTGCGGGAACGACCTCGGATCACCAGGGGCCGAGAAAACCACCATCTCATGGGGCCGGACACTCAGGGTCAGGCGAAAATCCAATATATATCTGGTGATATCTCGGGTGCTATTAGAGATAGCGCAATAAATCAAAGTGCATTGTCTGTAGGAGGCACTGGCGAATGTATCTGTGTAGCGGGAACAACCTCGGACGACCAGGGGCCGAGAAAACCACAGTCTCATGGGGCCGGACACTCAGGGTCAGGGAAAAATCCAATACATATCTGGTGATATCTCGGGTGCTATTAAAGATAGCGCAATAAATCAAAGTGCATTGTCTGTAGGAGGCCCTGGCGCATGAATCTGGGCAGCGGGAACGACCTCGGACCACCAGGGGCCGAGAAAACCACCGTCTCATGGGCCGGGACACTCAGGGTCAGAGAAAAATCGAATATATATCTGGTGATATGTCGGGTGCTATTAGAGATAGCGCAATAAACCAAAGTGCATTGTCTGCAGGAAGCTCTGGCGCATGAATGCGTGCAACGGGAACGACCTCGGACCACCAGGGGCCGAGAAAAGCCACCGTCTCATGGGGCCGGACACTCAGGGTCAGGGAAAAATCCAATATATATCTGGTGATATCTCGGGAGCTATTACAGATAGGGCAATAAATCAAAGTGCATTCTCTGTAGGAAGCCCTGGCGCATGAATCTGTAAAGCGGGATCGACCTCGGACCACCAGGGGCCGAGAAAACCACCGTCTCAAGGGGCCGGACACTAAGGTTCAGGGAAAAATCCAGTATATATCTGGTGATATGTCGGGTGCTATTAGAGATAGCGCAATAAATCAAAGTGCATTGTCTGTAGGAGGCCCTGGCGCATGAATCTGTGCAGCGGGAGCGACCTCGGACCAACAGGGGCCGAGAAAACCACCGTCTCAAGGGGTCGGACACTCAGGGTCAGGGAAAAATCCAATATATATCTGGTGATATGTCGGGTGCTATTAGAGATAGCGCAATAAACCAAAGTGCATTGTCTGCAGGAAGATCTGGCGCATGAATCTGTGCAGCGGGAAGGACCTCGGACCACCAGGGGCCGAGAAAACCACCGTCTCATGGGGCCGGACACTCAGGGTCAGGGAAAAATCCAATATATATCTGGTGATATCTCGGGTGCTATTACAGATAGCGCAATAAATCAAAGTGCATTCTCTGTAGGAGGCCCTGGCGCATGAATCTGTAAAGCGGGAACGGCCTCGGACCACCAGGAGCCGAGAAATACACCGTCTCATGGGGCCGGACACTCAGGGTCAGGGAAAAATCCAATATATATCTGGTGATATCTCGGGTGCTATTAGAGATAGCTCAATAAACCAAAGTGAATTGTCTGCCGGAGGTCCTGACGCATGAATCCATGCAGCGGGAACGACCTCGGACCACCAGGGGCCGAGAAAACCACCGTCTCATGGGCCGGGACTCTCAGGGTCAGAGAAAAATCGAATATATATCTGGTGATATGTCGGGTGCTATTAGAGATAGCGCAATAAACCAAAGTGCATTGTCTGCAGGAAGCTCTGGCGCATGAATGCGTGCAACGGGAACGACCTCGGACCACCAGGGGCCGAGAAAAGCCACCGTCTCATGGGGCCGGACACTCATGATCAGAGGAAAATCCATTATATATCTGGTGATATCTCGGGTGCTATTACAGATAGCGCAGTAAATCAAAGTGCATTATCTGTAGGAGGCCCAGGCGCATGAATCTGTGCAGCGGGAACGACCTCGGACCACCAGGGGCCGAGAAAACCACCGTCTCAAGGGGCCGGACACTAAGGTTCAGGGAAAAATCCAGTATATATCTGGTGATATGTCGGGTGCTATTAGAGATAGCGCAATAAACCAAAGTCCATTGTCTGTAGGAGGCCCTGTCGCATGAATCTGGGCAGCGGGAACGTTCTCGGACCACCAGGGGCCGAGAAAACCACCGTCGCATGGGGCCGGACACTCAGGGTCAGGGAAAAATCCAATATATATCTGGTGATATCTCGGGTGGTATTACAGATACCGCAATAAACCAAAGTGCATTGTCTGCAGGAAGCCCTGGCGCATGAATCCGCGCAGCGGGAACGACCTCGGACCACCAGGGGCCGAGAAAACCACCGTCTCATGGGGCGGGACTGTCAGGGTCAGGGAAAAATCCATTATATATCTGGTGATATGTCGGGTGCTATTAGAGATAGCGCAATAAACCAAAGTGAATTGTCTGCAGGAGGCCCTGGCGCATGAATCTGTGCAGCGGGAACGACCTCGGATCACCAGGGGCCGAGAAAACCACCATCTCATGGGGCCGGACACTCAGGGTCAGGCGAAAATCCAATATATATCTGGTGATATCTCGGGTGCTATTAGAGATAGCGCGATAAATCAAAGTGCTTTGTCTGTAGGAGGCACTGGCGAATGAATCTGTGCAGCAGGAACGACCTCGGTCCACTAGGGGCCGAGAAAACCACCGTCTCATGGGGCCGGACTGTCATGGTCAGGGAAAAATCCAATGTATACCTGGTGATATCTCAGGTGCTATTAGAGATAGCGCGATAAATCAAAGTGAATTGTCTGCAGGAGGCCCTGGCGCATGAATCTGTGCAGCGGGAACGACCTCGGATCACCAGGGGCCGAGTAAACCACCGTCTCATGGGGCCGGACACTCAGGGTCAGGGAAAAATCCAATATATATCTGGTGATATCTCGGGTGCTATTAGAGATGGCGCGATAAACCAAAGTGAATTGTCTGCCGGAGGTCCCGGCGCATGAATCTGGGCAGCGGGAACGACCTCGGACCACCAGGGGCAGAGAAAACCACCGTCTCAAGGGGCCGGACACTCAGGGTCAGGGAAAAATCCAATATATATCTGGTGATATCTCGGGTGCTATTAGAGATAGCGCAATAAACCAAAGTGAATTATCCGCAGGACGCCCTGGCGCATGATTGCGTGCAACGGGAACGACCTCGGACCACCAGGGGCCGAGAAAACCACCGTCTCATGGGGCCGGACACTCAGGGTCAGGGAAAAATCCAATATATATCTGGTGATATCGCAGGTGCTATTACAGATAGCGCGATAAATCAAAGTGCATTGTCGGCTGGAAGCCCTGGCGCATGAATGCGTGCAACGGGAACGACATCGGACCACCATGGGCCGAGAAAACCAACGTCTCATGGGGCCGGAATCTCAGGGTCTGGGAAAAATCCAATATATATCTGGTGATATCTCAGGTGCTAGTACAGATAGCGCGGTAAATCAAAGTGCATTGTCTGCTGGAAGCCCTGGCGCATGAATCCGTGCAGCGGGAAGTACCTCGGTCCACCAGGGGCCGAGAAAACCAGCGTCTTATGGGGCCGGACACTCATCGTCAGGGAAAAATCCAATATATATCTGGTGATATGTCGGGTGCTATTAGAGATAGCGCAATAAACCAAAGTGCATTGTCTGCAGGACGCCCTGGCGCATGAATCTGGCCAACGGGAACGACCTCGGACCACCAGGGGCCGGGAAAACCACCGTCTGATGGGGCCTGTCTGTCAGGGTCAGGGAAATATCCATTATATATCTGGTGATATCTCGGGTGCTATTACAGATAGCGCAATAAACCAAAGTGCATTGTATGTAGGAGGCCCTGGCGCATGAATCTGTAAAGCGGGAACGGCCTCGGACCACCAGGAGCCGAGAAATACACCGTCTCATGGGGCCGGACACTCAGGGTCAGGGAAAAATCCAATATATATCTGGTGATATCTCGGGTGCTATTAGAGATAGCTCAATAAACCAAAGTGAATTGTCTGCCGGAGGTCCTGACGCATGAATCCATGCAGCGGGAACGACCTCGGACCACCAGGGGCCGAGAAAACCACCGTCTCATGGGCCGGGACACTCAGGGTCAGAGAAAAATCGAATATATATCTGGTGATATGTCGGGTGCTATTAGAGATAGCGCAATAAACCAAAGTGCATTGTCTGCAGGAAGCTCTGGCGCATGAATGCGTGCAACGGGAACGACCTCGGACCACCAGGGGCCGAGAAAAGCCACCGTCTCATGGGGCCGGACACTCATGATCAGAGGAAAATCCATTATATATCTGGTGATATCTCGGGTGCTATTACAGATAGCGCAATAAATCAAAGTGCATTATCTGTAGGAGGCCCAGGCGCATGAATCTGTGCAGCGGGAACGACCTCGGACCACCAGGGGCCGAGAAAACCACCGTCTCAAGGGGCCGGACACTAAGGTTCAGGGAAAAATCCAGTATATATCTGGTGATATGTCGGGTGCTATTAGAGATAGCGCAATAAACCAAAGTCCATTGTCTGTAGGAGGCCCTGGCGCATGAATCTGGGCAGCGGGAACGTTCTCGGACCACCAGGGGCCGAGAAAACCACCGTCGCATGGGGCCGGACACTCAGGGTCAGGGAAAAATCCAATATATATCTGGTGATATCTCGGGTGGTATTACAGATACCGCAATAAACCAAAGTGCATTGTCTGCAGGAAGCCCTGGCGCATGAATCCGCGCAGCGGGAACGACCTCGGACCACCAGGGGCCGAGAAAACCACCGTCTCATGGGGCGGGACTGTCAGGGTCAGGGAAAAATCCATTATATATCTGGTGATATGTCGGGTGCTATTAGAGATAGCGCAATAAACCAAAGTGAATTGTCTGCAGGAGGCCCTGGCGCATGAATCGGTGCAGCGGGAACGACCTCGGATCACCAGGGGCCGAGAAAACCACGATCTCATGGGGCCGGACACTCAGGGTCAGGCGAAAATCCAATATATATCTGGTGATATCTCGGGTGCTATTAGAGATAGCGCGGTAAATCAAAGTGCTTTGTCTGTAGGAGGCACTGGCGAATGAATCTGTGCAGCAGGAACGACCTCGGTCCACTAGGGGCCGAGAAAACCACCGTCTCATGGGGCCGGACTGTCATGGTCAGGGAAAAATCCAATGTATACCTGGTGATATCTCATTTGCTATTAGAGATAGCGCGATAAATCAAAGTGAATTGTATGCAGGAGGCCCTGGCGCATGAATCTGTGCAGCGGGAACGACCTCGGATCACCAGGGGCCGAGTAAACCACCGTCTCATGGGGCCGGACACTCAGGGTCAGGGAAAAATCCAATATATATCTGGTGATATCTCGGGTGCTATTAGAGATGGCGCGATAAACCAAAGTGAATTGTCTGCCGGAGGTCCCGGCGCATGAATCTGGGCAGCGGGAACGACCTCGGACCACCAGGGGCAGAGAAAACCACCGTCTCAAGGGGCCGGACACTCAGGGTCAGGGAAAAATCCAATATATATCTGGTGATATCTCGGGTGCTATTAGAGATAGCGCAATAAACCAAAGTGAATTATCCGCAGGACGCCCTGGCGCATGATTGCGTGCAACGGGAACGACCTCGGACCACCAGGGGCCGAGAAAACCACCGTCTCATGGGGCCGGACACTCAGGGTCAGGGAAAAATCCAATATATATCTGGTGATATCGCAGGTGCTATTACAGATAGCGCGATAAATCAAAGTGCATTGTCGGCTGGAAGCCCTGGCGCATGAATGCGTGCAACGGGAACGACATCGGACCACCATGGGCCGAGAAAACCAACGTCTCATGGGGCCGGAATCTCAGGGTCTGGGAAAAATCCAATATATATCTGGTGATATCTCAGGTGCTAGTACAGATAGCGCGGTAAATCAAAGTGCATTGTCTGCTGGAAGCCCTGGCGCATGAATCCGTGCAGCGGGAAGTACCTCGGTCCACCAGGGGCCGAGAAAACCAGCGTCTTATGGGGCCGGACACTCATCGTCAGGGGAAAATCCATTATACATCTGGTGATATCTAGGGTGCTATTATAGATAGCGCAATAAATCAAAGTGCATTGTCTGTAGGAAGCCCTGGCGCATGAATCTGGGCAGCGGGAACGACCTCGGAACACCAGGGGCCGAGAAAACCACCGTCTCATGGGGCCGGACACTCAGGGTCAGGGAAAAATCCAATATATATCTAGTGATATCTCGGGTGCTGTTACAGATACCGCAATAAATCAAAGTGCATTGTCTGTAGGAGGCCCTGGTGCATGAATCTGGGCAGCGGGAACGACCTCGGACCACCAGGGGCCGAGAAAACCACCGTCTCATGCGGCCGGACACTCAGGGTCAGAGAAAAATCGAATAATTAACTGGTGATATGTCGGGTGCTATTAGAGATAGCGCAATAAACCAAAGTGCATTGTCTGCAGGAAGCTCTGGCGCATGAATGCGGGCAACGGGAACGACCTCGGACCACCAGGGGCCGAGAAAAGCCACCGTCTCATGGGGCCGGACACTCAGGGTCAGGGAAAAATCCAATATATATCTGGTGATATCTCGGGTGCTATTACAGATAGGGCAATAAATCAAAGTGCATTCTCTGTAGGAGGCCCTGGCGCATGAATCTGTAAAGCGGGAACGACCTCGGACCACCAGGGGCCGAGAAAACCACCGTCTCAAGGGGCCGGACACTAAGGTTCAGGGAAAAATCCAGTATATATCTGGTGATATGTCGGGTGCTATTAGAGATAGCGCAATAAATCAAAGTGCATTGTCTGTAGGAGGGCCTGGCGCATGAATCTGTGCAGCGGGAAGGACCTCAGACACCGGGGGCCGAGAAAACCACCTTCTCATGCGGCCGGACACTCAGGGTCAGGGAAAAATCCAATATATATCTCGTGATATCTCAGGTACTATTACTGATAGTACAATAAATCAAAGTGCATTGTCTGTAGGAGGCCCTGGCGCATGAATCTGGGCAGCGGGAACGACCTCGGAACACCAGGGGCCGAGAAAACCACCGTCTCATGGGGCCGGACACTCAGGGTCAGGGAAAAATCCAATATATATCTGGTGATATCTCGGGTGCTATTAGATATAGCGCAATAAACCAAAGTGAATTATCTGCAGGACGCCCTGGCGCATGAATCTGTGCAGCGGGAGCGACCTCGGACCAACAGGGGCCGAGAAAACCACCGTCTCAAGGGGTCGGACACTCAGGGTCAGGGAAAAATCCAATATATATCTGGTGATATGTCGGGTGCTATTAGAGATAGCGCAATAAACCAAAGTGCATTGTCTGCAGGAAGCTCTGGCATATGAATCTGGGCAGCGGGAAGGACCTCGGACCACCATGGGCCGAGAAAACCACCGTCTGATGGGGCCGGACACTCAGGGTCAAGGAAAAATCCAATATATATCTGGTGATATCTCGGGTGCTATTACAGATAGCGCAATAAATCAAAGTGCATTCTCTGTAGGGGGCCCTGCCGCATGAATCTGTGCAGCGGGAGCGACCTCGGACCACCAGGGGCCGAGAAAACCACCGTCTCATGGGGCGGGACTGTCAGGGTCAGGGAAAAATCCAATATATATCTGGTGATATCTCGGGTGCTATTAGAGATAGAGCAAAAAACCAATGTGCATTGTCTGTAGGAGGCCCTGGCGCATGAATCTGGCCAGCGGGAACGACCTCGGACCACCAGGGGCCGGGAAAACCACCGTCTCATGGGGCCTGACTGTCAGGGTCAGGGAAATATCCATTATATATCTGGTGATATCTCGGGTGCTATTACAGATAGCGCAATAAATCAAAGTGCATTATCTGTAGGAGGCCCAGGCGCATGAATCTGTGCAGCGGGAACGACCTCGGACCACCAGGGGCCGAGAAAACCACCGTCTCAAGGGGCCGGACACTAAGGTTCAGGGAAAAATCCAGTATATATCTGGTGATATGTCGGGTGCTATTAGAGATAGCGCAATAAACCAAAGTGCATTGTCTGCAGGAAGCCCTGGCGCATGAATGCGTGCAACGGGAACGACCTCGGACCACCAGGGGCCGAGAAAACCACCGTCTCATGGGGCCGGACACTCAGGGTCAGGGAAAAATCCAATATATATCTGGTGATATCTCAGGTGCTATTACAGATAGCGCGATAAATCAAAGTGCATTGTCTGCGGGAGGCCCTGGCGCATGCATCTGTGCAGCGGGAACGACCTCGGACCACCAGGGGCCGAGAAAACCACCGTCTCATGGGCCGGACACTCAGGGTCAGGGAAAAATTCATTATATATCTGGTGATATCTCGGGTGCTATTACAGATAGCGCAATAAACCAAAGTCCATTGTCTGTAGGAGGCCCTGGCGCATGAATCTGGGCAGCGGGAACGTTCTCGGACCACCAGGGGCCGAGAAAACCACCGTCTCAAGGGGCCGGACACTAAGGTTCAGGGAAAAATCCAGTATATGTCTGGTGATATGTCGGGTGCTATTAGAGATAGCGCAATAAATCAAAGTGCATTGTCTGCGGGAGGCCCTGGAGCATGAATCTGTGAAGCAGGAACGACCTCAGACCACCAGGGGCCGAGAAAAGCCACCGTCTCATGGGGCCGGACACACATGGTCAGGGGAAAATCCATTATATATCTGATGATATCTCGGGTGCTATTACAGATAGCGCAATAAACCAAAGTGAATTGTCTGCCGGAGGTCCTGGCGCATGAATCCATGCAGCGGGAACGACCTCGGACCACCAGGGGCCGAGAAACCCACCGTCTCATGGGCCGGGACACTCAGGGTCAGAGAAAAATCCAATATATATCTGGTGATATGTCGGGTGCTATTAGAGATAGCGCAATAAACCAAAGTGCATTGTCTGCAGGAAGCTCTGGCGCATGAATGCGTGCAACGGGAACGACCTCGGACCACCAGGGGCCGAGAAAAGCCACCGTCTCATGGGGCCGGACACTCATGGTCAGGGGAAAATCCATTATATATCTGGTGATATCTCGGGTGCTATTACAGATAGCGCAATAAATCAAAGTGCATTATCTGCAGGAGGCCCAGGCGCATGAATCTGGGCAGCGGGAACGACCTCGGACCACCAGGGGCCGAGAAAACCACCGTCTCATGCGGCCGGACACTCAGGGTCAGAGAAAAATCGAATAATTAACTGGTGATATGTCGGGTGCTATTAGAGATAGCGCAATAAACCAAAGTGCATTGTCTGCAGGAAGCTCTGGCGCATGAATGCGTGCAACGGGAACGACCTCGGACCACCAGGGGCCGAGAAAAGCCACCGTCTCATGGGGCCGGACACTCAGGGTCAGGGAAAAATCCAATATATATCTGGTGATATCTCGGGTGCTATTACAGATAGGGCAATAAATCAAAGTGCATTCTCTGTAGGAGGCCCTGGCGCATGAATCTGTAAAGCGGGAACGACCTCGGACCACCAGGGGCCGAGAAAACCACCGTCTCAAGGGGCCGGACACTAAGGTTCAGGGAAAAATCCAGTATATATCTGGTGATATGTCGGGTGCTATTAGAGATAGCGCAATAAATCAAAGTGCATTGTCTGTAGGAGGGCCTGGCGCATGAATCTGTGCAGCGGGAAGGACCTCAGACACCGGGGGCCGAGAAAACCACCTTCTCATGCGGCCGGACACTCAGGGTCAGGGAAAAATCCAATATATATCTCGTGATATCTCAGGTACTATTACTGATAGTACAATAAATCAAAGTGCATTGTCTGTAGGAGGCCCTGGCGCATGAATCTGGGCAGCGGGAACGACCTCGGAACACCAGGGGCCGAGAAAACCACCGTCTCATGGGGCCGGACACTCAGGGTCAGGGAAAAATCCAATATATATCTGGTGATATCTCGGGTGCTATTAGAGATAGCGCAATAAACCAAAGTGAATTATCTGCAGGACGCCCTGGCGCATGAATCTGTGCAGCGGGAGCGACCTCGGACCAACAGGGGCCGAGAAAACCACCGTCTCAAGGGGTCGGACACTCAGGGTCAGGGAAAAATCCAATATATATCTGGTGATATGTCGGGTGCTATTAGAGATAGCGCAATAAACCAAAGTGCATTGTCTGCAGGAAGCTCTGGCATATGAATCTGGGCAGCGGGAAGGACCTCGGACCACCATGGGCCGAGAAAACCACCGTCTGATGGGGCCGGACACTCAGGGTCAAGGAAAAATCCAATATATATCTGGTGATATCTCGGGTGCTATTACAGATAGCGCAATAAATCAAAGTGCATTCTCTGTAGGGGGCCCTGCCGCATGAATCTGTGCAGCGGGAGCGACCTCGGACCACCAGGGGCCGAGAAAACCACCGTCTCATGGGGCGGGACTGTCAGGGTCAGGGAAAAATCCAATATATATCTGGTGATATCTCGGGTGCTATTAGAGATAGAGCAAAAAACCAATGTGCATTGTCTGTAGGAGGCCCTGGCGCATGAATCTGGCCAGCGGGAACGACCTCGGACCACCAGGGGCCGGGAAAACCACCGTCTCATGGGGCCTGACTGTCAGGGTCAGGGAAATATCCATTATATATCTGGTGATATCTCGGGTGCTATTACAGATAGCGCAATAAATCAAAGTGCATTATCTGTAGGAGGCCCAGGCGCATGAATCTGTGCAGCGGGAACGACCTCGGACCACCCGGGGCCGAGAAAACCACCGTCTCAAGGGGCCGGACACTAAGGTTCAGGGAAAAATCCAGTATATGTCTGGTGATATGTCGGGTGCTATTAGAGATAGCGCAATAAATCAAAGTGCATTGTCTGCGGGAGGCCCTGGAGCATGAATCTGTGAAGCAGGAACGACCTCAGACCACCAGGGGCCGAGAAAAGCCACCGTCTCATGGGGCCGGACACACATGGTCAGGGGAAAATCCATTATATATCTGATGATATCTCGGGTGCTATTACAGATAGCGCAATAAACCAAAGTGAATTGTCTGCCGGAGGTCCTGGCGCATGAATCCATGCAGCGGGAACGACCTCGGACCACCAGGGGCCGAGAAACCCACCGTCTCATGGGCCGGGACACTCAGGGTCAGAGAAAAATCCAATATATATCTGGTGATATGTCGGGTGCTATTAGAGATAGCGCAATAAACCAAAGTGCATTGTCTGCAGGAAGCTCTGGCGCATGAATGCGTGCAACGGGAACGACCTCGGACCACCAGGGGCCGAGAAAAGCCACCGTCTCATGGGGCCGGACACTCATGGTCAGGGGAAAATCCATTATATATCTGGTGATATCTCGGGTGCTATTACAGATAGCGCAATAAATCAAAGTGCATTATCCGCAGGAGGCCCAGGCGCATGAATCTGTGCAGCGGGAACGACCACGGACCACCAGGGGCCGAGAAAACCACCGTCTCAAGGGGCCGGACACTCAGGTTCAGGGAAAAATCCAATATATCTGGTGATATGTCGGGTGCTATTAGAGATAGCGCAATAAACCAAAGTACATTGTCTGCAGGAAGCTCTGGCGCATGAATGCGTGCAACGGGAACGACCTCGGACCACCAGGGGCCGAGAAAAGCCACCGTCTCATGGGGCCGGACACTCATGATCAGGGGAAAATCCATTACATATCTGGTGATATCTCGGGTGCTATTACAGATAGCGCAATAAATCAAAGTGCATTATCTGTAGGAGGCCCAGGCGCATAAATCTGTGCAGCTGGAACGACCTCGGACCACCAGGGGCCGAGAAAACCACCGTCTCAGGGGGCCGGACACTAAGGTTCAGGGAAAAATCCAGTATATATCTGGTGATATGTCGGGTGCTATTAGAGATAGCGCAATAAATCAAAGTGCATTGTCTGCGGGAGGGCCTGGCGCATGAATCTGTGAAGCAGGAACGACCTCGGACCACCAGGGGCCGAGAATACCACCGTCTCAAGGGGTCGGACACTCAGGGTCAGGGAAAAATCCAATATATATCTGGTGATATGTCGGGTGCTATTAGAGATAGCGCAATAAACCAAAGTGCATTGTCTGCAGGAAGCTCTGGCGCATGAATCTGGGCAGCGGGAAGGACCTCGGACCACCAGGGGCCGAGAAAACCACCGTCTCATGGGGCCGGACACTCAGGGTCAGTGGAAAAATCCAATATATATCTGGTGATATCTCGGGTGCTATTACAGATAGCGCAATAAATCAAAGTGCATTCTCTGTAGGAGGCCCTGGCGCATGAATCTGTAAAGCGGGAACGGCCTCGGACCACCAGGAGCCGAGAAATACACCGTCTCATGGGGCCGGACACTCAGGGTCAGGGAAAAATCCAATATATATCTGGTGATATCTCGGGTGCTATTAGAGATAGCGCAATAAACCAAAGTGCATTGTCTGCAGGAAGCCCTGGCGCATGAATGCGTGCAACGGGAACGACCTCGGACCACCAGGGGCCGAGAAAACCACCGTCTCATGGGGCCGGACACTCAGGGTCAGGGAAAAATCCAATATATATCTGGTGATATCTCAGGTGCTATTACAGATAGCGCGATAAATCAAAGTGCATTGTCTGCGGGAGGCCCTGGCGCATGCATCTGTGCAGCGGGAACGACCTCGGACCACCAGGGGCCGAGAAAACCACCGTCTCATGGGCCGGACACTCAGGGTCAGGGAAAAATTCATTATATATCTGGTGATATCTCGGGTGCTATTACAGATAGCGCAATAAACCAAAGTCCATTGTCTGTAGGAGGCCCTGGCGCATGAATCTGGGCAGCGGGAACGTTCTCGGACCACCAGGGGCCGAGAAAACCACCGTCTCAAGGGGCCGGACACTAAGGTTCAGGGAAAAATCCAGTATATGTCTGGTGATATGTCGGGTGCTATTAGAGATAGCGCAATAAATCAAAGTGCATTGTCTGCGGGAGGCCCTGGAGCATGAATCTGTGAAGCAGGAACGACCTCAGACCACCAGGGGCCGAGAAAAGCCACCGTCTCATGGGGCCGGACACACATGGTCAGGGGAAAATCCATTATATATCTGATGATATCTCGGGTGCTATTACAGATAGCGCAATAAACCAAAGTGAATTGTCTGCCGGAGGTCCTGGCGCATGAATCCATGCAGCGGGAACGACCTCGGACCACCAGGGGCCGAGAAACCCACCGTCTCATGGGCCGGGACACTCAGGGTCAGAGAAAAATCCAATATATATCTGGTGATATGTCGGGTGCTATTAGAGATAGCGCAATAAACCAAAGTGCATTGTCTGCAGGAAGCTCTGGCGCATGAATGCGTGCAACGGGAACGACCTCGGACCACCAGGGGCCGAGAAAAGCCACCGTCTCATGGGGCCGGACACTCATGGTCAGGGGAAAATCCATTATATATCTGGTGATATCTCGGGTGCTATTACAGATAGCGCAATAAATCAAAGTGCATTATCTGCAGGAGGCCCAGGCGCATGAATCTGTGCAGCGGGAACGACCACGGACCACCAGGGGCCGAGAAAACCACCGTCTCAAGGGGCCGGACACTCAGGTTCAGGGAAAAATCCAATATATCTGGTGATATGTCGGGTGCTATTAGAGATAGCGCAATAAACCAAAGTACATTGTCTGCAGGAAGCTCTGGCGCATGAATGCGTGCAACGGGAACGACCTCGGACCACCAGGGGCCGAGAAAAGCCACCGTCTCATGGGGCCGGACACTCATGATCAGGGGAAAATCCATTATATATCTGGTGATATCTCGGGTGCTATTACAGATAGCGCAATAAATCAAAGTGCATTATCTGTAGGAGGCCCAGGCGCATAAATCTGTGCAGCTGGAACGACGTCGGACCACCAGGGGCCGAGAAAACCACCGTCTCAGGGGGCCGGACACTAAGGTTCAGGGAAAAATCCAGTATATATCTGGTGATATGTCGGGTGCTATTAGAGATAGCGCAATAAATCAAAGTGCATTGTCTGCGGGAGGGCCTGGCGCATGAATCTGTGAAGCAGGAACGACCTCGGACCACCAGGGGCCGAGAATACCACCGTCTCAAGGGGTCGGACACTCAGGGTCAGGGAAAAATCCAATATATATCTGGTGATATGTCGGGTGCTATTAGAGATAGCGCAATAAACCAAAGTGCATTGTCTGCAGGAAGCTCTGGCGCATGAATCTGGGCAGCGGGAAGGACCTCGGACCACCAGGGGCCGAGAAAACCACCGTCTCATGGGGCCGGACACTCAGGGTCAGGGAAAAATCCAATATATATCTGGTGATATCTCGGGTGCTATTACAGATAGCGCAATAAATCAAAGTGCATTCTCTGTAGGAGGCCCTGGCGCATGAATCTGTAAAGCGGGAACGGCCTCGGACCACCAGGAGCCGAGAAATACACCGTCTCATGGGGCCGGACACTCAGGGTCAGGGAAAAATCCAATATATATCTGGTGATATCTCGGGTGCTATTAGAGATAGCTCAATAAACCAAAGTGAATTGTCTGCCGGAGGTCCTGGCGCATGAATCCATGCAGCGGGAACGACCTCGGACCACCAGGTGCCGAGAAAACCACCGTCTCATGGGCCGGGACACTCAGGGTCAGAGAAAAATCGAATATATATCTGGTGATATG
Organism: Nomia melanderi; assembly: GCF_051020985.1. Lineage (NCBI taxonomy): Eukaryota > Metazoa > Arthropoda > Insecta > Hymenoptera > Halictidae > Nomia > Nomia melanderi. Next base: position 50,017 of record NW_027475155.1, on the reverse strand, counting down.
TCGGGTGCCATTAGAGATAGCGCAATAAACCAAAGTGCATTGTGTGCAGGAAGCTCTGGCGCATGAATGCGTGCAACGGGAACGACCTCGGACCACCAGGGGCCGAGAAAAGCCACCGTCTCATGGGGCCGGACACTCAGGGTCAGGGAAAAATCCAATATATATCTGGTGATATCTCGGGTGGTATTACAGATACCGCAATAAACCAAAGTGCATTGTCTGCAGGAAGCCCTGGCGCATGAATCCGCGCAGCGGGAACGACCTCGGACCACCAGGGGCCGAGAAAACCACCGTCTCATGGGGCGGGACTGTCAGGGTCAGGGAAAAATCCATTATATATCTGGTGATATCTCGGGTGCTATTACACATAGCGCAATAAACCAAAGTGCATTGTCTGTAGGAGGCCCTGGCGCATGAATCTGGCCAGCGGGAACGACCTCGGACCACCAGGAGCCGAGAAATACACCGTCTCATGGGGCCGGACACTCAGGGTCAGGGAAAAATCCAATATATATCTGGTGATATCTCGGGTGCTATTACAGATAGGGCAATAAATCAAAGTGCATTCTCTGTAGGAGGCCTTGGCGCATGAATCTGTAAAGCGGAAACGACCTCGGACCACCAGGAGCCGAGAAATACACCGTCTCATGGGGCCGGACACTCAGGGTCAGGGAAAAATCCAATATATATCTGGTGATATCTCGGGTGCTATTACAGATAGGGCAATAAACCAAAGTGAATTATCTGCAGGAGGCCCTGTCGCATGAATCTGTGCAGCGGGAGCGTCCTCGGACCACCAGGGGCCGAGAAAACCACCGTCTCATGGGGCCGGACACTCAGGGTCAGGGAAAAATCCAATATATATCTGGTGATATCTCGGGTGCTATTAGATATAGCGCAATAAACCAAAGTGCATTGTCTGTAGGAGGCCCTGGCGCATGAATCTGGCCAGCGGGAACGACCTCGGACCACCAGGGGCCGGGAAAACCACCGTCTCATGGGGCCTGACTGCCAGGGTCAGGGAAATATCCATTATATATCTGGTGATATCTCGGGTGCTATTACAGATAGCGCAATAAATCAAAGTGCATTATCTGTAGGAGGCCCAGGCGCATGAATCTGTGCAGCGGGAACGACCTCGGACCACCAGGGGCCGAGAAAACCACCGTCTCAAGGGGCCGGACACTAAGGTTCAGGGAAAAATCCAGTATATATCTGGTGATATGTCGGGTGCTATTAGAGATAGCGCAATAAACCAAAGTGCATTGTCTGCAGGAAGCCCTGGCACATGAATGCGTGCAACGGGAATGACCTCGGACCACCAGGGGCCGAGAAAACCACCGTCTCATGGGGCGGGACTGTCAGGGTCAGGGAAAAATCCATTATATATCTGGTGATATCTCGGGTGCTATTACACATAGCGCAATAAACCAAAGTGCATTGTCTGTAGGAGGCCCAGGCGCATGAATCTGTGCAGCGGGAACGACCTCGGACCACCAGGGGCCGAGAAAACCACCGTCTCATGGGTCCGGACACTCAGGGTCAGAGAAAAATCGAATATATATCTGGTGATATGTCGGGTGCTATTAGAGATAGCGCAATAAACCAAAGTGCATTGTCTGCAGGAAGCTCTGGCGCATGAATGCGTGCAACGGGAACGACCTCGGACCACCAGGGGCCGAGAAAAGCCACCGTCTCATGGGGCCGGACACTCATGATCAGAGGAAAATCCATTATATATCTGGTGATATCTCGGGTGCTATTACAGATAGCGCAATAAATCAAAGTGCATTATCTGTAGGAGGCCCAGGCGCATGAATCTGTGCAGCGGGAACGACCTCGGAACACCAGGGGCCGAGAAAACCACCGTCTCATGGGGCCGGACACTCATGGTCAGGGGAAAATCCATTATATATCTGGTGATATCTCGGGTGCTATTATAGATAGCGCAATAAATCAAAGTGCATTGTCTGTAGGAGGCCCTGGCGCATGAATCTGTGCAGCGGGAACGACCTCGGACCACCAGGGGCCGATAAATCCACCGTCTCATGGGGCCGGGCACTCAGGGTCAGGGGAAAATCCAATATATATCTGGTGATATCTCGGGTGCTATTACAGATAGCGCAATAAAACAAAGTGAATTATCTGCAGGAGGCCCTGGCGCATGAATCTGTGCAGCGGGAACGACCTCGGACCACCAGGGCCCGAGAAAACCACCGTCTCATAGGGCCGGACACTCAGGGCCTGGGAAAAATCCAATATATATCTGGTGATATCTCGGGTGCTATTACCGATAGCGCAATGAATCAAAGTGCATTGTCTGTAGGAGGCCGTGGCGCATGAATCTGTGCAGCGGGATCGACCTCGGACCACCAGGGGCCGAGAAAACCACCGTCTCATGGGGCCGGACACTCAGGGTCAGGGGAAAATCCAATATATATCTGTTGATATCTCGGGTGCTATTAGATATAGCGCAATAAACCAAAGTGCATTGTCTGTAGGAGGCCCTGGCGCATGAATCTGGCCAGCGGGAACGACCTCGGACCACCAGGGGCCGAGAAAACCACCGTCTCATGGGGCCGGACACTCACGGCCAGGGAAAAATCCAATATATATCTGGTGATATCTCGGATGCTATTCCAGATAGCGCAATAAATCAAAGTGCATTGTCTGTGGGAGGCCCTGGCGCATGAATCTGTGCAGCGGGAACGACCTCGGACCACCAGGCGCCGAGAAAACCACCGTCTCATGGGGCCGGACACTCAGGGTCAGGGGAAAATCCAATACATATCTGGTGATATCTCGGGTGCCATTAGAGATAGCGCAATAAACCAAAGTGGATTATCTGCAGGAGGCCCTGGCGCATGCATCTGTGCAGCGGGAACGACCTCGGTCCACCAGGGGCCGATAAAACCACCGTCTCATGGGGCCGGGCACTCAGGGTCAGGGGAAAATCCAATATATATCTGGTGATATCTCGGGTGCTATTACAGATAGCGCAATAAACCAAAGTGGATTATCTGCAGGAGGCCCTGGCGCATGCATCTGTGCAGCGGGAACGACCTCGGACCACCAGGGGCCGATAAAACCACCGTCTCATGGGGCCGGGCACTCAGGGTCAGGGGAAAATCCAATATATATCTGGTGATATCTCGGGTGCTATTAGAGATAGCGCAATAAACCAAAGTGAATTATCTGCAGGAGGCCCTGGCGCATGAATCTGTGCAGCGGGAACGACCTCGGACGACCAGGGGCCGAGAAAACCACCGTCTCATGTGGCCGAACACTCAGGGTCGGGGAAAAATCCTATATATACCAGGTGATATCTCGGGTGCTGTTACAAATAGCGCAATAAATAAAAGTGCATTGTCTGTAGGAGGCACTGGCACATGAATCTGTGCAGCGGGAACGACCTCGGACCACCAGGGGCCGAGGCAACCACCGTCTCATGGGGCCGGACACTCAGGGTGAGGAGAAAATCCAATATATATGTGGTGATATCGCGGGTGCTATTAGAGATAGCGCAATAAACCAAAGTGAATTATCTGCAGGAGGCCCTGGCGCATGAATCTGTGCAGCGGGAACGAACGCGGACCACCAGGGGCCGAGAAAACCACAGTCTCATGCGGCCGGACACTCAGGGTGAGGGGAAAATCCAGTATATATCAGGTGATATCTCGGGTGCTGTTACAAATAGCGCAATAAGTAAAAGTGCATTGTCTGTAGGAGGCCCTGGCGCATGAATCTCTGCAGCGGGAAAGACCTCGGACCACCAGGGGCCGAGAAAACCACAGTCACATGGGGCCGGACTCTCAGGGTCAGCGAAAAATCCAATATATATCTGGTGACATCTCGGGTGCTATTAGAGATAGCGCAATAAACCAAAGTGAATTATCTGCAGGAGGCCCTGGCGCATGAATCTGTGTAGCGAGAACGACCTCGGACCACCAGGGGCCGAGACAACCACCGTCTCATGGGGCCGGACACTCAGGGTCAGGGAAAAATCCAATATATATCTGGTGATACCTCGGGTGCTATTACAGATAGCGCAATAAATCAAAGTGCATTGTCTGTAGGAGGCCCTGGCGCATGTATCTGGGCAGCGGGAACGACCTAGGATCACCAGGGGCCGAGAAAACCACAATCTCATCGGGCCGGACACTCAGGGTCAGGGAAAAATCCAGTATATATCTGTTGATATCTCGGGTGCTATTAGAGATAGCGCAATAAACCAAAGTGAATTATCTGCAGGAGGCCCTGGCGCATGAATCTGTGTAGCGAGAACGACCTCGGACCACCAGGGGCCGAGACAACCACCGTCTCATGGGGCCGGACACTCAGGGTCAGGGAAAAATCCAATATATATCTGGTGATACCTCGGGTGCTATTACAGATAGCGCAATAAATCAAAGTGCATTGTCTGTAGGAGGCCCTGGCGCATGTATCTGTGCAGCGGGAACGACCTAGGATCACCAGGGGCCGAGAAAACCACAATCTCATCGGGCCGGACACTCAGGGTCAGGGAAAAATCCAGTATATATCTGTTGATATCTCGGGTGCTATTAGAGATAGCGCAATAAACCAAAGTGAATTACCTGCAGGAGGCCCTGGAGCATGAATCTGGCCAGCGGGAACGACCTCGGACCAACAGAAGACGAGAAAACCACCGTCTCATGGGGCCGGACACTCAGGTTCAGGGAAAAATCCAATATATATCTGGTGATACCTCGGGTGCTATTACAGATAGCGCAATAAATCAAAGTGCATTGTCTGTAGGAGGCCCTGGCGCATGAATCTGTGCAGCGGGAACGACCTCGGAACACCAGGGGCCGAGAAACCCACAGTCTCATGGGGCCGGACACTCAGGGACAGGGAAAAATCCAATATATATCTGGTGATATCTCGGTTGCTATTACAGATAGCGCAATAAATCAAAGTGCATTGTCTGTATTAGGCCCTGGCGCATGAATGTGGCCAGCGGGAACGACCTCGGACCACCAGGAGCCGAGAAAACCACCGTCTCATGGGGCGGGACACTCAGGGTCAGGGGAAAATACAATATATATCTGGTGATGTCTGGGGTGCTATTAGAGATAGCGCAATAAACCAAAGTGAATTATTTGCAGGAGGCCCTGGCGCATGAATCTGTGCTGCGGGAACGACCTCGGACCACCAGGGGCCGAGAAAACCACCGTCTCATGGGGCCGGACACTCAGGGTCAGGGAAAAATCCAATATATATCTGGTGACATCTCGGGTGCTATTACAGACAGCGCAATAAATCAATGTGCATTGTCGGTAGGAGGCTCTGGCGCATGAACCGGGCCAGCGGGAACGACCTCGGACCACCAGGGGCCGAGACAACCACCGTCTCATGGGGCCGGACACTCAGGGCCAGGGAAAAATCCAATATATATCAAGTGATATCTCGGGTGCTATTAGAGATAGCGCAATAAACCAAAGTGAATTATCTGCAGGGGGCCCTGGCGCATGAGTCTGTGCAGCAGGAACGAACGCGGACCACCAGGGGCCGAGAAAACCACAGTCTCATGCGGCCGGACACTCAGGGTCAGGGGAAAATCCAATATATATCTGGTGATATCTCGGGTGCTATTAGAGATACCGCAATAAACCAAAGTGCATTGTATGTGGGAGGCCCTGGCGCATGAATCTGTGCAGCGGGAACGACCTCGGACCACCAGGGGCCGAGAAAACCGCCGTCTCATTGGGCCGGACACTCAGGGTCAGGGGAAAATCCAATATATATCTGGTGATATGTTTGGTGCTATTAGAGATAGCGCTATAAACCAAAGTGAATTGTCTGCAGGAGGCCCTGGCGCATGAATCTGTGCAGCGGGAACGACCACGGACCACCAGGGGCCGAGAAAACCACCGTCTCATGGGGCCGAACACTCAGTGTCAGGGGAAAATCCAGTATATATCTTGTGATATCTCGGGTGCTATTAGAGATACCGCAATAAACCAACGTGATTTATCTGCAGGAGGCCCTGGCGCATGAATCTGTGCAGCGGGAACGACCTCGGACAACCAGGGGCCGAGACAACCACCGTCGCATGGGGCCGGACACTCAGGGTCAGGGAAAAATCAAATATATATCTGGTGATATCTCGGGTGCTATTACAGATAGCGCAATAAATCAAAGTGCATTGTCTGTAGGAGGCCCTGAAAACCACAGTCTCATGGGGCCGGACACTCAGGGTCTGGGGAAAATACAATGTATATCTGGTGATATCTCGGGTGCTATTACAGATAGCGCAATAAATCAAAGTGCATTGTCTGTAGGTGGCCCTGAAAACCACAGTCTCATGGGGCCGGACACTCAGGGTCAGGGGATAATACAATGTATATCTGGTGATATCACGGGTGCTATTAGAGATAGCGCAATAAACCAAAGTGAATTATCTGCAGGTGGCCCTGGAGCATGAATCTGTGCAGCGGGAACGACCTCGGACCACCAGGTGCCGAGAAAACCACAGTCTCACGCGGCAGGACACTCAGGGTCAGGGAAAAATCCAATATATATCTGGTGATATCTCGGGTGCTATTACAGATATGGCAATAAATCAAAGTGAATTGTCTGCAGGAGGCCCTGGCGCATGAATCTGTGCAGCGGGAACGATCTCGGACCACCAGGGGCCGAGAAAACCACCGTCTCATGGGGCCGGACACTCAGGGTCAGGGAAAAATCCAATATATATCTGGAGATATCTCGGGTGCTATTACAGATAGCGCAATAAATCAAAGTGCATTGTCTGTAGGAGGCCCTGGCGCATGAATCTGGCCAGCGGGAACGACCTCGGACAACCAGGAGCCGAGAAAACCACCTTCTCATGGGGCCGGACACTCAGGGTCAGGGGAAAATCCAATATATATCTGGTGATATCTCGGGTGCTATTAGAGATAGCGCAGTAAACCAAAGTGAATTATCTGCAGCAGGCCCTGGCGCATGAATCTGTGCAGCTGGAACGACCTCGGACCACCAGGGGCCGAGAAAACCACCGTCTCATGGGGCCGGACACTCAGGGTCAGGGAAAAATCCAATATGTATCCGGTCATATCTCGGGTGCTATTATAGATAGCGCAATAAATCATAGTGCATTGTCTGTAGGAGGCCCTGGCGCATGAATCTGGCCAGCGGGAACGACCTCGGACCACCAGGGGCCGAGAAAACCATAGTCTCATGGGGCCGGACACTCAGGATCAGGGGATAATCCAATATATATCTGGTGATATCTCGGGTGCTATTAGAGATAGCGCAATAAACCAAAGTGAATTATCTGCAGGGGGCCCTGGCGCATGAATCTGTGCAGCGGGAACGACCTCGGAACACCAGGGGCCGAGAAAACCGCCGTCACATGGGGCCGGACACTCAGGGTCAGGGAAAAATCCAATGTATATCCGGTGATATCTCGGGTGCTATTACAGATAGCGCAATAAATCAAAGTGCATTGTCTGTAGGAGGCCCTGAAAACCACAGTCTCATGGGGCCGGACGCTGAGGGTCAGGGGAAAATACAATGTATATCTGGTGATATCTCGGGTGCTATTAGAGATAGCGCAATTAACCAAAGTGAATTACCTGCAGGGGGCCCTCGCGCATGAATCTGTGCAGCGGGAACGACCTCGGACCACCAGGGGCCGAGAAAACCACCGTCTCATGGGGCAGGACACTCAGGGTCAGGGAAAAATCCAATGTATATCTGGTGATATCTCGGGTGCTATTAGAGATAGCGCAATAAACCAAAGTGAATTATCTGCTGGAGGCCCTGGCGCATGAATGTGTGCAGCGGGAACGACCTCGGAGAACCAGGGGCCGAGAAAACCACAGTATCATGGGGCCGGACACTCAGGGTGAGGGGAAAATCCAATATATATCTGGTGATATCTCGGGTGCTATTAGAGATAGCGCAATAAACCAAAGTGAATTATCTGCAGGAGGCCCTGGCGCATGAATCTGGCCAGCGGGAACGACCTCGGTCCACCAGGGGCCGAGAAAACCACCGTCTCATGGGGCCGGACACTCAGGGTCAGGGGAAAATCCAGTATATATCTGGTGATATCTCGGGTGCTATTAGAGATAGCGCAATAAACCAGAGTGAATTCCCTGCAGGAGGCCCGGGCGCATGAATCTGTGCAGCGGGGACGGCCTCGGACCACCAGGGGCCGAGAAAACCTCCGTCTCATGGGGCCGGACTGTCAGGCTCAGGGAAAAATCCATTATATATCTGGTGATATCTCGGGTGCTATTGGAGATAGCGCAATAAACCAAAGTGAATTATCTGCAGGAGGCCCTGGCGCGTGAATCTGTGCAGCGGGTACGACCTCGGACCACCAGGGGCCGAGAAAATTACAGATATTCGGAATCCGTCACCCAAGGTCATGTAAAAATCCAGCATATATCTGGTGATATCTCTGGTGCTATTACAGATAGCGCAATAAACCAAAGTGCATTGTCTGTAGGAGGCCCTGGCGCATGAATCTGTGCAGCGGGTACGACCTCGGACACCAGGGGCCGAGAAAACCACCGTCACATGGGGCCGGACACTCAGGGTCAGGGAAAAATCCAATATATATCCGGTGATATCTCGGGTGCTATTGGAGATAGCGCAATAAACCAAAGTGAATTATCTGCAGGAGGCCCTGGCGCGTGAATCTGTGCAGCGGGTACGACCTCGGACCACCAGGGGCCGAGAAAATTACAGATATTCGGAATCCGTCACCCAAGGTCATGTAAAAATCCAGCATATATCTGGTGATATCTCTGGTGCTATTACAGATAGCGCAATAAACCAAAGTGCATTGTCTGTAGGAGGCCCTGGCGCATGAATCTGTGCAGCGGGTACGACCTCGGACCACCAGGGGCCGAGAAAACCACCGTCACATGGGGCCGGACACTCAGGGTCAGGGAAAAATCCAATATATATCCGGTGATATCTCGGGTGCTATTACAGATAGCGCAATAAATCAAAGTGCATTGTCTGTAGGAGGCCCTGAAAACCACAGTCTCATGGGGCCGGACGCTGAGGGTCAGGGGAAAATACAATGTATATCTGGTGATATCTCGGGTGCTATTAGAGATAGCGCAATAAACCAAAGTGAATTACCTGCAGGGGGCCCTCGCGCATGAATCTGTGCAGCGGGAACGACCTCGGACCACCAGGGGCCGAGAAAACCACCGTCTCATGGGGCAGGACACTCAGGGTCAGGGAAAAATCCAATGTATATCTGGTGATATCTCGGGTGCTATTAGAGATAGCGCAATAAACCAAAGTGAATTATCTGCAGGAGGCCCTGGTGCATGAATCTGTCCAGCGGGAACGTCCTCGGACCACCAGGCGCCGAGAAAACCACAGTCTCATGGGGCTGGACTCCCAGGGTCAGGGTAAAATCCACTATATATCTGGTGATATCTCGGCTACTATTAGAGATAGCGCAATAAACCAAAGTGAATTATCTGCAGGAGGCCCTGGCGCATGAATCTGTGCAGCGGGAACGACCTCGGACCACCAGGCGCCGAGAAAACCACAGTCTCATGGGGCTGGACACTCAGGGTCAGGGTAAAATCCAATATATATCTGGTGATATCTCGGGTGCTATTAGAGATAGCGCAATAAACCAAAGTGAATTATCTGCAGCAGGTCCTGGCGCATGAATCTGTGCAGCGGGAACGACCTCGGAACACCAGTTGCCGAGACAACCGCCGTCACAAGGGGCCGGACACTCAGGGTCAGGGAAAAATCCAATGTATATCCGGTGATATCTCGGGTGCTATTACAGATAGCGCAATAAATCAAAGTGCATTGTCTGTAGGAGGCCCTGATAACCACAGTCTCATGGGGCCGGACACTCAGGGTCAGGGGAAAATACAATGTATATCTGGTGATATCTCGGGTGCTATTAGAGATAGCGCAATAAACCAAAGTGAATTACCTGCAGGGGGCCCTCGCGCATGAATCTGTGCAGCGGGAACGACCTCGGACCACCAGGGGCCGAGAAAACCACCGTCTCATGCGGCAGGACACTCAGGGTCAGGGAAAAATCCAATGTATATCTGGTGATATCTCGGGTGCTATTAGAGATAGCGCAATAAACCAAAGTGAATTATCTGCAGGAGGCCCTGGCGCATGAATCTGTGCAGCGGGATCGACCTCGGACCACCAGGCGCCGAGAAAACCACAGTCTCATGGGGCTGGACACTCAGGGTCAGGGTAAAATCCAATATATATCTGGTGATATCTCGGGTGCTATTAGAGATAGCGCAATAAACCAAAGTGAATTATCTGCAGGAGGCCCTGGCGCATGAATCTGTGCAGCGGGAACGACCTCGGACCACCAGGCGCCGAGAAAACCACAGTCTCATGGGGCTGGACACTCAGGGTCAGGGAAAAATCCAATGTATATCTGGTGATATCTCGGGTGCTATTAGAGATAGCGCAATAAACCAGAGTGAATTCCCTGCAGGAGGCCCGTGCGCATGAATCTGTGCAGCGGGGACGGCCTCGGACCACCAGGGGCCGAGAAAACCTCCGTCTCATGGGGCCGGACTGTCAGGCTCAGGGAAAAATCCATTATATATCTGGTGATATCTCGGGTGCTATTGGAGATAGCGCAATAAACCAAAGTGAATTATCTGCAGGAGGCCCTGGCGCGTGAATCTGTGCAGCGGGTACGACCTCGGACCACCAGGGGCCGAGAAAATTACAGATATTCGGAATCCGTCACCCAAGGTCATGTAAAAATCCAGCATATATCTGGTGATATCTCTGGTGCTATTACAGATAGCGCAATAAACCAAAGTGCATTGTCTGTAGGAGGCCCTGGCGCATGAATCTGTGCAGCGGGTACGACCTCGGACCACCAGGGGCCGAGAAAACCACCGTCACATGGGGCCGGACACTCAGGGTCAGGGAAAAATCCAATATATATCCGGTGATATCTCGGGTCCTATTACAGATAGCGCAATAAATCAAAGTGCATTGTCTGTAGGAGGCCCTGGCGCATGAATCTGTGCAGCGGGAACGACCTCGGACCACCAGGGGCCGAGAAAACCACTGTCTCATGTGGCCGGACACTCAGGGTCAGGGAAAAATCCAATATATATCTGGTGATATCTCGGGTGCTATTACAGATAGCGCAATAAACCAAAGTGAATTATCTGCAGGAGGCCCTGGTGCATGAATCTGTCCAGCGGGAACGTCCTCGGACCACCAGGCGCCGAGAAAACCACAGTCTCATGGGGCTGGACTCTCAGGGTCAGGGTAAAATCCACTATATATCTGGTGATATCTCGGCTACTATTAGAGATAGCGCAATAAACCAAAGTGAATTATCTGCAGGAGGCCCTGGCGCATGAATCTGTGCAGCGGGAACGACCTCGGACCACCAGGCGCCGAGAAAACCACAGTCTCATGGGGCTGGACACTCAGGGTCAGGGAAAAATCCAATGTATATCTGGTGATATCTCGGGTGCTATTAGAGATAGCGCAATAAACCAAAGTGAATTATCTGCAGGAGGCCCTGGCGCATGAATCTGTGCAGCGGGATCGACCTCGGACCACCAGGCGCCGAGAAAACCACAGTCTCATGGGGCTGGACACTCAGGGTCAGGGTAAAATCCAATATATATCTGGTGATATCTCGGGTGCTATTAGAGATAGCGCAATAAACCAAAGTGAATTATCTGCAGGAGGCCCTGGCGCGTGAATCTGTGCAGCGGGTACGACCTCGGACCACCAGGGGCCGAGAAAATTACAGATATTCGGAATCCGTCACCCAAGGTCATGTAAAAATCCAGCATATATCTGGTGATATCTCTGGTGCTATTACAGATAGCGCAATAAACCAAAGTGCATTGTCTGTAGGAGGCCCTGGCGCATGAATCTGTGCAGCGGGTACGACCTCGGACCACCAGGGGCCGAGAAAACCACCGTCACATGGGGCCGGACACTCAGGGTCAGGGAAAAATCCAATATATATCCGGTGATATCTCGGGTGCTATTACAGATAGCGCAATAAACCAAAGTGAATTATCTGCAGGAGGCCCTGGTGCATGAATCTGTCCAGCGGGAACGTCCTCGGACCACCAGGCGCCGAGAAAACCACAGTCTCATGGGGCTGGACTCTCAGGGTCAGGGTAAAATCCACTATATATCTGGTGATATCTCGGCTACTATTAGAGATAGCGCAATAAACCAAAGTGAATTATCTGCAGGAGGCCCTGGCGCATGAATCTGTGCAGCGGGAACGACCTCGGACCACCAGGGGCCGAGAAAACCACCGTCTCATGCGGCAGGACACTCAGGGTCAGGGAAAAATCCAATGTATATCTGGTGATATCTCGGGTGCTATTAGAGATAGCGCAATAAACCAAAGTGAATTATCTGCAGGAGGCCCTGGCGCATGAATCTGTGCAGCGGGATCGACCTCGGACCACCAGGCGCCGAGAAAACCACAGTCTCATGGGGCTGGACACTCAGGGTCAGGGTAAAATCCAATATATATCTGGTGATATCTCGGGTGCTATTAGAGATAGCGCAATAAACCAAAGTGAATTATCTGCAGGAGGCCCTGGCGCATGAATCTGTGCAGCGGGAACGACCTCGGACCACCAGGCGCCGAGAAAACCACAGTCTCATGGGGCTGGACACTCAGGGTCAGGGAAAAATCCAATGTGTATCTGGTGATATCTCGGGTGCTATTAGAGATAGCGCAATAAACCAGAGTGAATTCCCTGCAGGAGGCCCGGGCGCATGAATCTGTGCAGCGGGGACGGCCTCGGACCACCAGGGGCCGAGAAAACCTCCGTCTCATGGGGCCGGACTGTCAGGCTCAGGGAAAAATCCATTATATATCTGGTGATATCTCGGGTGCTATTGGAGATAGCGCAATAAACCAAAGTGAATTATCTGCAGGAGGCCCTGGCGCGTGAATCTGTGCAGCGGGTACGACCTCGGACCACCAGGGGCCGAGAAAATTACAGATATTCGGAATCCGTCACCCAAGGTCATGTAAAAATCCAGCATATATCTGGTGATATCTCTGGTGCTATTACAGATAGCGCAATAAACCAAAGTGCATTGTCTGTAGGAGGCCCTGGCGCATGAATCTGTGCAGCGGGTACGACCTCGGACCACCAGGGGACGAGAAAACCACCGTCACATGGGGCCGGACACTCAGGGTCAGGGAAAAATCCAATATATATCCGGTGATATCTCGGGTGCTATTACAGATAGCGCAATAAATCAAAGTGCATTGTCTGTAGGAGGCCCTGGCGCATGAATCTGGCCAGCGGGAACGACCTCGGACCACCAGGGGCCGAGAAAACAACAGTCACATGGGGCCGGACACTCAGGGTCAGGGGAAAATCCAATATATATCTGGTGATATCTCGGGTGCTGTTAGAGCTAGCGCAATAAATCAAAGTGCATTGTCTGTAGGAGGCCCTGGCGCATGAATCTGTGCAGCGGGAACGACGTCGGACCACCAGGGGCAGAGAAAACCACAGTCTCATGGGGCCGGACACTCAGGGTCTGGGGAAAATCCAATATATATCTGGTGATATCTCGGGTGCTATTACAGATAGCGCAATAAATCAAAGTGCATTGTCTGTAGGAGGCCCTGAAAACCACAGTCTCATGGGGCCGGACACTCAGGGTCGGGGAAAAATCCAATATATATCTGGTGATATCTCGGGTGCTATTAGAGATAGCGCAATATGTCAGAGTGCATTGTCTGCAGGGGGCCCTGGCGCATGAATATGCGCAGAGGGAACGACCTCGGACCACCAGGGGCCAAGAAAACCACCGTCTCATAGGGCCGCACACTCAGGGTGGGGGAAAAATCAAATATATATCTGGTGATATCTCGGGTTCTATTAGAGATAGCGCAATAAACCAAAGTGAATTATCTGCAGGAGGCCCTGGCGCATGAATGTGTGCAGCGGGAACGACCTCGGAGAACCAGGGGCCGAGAAAACCACAGTATCATGGGGCCGGACACTCAGGGTGAGGGGAAAATCCAATATATATCTGGTGATATCTCGGGTGCTATTAGAGATAGCGCAATAAACCAAAGTGAATTATCTGCAGGGGGCCCTGGCGCATGAATCTGTGCAGCGGAAACGACCTCGGAACACCAGGGGCCGAGAAAACCACCGTCACATGGGGCCGGACACTCAGGATCAGGGAAAAATCCAGTGTATATCCGGTGATATCTCGGGTGCTATTTCAGATAGCGCAATATATCAAAGTGCATTGTCTGTAGGAGGCCCTGGCGCATGAATCTGGCCAGCGGGAACGACCTCGGACCACCAGGGGCCGAGAAAACCTCTGTCTCATGGGGCCGGACACTCAGGATCAGGGTAAAATCCAATTTATATCTGGTGATATCTCGGGTGCTATTAGAGATAGCGCAATAAACCAAAGTGAATTATCTGCAGGAGGCCCTGGCGCATGAATCTGTGCAGCGGGAACGACCTCGGAGAACCAGGGGCCGAGAAAACCACAGTATCATGGGGCCGGACACTCAGGGTGAGGGGAAAATCAAATATATATCTGGTGATATCTCGGGTTCTATTAGAGATAGCGCAATAAATCAAAGTGCATTGTCTGTAGGAGGCCCTGGCGCATGAATCTGGCAGGCGGGAACGACCTCGGACCACCAGGGGCCGAGAAAACCACTGTCTCATGGGGCCGGACACTCAGGGTCAGGGAAAAATCCAATATATATCTGGTGATATCTCGGGTGCTATTAGAGATAGCGCAATAAACCAAAGTGAATTATCTGCAGGGGGCCCTGGCGCATGAATCTGTGCAGCGGAAACGACCTCGGAACACCAGGGGCCGAGAAAACCACCGTCACATGGGGCCGGACACTCAGGATCAGGGAAAAATCCAGTATATATCCGGTGATATCTCGGGTGCTATTTCAGATAGCGCAATAAATCAAAGTGCATTGTCTGGAGGAGGCCATGGCGCATGAATCTGGCCAGCGGGAACGACCTCGGACCACCAGGGGCCGAGAAAACCACAGTCACATGGGGCCGGACACTCAGGGTCAGGGGAAAATCCAATATATATCTGGTGATATCTCGGGTGCTATTAGAGCTAGCGCAATAAATCAAAGTGCATTGTCTGTATGAGGCCCTGGCGCATGAATCTGGCCAGCGGGGACGACCTCGGACCACCAGGGGACGAGAAAATTACAGATATTCGGAATCCGTCACCCAAGGTAATGTAAAAATCCAGCATATATCTGGTGATATCTCTAGTGCTATTACAGATAGCGCAATAAACCAAAGTGCTTTGTCTGCGGGAGGCCCTGGCGCATGAATATGTGCAGCGGGAACGACGTCGGACCACCAGGGGCCGAGAAAACCACAGTCTCATGGGGCCGGACACTCAGGGTCAGGGGAAAATCCAATATATATCTGGTGATATCTCGGGTGCTATTAGAGATAGCGCAATAAACCAAAGTCAATTATCTGCAGGAGGCCCTGGCGCATGAATCTGTGCAGCGGGAACGACCTCGGACCACCAGGAGCCGTGAAAACCACCGTCTCATGGGGCCGGACACTCAGGGTCTGGGAAAAATCCAATATATATCTGGTGATATCTCGGGTGCTAGTACAGATAGCACAATAAATCAAAGTGCATTGTCTGTAGGAGGCCCTGGCTCATGAATCTGTGCAGCGGGAACGACCTCGGACAACCAGGGGCCGAGAAAACCACAGTATCATGGGGCCGGACACTCAGGGTCAGGGGAAAATCCAATATATATCTGGTGATATCTCGGGTGCTATTAGAGATAGCGCGATAAGTCACAGTGCATTGTCTGCAGGGGGCCCTGGCGCATGAATCTGCGCAGCGGGAACGACCTCGGACCACCAGGGGCCGAGAAAACCACCGTCTCATGGGGCCGGACACTCAGGGTCGGGGAAAAATCAAATATATATCTGGTGATATCTCGGGTGCTATTAGAGATAGCACAATAAACCAAAGTGAATTATCTGCACGGGGCCCTGTCGCATGAATCTGTGCAGCGGGAACGACCTCGGACCACCAGGGGCCGAGAAAACCGCAGTCTCATGGGGCTGGGCACTCAGGATCAGGGGAAAATCCAATATATATCTGGTGACATCTCGGGTGCTATTACAGTTAGCGCAATAAATCATAGTGCATTGTCTGTAGGAGGCCCTGGCGCATGAATCTGTGCAGCGGGAACGACCTCGGACCACCAGGGGCCGAGAAAACCACAGTCTCATCGGGCCGGACACTCAGGGTCAGTGGAAAATCCAATATATATCTGGTGATATCTCGGGTGCTATTAGAGATAGCGCAATAAACCAAAGTGAATTATCTGCAGGAGGCCCTGGCGCATGAATCTGTGCCGCGGGAACGACCTCGGACCACCACGGGCCGAGAAAACCACAGTCTCATGGGGCCGGACACTCAGGGTCAGGGGAAAATCCAATATATATCTGGTGATATCTCGGGTGCTATTACAGATAGCGCAATAAATCAAAGTGCATTGTCTGTATGAGGCCCTGGCGCATGAATCTGGCAAGCGGGAACGACCTCGGACCACCAGGGGCCGAGAAAACCACAGTCTCATGGGGCCGGACACTCACGATCAGGGGAAAATCCAATATATATCTGGTGATATCTCGGGTGCTATTAGAGATAGCGCAATAAATCAAAGTGAATTATCTGCAGGGGGCCCTGGCGCATGAATCTGTGCAGCGGAAACGACCTCGGACCACCAGGGGCCGAGAAAACCACCGTCTCATAGGGCCGGACAATCAGGGTCAGGGAAAAATCCAATATATATCCGGTGATATCTCGGGTGCTATTAGAGAAAGCGCAATAAACCAAGGTGATTTATCTGCAGGAGGCCCTGGCTCATGAATCTGTGCAGCGGGAACGACCTCGGACCACCAGGGGCCGCGAAAACCACAGTCTCATGGGGCCGGACACTCAGGGTCAGGGGAATATCAAATATATATCTGGTGATATCTCGGGTGCTATTAGAGATAGCGCAATAAACCAAAGTGAATTATCTGCACGGGGCCCTGTCGCATGAATCTGTGCAGCGGGAACGACCTCGGACCAACAGGGGCCGAGAAAACCACAGTCTCATGGGGCTGGACACTCAGGGTCAGGGGAAAATCCAATATATATCTGGTGATATCTCGGGTGCTATTACAGATAGCGCAATAAATCATAGTGCATTGTCTGTAGGAGGCACTGGCGCATGAATCTGTGCAGCGGGAACGACCTCGGACCACCAGGGGCCGAGAAAACCACAGTCTCATGGGGCCGGACACTCAGGGTCAGGGGAAAATCCAATATATATCTGGTGATATCTCGGGTGCTATGAGAGATAGCGCAATAAACCAAAGTGCATTGTCTGCAGGGGGCCCTGGCGCATGAATCTGCGCAGCGGGAACGACATCGGACCACCAGGGGCCGAGAAAACCACCGTCTCATGGGGCCGGACACTCAGGGTCAGGGAAAAATCCAATATATATCTGGTGATATCTCGGGTGCTATTAGAGATAGCGCAATAAACCAACGTGAATTATCTGCAGGGGGCCTGGCGCATGAATCTGTGCAGCGGAAACGACCTCGGACCACCAGGGGCCGAGAAAACCGCAGTCTCATGGGGCTGGGCACTCAGGATCAGGGGAAAATCCAATATATATCCGGTGATATCTCGGGTGCTATTAGAGAAAGCGCAATAAACCAAGGTGATTTATCTGCAGGGGGCCCTGGCTCATGAATCTGTGCAGCGGGAACGACCTCGGACCCCCAGGGGCCGCGAAAACCATAGTCTCATGGGGCCGGACACTCAGGGTCAGGGGAATATCAAATATATATCTGGTGATATCTCGGGTGCTATTAGAGATAGCGCAATAAACCAAAGTGAATTATCTGCAGGAGGCCCTGGCGCGTGAATATGTGCAGCGTGTACGACCTCGGACCACCAGGGGCCGAGAAAATTACAGATATTCGGAATCCGTCACCCAAGGTCATGTAAAAATCCAGCATATATCTGGTGATACCTCGGGTGCTATTAGAGATAGCGCAATAAATCAAAGTGCATTGTCTGTAGGAGGCCCTGGCGCATGAATCTGGCCAGCGGGAACGACCTCGGACCACCAGGGGCCGAGAAAACAACAGTCACATGGGGCCGGACACTCAGGATCAGGGAAAAATCCAGTGTATATCTGGTGATATCTCGGGTGCTATTTCAGATAGCGCAATAAATCAAAGTGCATTGTCTGTAGGAGGCCCTGGCGCATGAATCTGGCCAGCGGGAACGACCTCGGACCACCAGGGGCCGAGAAAACCTCTGTCTCATGGGGCCGGACACTCAGGATCAGGGTAAAATCCAATATATATCTGGTGATATCTCGGGTGCTATTAGAGCTAGCGCAATAAATCAAAGTGCATTGTCTGTAGGAGGCCCTGGTGCATGAATCTGTGCAGCGGGAACGACGTCGGACCACCAGGGGCCGAGAAAACCACAGTCTCATGGGGCCGGACACTCAGGGTGGGGGAAAAATCAAATATATATCTGGTGATATCTCGGGTTCTATTAGAGATAGCGCAATAAATCAAAGTGCATTGTCTGCAGGGGGCCCTGGCGCATGAATCTGTGCAGCGGGAACGACCTCGGACCACCAGGGGCCGAGAAAACCACAGTATCATGGGGCCGGACGCTCAGGTTGAGGGGAAAATCCAATATATATCTGGTGATACCTCGGGTGCTATTAGAGATAGCGCAATAAATCAAAGTGCATTGTCTGTAGGAGGCCCTGGCGCATGAATCTGTGCAGCGGGTACGACCTCGGACCACCAGGGGCCGAGAAAACCACCATCACATGGGGCCGGACACTCAGGGTCAGGGAAAAATCCAATGTATATCTGGTGATATCTCGGGTGCTATTAGAGATAGCGCAATAAACCAAAGTGAATTATCTGCAGGAGGCCCTGGCGCATGAATGTGTGCAGCGGGAACGACCTCGGAGAACCAGGGGCCGAGAAACCCACAGTATCATGGGGCCGGACACTCAGGGTGAGGGGAAAATCAAATATATATCTGGTGATATCTCGGGTTCTATTAGAGATAGCGCAATAAGTCAAAGTGCATTGTCTGTAGGAGGCCCTGGCGCATGAATCTGGCAGGCGGGAACGACCTCGGACCACCAGGGGCCGAGAAAACCACTGTCTCATGGGGCCGGACACTCAGGGTCAGGGGAAAATCCAATATATATCTGGTGATATCTCGGGTGCTATTAGAGATAGCGCAATAAACCAAAGTCAATTATCTGCAGGAGGCCCTGGCGCATGAATCTGTGCAGCGGGAACGACCTCGGACCACCAGGAGCCGTGAAAACCACCGTCTCATGGGGCCGGACACTCAGGGTCTGGGAAAAATCCAATATATATCTGGTGATATCTCGGGTGCTAGTACAGATAGCACAATAAATCAAAGTGCATTGTCTGTAGGAGGCCCTGGCTCATGAATCTGTGCAGCGGGAACGACCTCGGACAACCAGGGGCCGAGAAAACCACAGTATCATGGGGCCGGACACTCAGGGTCAGGGGAAAATCCAATATATATCTGGTGATATCTCGGGTGCTATTAGAGATAGCGCGATAAGTCAAAGTGCATTGTCTGCAGGGGGCCCTGCCGCATGAATCTGCGCAGCGGGAACGACCTCGGACCACCAGGGGCCGAGAAAACCACCGTCTCATGGGGCCGGACACTCAGGGTCGGGGAAAAATCAAATATATATCTGGTGATATCTCGGGTGCTATTAGAGATAGCGCAATAAACCAAAGTGAATTATCTGCACGGGGCCCTGTCGCATGAATCTGTGCAGCGGGAACGACCTCGGACCACCAGGGGCCGAGAAAACCGCAGTCTCATGGGGCTGGGCACTCAGGATCAGGGGAAAATCCAATATATATCTGGTGACATCTCGGGTGCTATTACAGTTAGCGCAATAAATCATAGTGCATTGTCTGTAGGAGGCCCTGGCGCATGAATCTGTGCAGCGGGAACGACCTCGGACCACCAGGGGCCGAGAAAACCACAGTCTCATCGGGCCGGACACTCAGGGTCAGGGGAAAATCCAATATATATCTGGTGATATCTCGGGTGCTATTAGAGATAGCGCAATAAACCAAAGTGAATTATCTGCAGGAGGCCCTGGCGCATGAATCTGTGCCGCGGGAACGACCTCGGACCACCACGGGCCGAGAAAACCACAGTCTCATGGGGCCGGACACTCAGGGTCAGGGGAAAATCCAATATATATCTGGTGATATCTCGGGTGCTATTAGAGATAGCGCAATAAACCAAAGTGAATTATCTGCAGGGGGCCCTGGCGCATGAATCTGTGCAGCGGAAACGACCTCGGAACACCTGGGGCCGAGAAAACCACCGTCACATGGGGCCGGACACTCAGGATCAGGGAAAAATCCAATATATATCCGGTGATATCTCGGGTGCTATTACAGATAGCGCAATAAATCAAAGTGCATTGTCTGTAGGAGGCCCTGGCGCATGAATCTGGCCAGCGGGAACGACCTCGGACCACCAGAGGCCGAGAAAACCTCAGTCTCATGGGGCCGGACACTCAGGATCAGGGGAAAATCCAATATATATCTGGTGACATCTCGGGTGCTATTACAGTTAGCGCAATAAATCATAGTGCATTGTCTGTAGGAGGCCCTGGCGCACGAATCTGGCCAGCGGGAACGACCTCGGACCACCAGGGGCCGAGAAAACCTCAGTCTCATGGGGCCGGACACTCAGGATCAGGGGAAAATCCAATATATATCTGGTGACATCTCGGGTGCTATTACAGTTAGCGCAATAAATCATAGTGCATTGTCTGTAAGAGGCCCTGGCGCATGAATCTGGCCAGCGGGAATGACCTCGGACCACCAGGGGCCGAGAAAACCTCAGTCTCATGGGGCCGGACACTCAGGATCAGGGGAAAATCCAATATATATCTGGTGACATCTCGGGTGCTATTACAGTTAGCGCAATAAATCATAGTGCATTGTCTGCAGGAGGCCTGGCGCATGAATCTGTGCAGCGGAAACGACCTCGGAACACCAGGGGCCGAGAAAACCACCGTCACATGGGGCCGAACACTCAGGGTCAGGGGAAAATCCAATATATATCTGGTGATATCTCGGGTGCTATTACAGATAGCGCAATAAATCAAAGTGCATTGTCTGTATGAGGCCCTGGCGCATGAATCTGGCCAGCGGGGACGACCTCGGACCACCAGGGGCCGAGAAAATTACAGATGTTCGGAATCCGTCACCCAAGGTCATGTAAAAATCCAGCATATATCTGGTGATATCTCTAGTGCTATTACAGATAGCGCAATAAACCAAAGTGCTTTGTCTGCGGGAGGCCCTGGCGCATGAATCTGTGCAGCCGCAACGACTTCGGACAACCAGGGGCCGAGAAAACCACAGTCTCATGGGGCCGGAAACTCAGGGTCAGGGAAAAATCCAATATATATCTAGTGATATCTCGGGTGCTATTACAGATAGCGCAATAAATCAAAGTGCATTGTCTGTAGGAGGCCCTGGCGCATGAATCTGGCCAGCGGGAACGACCTCGGACCACCAGGGGCCGAGAAAACAACAGTCACATGGGGCCGGACACTCAGGATCAGGGAAAAATCCAGTGTATATCTGGTGATATCTCGGGTGCTATTTCAGATAGCGCAATAAATCAAAGTGCATTGTCTGTAGGAGGCCCTGGCGCATGAATCTGGCCAGCGGGAACGACCTCGGACCACCAGGGGCCGAGAAAACCTCTGTCTCATGGGGCCGGACACTCAGGATCAGGGTAAAATCCAATATATATCTGGTGATATCTCGGGTGCTATTAGAGCTAGCGCAATAAATCAAAGTGCATTGTCTGTAGGAGGCCCTGGTGCATGAATCTGTGCAGCGGGAACGACGTCGGACCACCAGGGGCCGAGAAAACCACAGTATCATGGGGCCGGACGCTCAGGTTGAGGGGAAAATCCAATATATATCTGGTGATACCTCGGGTGCTATTAGAGATAGCGCAATAAATCAAAGTGCATTGTCTGTAGGAGGCCCTGGCGCATGAATCTGTGCAGCGGGTACGACCTCGGACCACCAGGGGCCGAGAAAACCACCATCACATGGGGCCGGACACTCAGGGTCAGGGAAAAATCCAATGTATATCTGGTGATATCTCGGGTGCTATTAGAGATAGCGCAATAAACCAAAGTGAATTATCTGCAGGAGGCCCTGGCGCATGAATGTGTGCAGCGGGAACGACCTCGGAGAACCAGGGGCCGAGAAACCCACAGTATCATGGGGCCGGACACTCAGGGTGAGGGGAAAATCAAATATATATCTGGTGATATCTCGGGTTCTATTAGAGATAGCGCAATAAGTCAAAGTGCATTGTCTGTAGGAGGCCCTGGCGCATGAATCTGGCAGGCGGGAACGACCTCGGACCACCAGGGGCCGAGAAAACCACTGTCTCATGGGGCCGGACACTCAGGGTCAGGGGAAAATCCAATATATATCTGGTGATATCTCGGGTGCTATTAGAGATAGCGCAATAAACCAAAGTCAATTATCTGCAGGAGGCCCTGGCGCATGAATCTGTGCAGCGGGAACGACCTCGGACCACCAGGAGCCGTGAAAACCACCGTCTCATGGGGCCGGACACTCAGGGTCTGGGAAAAATCCAATATATATCTGGTGATATCTCGGGTGCTAGTACAGATAGCACAATAAATCAAAGTGCATTGTCTGTAGGAGGCCCTGGCTCATGAATCTGTGCAGCGGGAACGACCTCGGACAACCAGGGGCCGAGAAAACCACAGTATCATGGGGCCGGACACTCAGGGTCAGGGGAAAATCCAATATATATCTGGTGATATCTCGGGTGCTATTAGAGATAGCGCGATAAGTCAAAGTGCATTGTCTGCAGGGGGCCCTGCCGCATGAATCTGCGCAGCGGGAACGACCTCGGACCACCAGGGGCCGAGAAAACCACCGTCTCATGGGGCCGGACACTCAGGGTCGGGGAAAAATCAAATATATATCTGGTGATATCTCGGGTGCTATTAGAGATAGCGCAATAAACCAAAGTGAATTATCTGCACGGGGCCCTGTCGCATGAAACTGTGCAGCGGGAACGACCTCGGACCACCAGGGGCCGAAAAAACCGCAGTCTCATGGGGCTGGGCACTCAGGATCAGGGGAAAATCCAATATATATCTGGTGACATCTCGGGTGCTATTACAGTTAGCGCAATAAATCATAGTGCATTGTCTGTAGGAGGCCCTGGCGCATGAATCTGTGCAGCGGGAACGACCTCGGACCACCAGGGGCCGAGAAAACCACAGTCTCATCGGGCCGGACACTCAGGGTCAGGGGAAAATCCAATATATATCTGGTGATATCTCGGGTGCTATTAGAGATAGCGCAATAAACCAAAGTGAATTATCTGCAGGAGGCCCTGGCGCATGAATCTGTGCCGCGGGAACGACCTCGGACCACCACGGGCCGAGAAAACCACAGTCTCATGGGGCCGGACACTCAGGGTCAGGGGAAAATCCAATATATATCTGGTGATATCTCGGGTGCTATTAGAGATAGCACAATAAACCAAAGTGAATTATCTGCAGGGGGCCCTGGCGCATGAATCTGTGCAGCGGAAACGACCTCGGAACACCTGGGGCCGAGAAAACCACCGTCACATGGGGCCGGACACTCAGGATCAGGGAAAAATCCAATATATATCCGGTGATATCTCGGGTGCTATTACAGATAGCGCAATAAATCAAAGTGCATTGTCTGTAGGAGGCCCTGGCGCATGAATCTGGCCAGCGGGAACGACCTCGGACCACCAGGGGCCGAGAAAACCTCAGTCTCATGGGGCCGGACACTCAGGATCAGGGGAAAATCCAATATATATCTGGTGACATCTCGGGTGCTATTACAGTTAGCGCAATAAATCATAGTGCATTGTCTGTAGGAGGCCCTGGCGCATGAATCTGGCCAGCGGGAACGACCTCGGACCACCAGGGGCCGAGAAAACCTCAGTCTCATGGGGCCGGACACTCAGGATCAGGGGAAAATCCAATATATATCTGGTGATATCTCGGGTGCTATCAGGGATAGCTCAATAAACCAACGTGAATTATCTGCAGGAGGACTGGCGCATGAATCTGTGCAGCGGAAACGACCTCGGAACACCAGGGGCCGAGAAAACCACCGTCACATGGGGCCGGACACTCAGGGTCAGGGGAAAATCCAATATATATCTGGTGATATCTCGGGTGCTATTACAGATAACGCAATAAATCAAAGTGCATTGTCTGTATGAGGCCCTGGCGCATGAATCCGGCCAGCGGGGACGACCTCGGACCACCAGGGGCCGAGAAAATTACAGATATTCGGAATCCGTCACCCAAGGTCATGTAAAAATCCAGCATATATCTGGTGATATCTCTAGTGCTATTACAGATAGCGCAATAAACCAAAGTGCTTTGTCTGCGGGAGGCCCTGGCGCATGAATCTGTGCAGCCGCAACGACTTCGGACAACCAGGGGCCGAGAAAACCACAGTCTCATGGGGCCGGAAACTCAGGGTCAGGGAAAAATCCAATATATATCTAGTGATATCTCGGGTGCTATTACAGATAGCGCAATAAATCAAAGTGCATTGTCTGTAGGAGGCCCTGGCGCATGAATCTGGCAAGCGGGAACGACCTCGGACCACCAGGGGCCGAGAAAACCACAGTCTCATTGGGCCGGACACTCACGATCAGGGGAAAATCCAATATATATCTGGTGATATCTCGGGTGCTATTAGAGATAGCGCAATAAATCAAAGTGAATTATCTGCAGGGGGCCCTGGCGCATGAATCTGTGCAGCGGAAACGACCTCGGACCACCAGGGGCCGAGAAAACCACCGTCTCATAGGGCCGGACAATCAGGGTCAGGGAAAAATCCAATATATATCCGGTGATATCTCGGGTGCTATTAGAGAAAGCGCAATAAACCAAGGTGATTTATCTGCAGGAGGCCCTGGCTCATGAATCTGTGCAGCGGGAACGACCTCGGACCACCAGGGGCCGCGAAAACCACAGTCTCATGGGGCCGGACACTCAGGGTCAGGGGAATATCAAATATATATCTGGTGATATCTCGGGTGCTATTAGAGATAGCGCAATAAACCAAAGTGAATTATCTGCACGGGGCCCTGTCGCATGAATCTGTGCAGCGGGAACGACCTCGGACCAACAGGGGCCGAGAAAACCACAGTCTCATGGGGCTGGACACTCAGGGTCAGGGGAAAATCCAATATATATCTGGTGATATCTCGGGTGCTATTACAGATAGCGCAATAAATCATAGTGCATTGTCTGTAGGAGGCACTGGCGCATGAATCTGTGCAGCGGGAACGACCTCGGACCACCAGGGGCCGAGAAAACCACAGTCTCATGGGGCCGGACACTCACGATCAGGGGAAAATCCAATATATATCTGGTGATATCTCGGGTGCTATGAGAGATAGCGCAATAAACCAAAGTGCATTGTCTGCAGGGGGCCCTGGCGCATGAATCTGCGCAGCGGGAACGACATCGGACCACCAGGGGCCGAGAAAACCACCGTCTCATGGGGCCGGACACTCAGGGTCAGGGAAAAATCCAATATATATCTGGTGATATCTCGGGTGCTATTAGAGATAGCGCAATAAACCAACGTGAATTATCTGCAGGGGGCCTGGCGCATGAATCTGTGCAGCGGAAACGACCTCGGACCAGCAGGGGCCGAGAAAACTGTAGTCTCATGGGGCTGGGCACTCAGGATCAGGGGAAAATCCAATATATATCTGGTGACATCTCGGGTGCTATTACAGTTAGCGCAATAAATCATAGTGCATTGTCTGTAGGAGGCCCTGGCGCATGAATCTGTGCAGCGGGAACGACCTCGGACCACCAGGGGCCGAGAAAACCACAGTCTCATCGGGCCGGACACTCAGGGTCAGGGGAAAATCCAATATATATCTGGTGATATCTCGGGTGCTATTAGAGATAGCGCAATAAACCAAAGTGAATTATCTGCAGGAGGCCCTGGCGCATGAATCTGTGCCGCGGGAACGACCTCGGACCACCACGGGCCGAGAAAACCACAGTCTCATGGGGCCGGACACTCAGGGTCAGGGGAAAATCCGATATATATCTGGTGATATCTCGGGTGCTATTACAGATAGCGCAATAAATCAAAGTGCATTGTCTGTAGGAGGCCCTGGAGCATGAATCTGGCAAGCGGGAACGACCTCGGACCACCAGGGGCCGAGAAAACCACAGTCTCATGGGGCCGGACACTCACGATCAGGGGAAAATCCAATATATATCTGGTGATATCTCGGGTGCTATTAGAGATAGCGCAATAAATCAAAGTGAATTATCTGCAGGGGGCCCTGGCGCATGAATCTGTGCAGCGGAAACGACCTCGGACCACCAGGGGCCGAGAAAACCACCGTCTCATAGGGCCGGACAATCAGGGTCAGGGAAAAATCCAATATATATCCGGTGATATCTCGGGTGCTATTAGAGAAAGCGCAATAAACCAAGGTGATTTATCTGCAGGAGGCCCTGGCTCATGAATCTGTGCAGCGGGAACGACCTCGGACCACCAGGGGCCGCGAAAACCATAGTCTCATGGGGCCGGACACTCAGGGTCAGGGGAATATCAAATATATATCTGGTGGTATCTCGGGTGCTATTAGAGATAGCGCAATAAACCAAAGTGAATTATCTGCACGGGGCCCTGTCGCATGAATCTGTGCAGCGGGAACGACGTCGGACCACCAGGGGCCGAGAAAACCACAGTCTCATGGGGCTGGACACTCATGGTCAGGGGAAAATCCAATATATATCTGGTGATATCTCGGGTGCTATTACAGATAGCGCAATAAATCATAGTGCATTGTCTGTAGGAGGCACTGGCGCATGAATCTGTGCAGCGGGAACGACCTCGGACCACCAGGGGCCGAGAAAACCACAGTCTCATGGGGCCGGACACTCAGGGTCAGGGGAAAATCCAATATATATCTGGTGATATCTCGGGTGCTATGAGAGATAGCGCAATAAACCAAAGTGAATTATCTGCAGGAGGCCCTGGCGCATGAATCTGTGCAGCGGGAACGACCTCGGACCACCAGGGGCCGTGAAAAACACCGTCTCATGGGGCCGGACACTCAGGGTCAGGGAAAAATCCAATATATATCTGGTGATATCTCGGGTGCTATTAGAGATAGCGCAATAAACCAACGTGAATTATCTGCAGGGGGCCTGGCGCATGAATCTGTGCAGCGGAAACGACCTCGGAACACCAGGGGCCGAGAAAACCACCGTCACATGGGGCCGGACACTCAGGATCAGGGAAAAATCCAATATATATCTGGTGATATCTCGGGTGCTATTACAGATAGCGCAATAAATCAAAGTGCATTGTCTGTATGAGGCCCTGGCGCATGAATCTGGCCAGCGGGGACGACCTCGGACCACCAGGGGCCGAGAAAATTACAGATATTCGGAATCCGTCACCCAAGGTCATGTAAAAATCCAGCATATATCTGGTGATATCTCTAGTGCTATTACAGATAGCGCAATAAACCAAAGTGCTTTGTCTGCGGGAGGCCCTGGCGCACGAATCTGTGCAGCCGCAACGACCTCGGACAACAAGGGGCCGAGAAAACCACAGTCTCATGGGGCCGGACACTCAGGGTCAGGGAAAAATCCAATATATATCTAGTGATATCTCGGGTGCTATTACAGATAGCGCAATAAATCAAAGTGCATTGTCTGTAGGAGGCCCTGGCGCATGAATCTGGCAAGCGGGAACGACCTCGGACCACCAGGGGCCGAGAAAACCACAGTCTCATGGGGCCGGACACTCACGATCAGGGGAAAATCCAATATATATCTGGTGATATCTCGGGTGCTATTACAGATAGCGCAATAAATCAAAGTGAATTATCTGCAGGGGGCCCTGGCGCATGAATCTGTGCAGCGGAAACGACCTCGGAACACCAGGGGCCGAGAAAACCACCGTCACATGGGGCCGGACACTCAGGATCAGGGAAAAATCCAGTATATATCCGGTGATATCTCTAGTGCTATTCCAGATAGCGCAATAAACCAAAGTGCTTTGTCTGCGGGAGGCCCTGGCGCATGAATCTGTGCAGCGGGAACGACGTCGGACCACGAGGGGCCGAGAAAACCACAGTCTCATGGGGCCGGACACTCAGGGTCAGGGGAAAATCCAATATATATCTGGTGATATCTCGGGTGCTATTAGAGATAGCGCAATAAACCAAAGTCAATTATCTGCAGGAGGCCCTGGCGCATGAATCTGTGCAGCGGGAACGACCTCGGACCACCAGGAGCCGTGAAAACCACCGTCTCATGGGGCCGGACACTCAGGGTCTGGGAAAAATCCAATATATATCTGGTGATATCTCGGGTGCTAGTACAGATAGCACAATAAATCAAAGTGCATTGTCTGTAGGAGGCCGTGGCTCATGAATCTGTGCAGCGGGAACGACCTCGGACAACCAGGGGCCGAGAAAACCACAGTATCATGGGGCCGGACACTCAGGGTCAGGGGAAAATCCAATATATATCTGGTGATATCTCGGGTGCTATTAGAGATAGCGCGATAAGTCAAAGTGCATTGTCTGCAGGGGGCCCTGGCGCATGAATCTGCGCAGCGGGAACGACCTCGGACCACCAGGGGCCGAGAAAACCACCGTCTCATGGGGCCGGACACTCAGGGTCGGGGAAAAATCAAATATATATCTGGTGATATCTCGGGTGCTATTAGAGATAGCGCAATAAACCAAAGTGAATTATCTGCACGGGGCCCTGTCGCATGAATCTGTGCAGCGGGAACGACCTCGGACCACCAGGGGCCGAGAAAACCGCAGTCTCATGGGGCTGGGCACTCAGGATCAGGGGAAAATCCAATATATATCTGGTGACATCTCGGGTGCTATTACAGTTAGCTCAATAAATCATAGTGCATTGTCTGTAGGAGGCCCTGGCGCATGAATCTGTGCAGCGGGAACGACCTCGGACCACCAGGGGCCGAGAAAACCACAGTCTCATCGGGCCGGACACTCAGGGTCAGGGGAAAATCCAATATATATCTGGTGATATCTCGGGTGCTATTAGAGATAGCGCAATAAACCAAAGTGAATTATCTGCAGGAGGCCCTGGCGCATGAATCTGTGCCGCGGGAACGACCTCGGACCTCCACGGGCCGAGAAAACCACAGTCTCATGGGGCCGGACACTCAGGGTCAGGGGAAAATCCAATATATATCTGGTGATATCTCGGGTGCTATTAGAGATAGCGCAATAAACCAAAGTGAATTATCTGCAGGGGGCCCTGGCGCATGAATCTGTGCATCGGAAACGACCTCGGAACACCTGGGGCCGAGAAAACCACCGTCACATGGGGCCGGACACTCAGGATCAGGGAAAAATCCAATATATATCCGGTGATATCTCGGGTGCTATTACAGATAGCGCAATAAATCAAAGTGCATTGTCTGTAGGAGGCCCTGGCGCATGAATCTGGCCAGCGGGAACGACCTCGGACCACCAGGGGCCGAGAAAACCTCAGTCTCATGGGGCCGGACACTCAGGATCAGGGGAAAATCCAATATATATCTGGTGATATCTCGGGTGCTATTAGGGATAGCTCATTAAACCAACGTGAATTATCTGCAGGGGGCCTGGCGCATGAATCTGTGCAGCGGAAACGACCTCGGAACACCAGGGGCCGAGAAAACCACCGTCACATGGGGCCGGACACTCAGGATCAGGGAAAAATCCAATATATATCTGGTGATATCTCGGGTGCTATTACAGATAGCGCAATAAATCAAAGTGCATTGTCTGTATGAGGCCCTGGCGCATGAATCTGTGCAGCGGGAACGACCTCGGACAACCAGGGGCCGAGAAAACCACAGTATCATGGGGCCGGACACTCAGGGTCAGGGGAAAATCCAATATATATCTGGTGATATCTCGGATGCTATTAGAGATAGCGCGATAAGTCAAAGTGCATTGTCTGCAGGGGGCCCTGGCGCATGAATCTGCGCAGCGGGAACGACCTCGGACCACCAGGGGCCGAGAAAACCACCGTCTCATGGGGCCGGACACTCAGGGTCGGGGAAAAATCAAATATATATCTGGTGATATCTCGGGTGCTATTAGAGATAGCGCAATAAACCAAAGTGAATTATCTGCACGGGGCCCTGTCGCATGAATCTGTGCAGCGGGAACGACCTCGGACCACCAGGGGCCGAGAAAACCGCAGTCTCATGGGGCTGGGCACTCAGGATCAGGGGAAAATCCAATATATATCTGGTGACATCTCGGGTGCTATTACAGTTAGCGCAATAAATCATAGTGCATTGTCTGTAGGAGGCCCTGGCGCATGAATCTGTGCAGCGGAAACGACCTCGGAATACCTGGGGCCGAGAAAACCACCGTCACATGGGGCCGGACACTCAGGATCAGGGAAAAATCCAATATATATCCGGTGATATCTCGGGTGCTATTACAGATAGCGCAATAAATCAAAGTGCATTGTCTGTAGGAGGCCCTGGCGCATGAATCTGGCCAGCGGGAACGACCTCGGACCACCAGGGGCCGAGAAAACCTCAGTCTCATGGGGCCGGACACTCAGGATCAGGGGAAAATCCAATATATATCTGGTGATATCTCGGGTGCTATTAGGGATAGCGCAATAAACCAACGTGAATTATCTGCAGGGGGCCTGGCGCATGAATCTGTGCAGCGGAAACGACCTCGGAACACCAGGGGCCGAGAAAACCACCGTCACATGGGGCCGGACACTCAGGATCAGGGAAAAATCCAATATATATCTGGTGATATCTCGGGTGCTATTACAGATAGCGCAATAAATAAAAGTGCATTGTCTGTATGAGGCCCTGGCGCATGAATCTGGCCAGCGGGGACGACCTCGGACCACCAGGGGCCGAGAAAATTACAGATATTCGGAATCCGTCACCCAAGGTCATGTAAAAATCCAGCATATATCTGGTGATATCTCTAGTGCTATTACAGATAGCGCAATAAACCAAAGTGCTTTGTCTGCGGGAGGCCCTGGCGCATGAATCTGTGCAGCCGCAACGACCTCGGACAACCAGGGGCCGAGAAAACCACAGTCTCATGGGGCCGGACACTCAGGGTCAGGGAAAAATCCAATATATATCTAGTGATATCTCGGGTGCTATTACAGATAGCGCAATAAATCAAAGTGCATTGTCTGTAGGAGGCCCTGGCGCATGAATCTGGCAAGCGGGAACGACCTCGGACCACCAGGGGCCGAGAAAACCACAGTCTCATGGGGCCGGACACTCACGATCAGGGGAAAATCCAATATATATCTGGTGATATCTCGGGTGCTATTACAGATAGCGCAATAAATCATAGTGCATTGTCTGTAGGAGGCCCTGGCGCATGAATCTGTGCAGCGGGAACGACCTCGGACCACCAGGGGCCGAGAAAACCACAGTCTCATGGGGCCGGACACTCAGGGTCAGGGGAAAATCCAATATATATCTGGTGATATCTCGGGTGCTATGAGAGATAGCGCAATAAACCAAAGTGAATTATCTGCAGGAGGCCCTGGCGCATGAATCTGTGCAGCGGGAACGACCTCGGACCACCAGGGGCCGAGAAAACCACCGTCACATGGGGCCGGACACTCAGGATCAGGGAAAAATCGAATATATATCTGGTGATATCTCGGGTGCTATTACAGATAGCGCAATAAATCAAAGTGCATTGTCTGTATGAGGCCCTGGCGCATGAATCTGGCCAGCGGGGACGACCTCGGACCACCAGGGGCCGAGAAAATTACAGATATTCGGAATCCGTCACCCAAGGTCATGTAAAAATCCAGCATATATCTGGTGATATCTCTAGTGCTATTACAGATAGCGCAATAAACCAAAGTGCTTTGTCTGCGGGAGGCCCTGGCGCATGAATCCGTGCAGCCGCAACGACCTCGGACAACCAGGGGCCGAGAAAACCACAGTCTCATGGGGCCGGACACTCAGGGTCAGGGAAAAAGCCAATATATATCTAGTGATATCTCGGGTGCTATTACAGATAGCGCAATAAATCAAAGTGCATTGTCTGTAGGAGGCCCTGGCGCATGAATCTGGCAAGCGGGAACGACCTCGGACCACCAGGGGCCGAGAAAACCACAATCTCATGGGGCCGGACACTCACGATCAGGGGAAAATCCAATATATATCCGGTGATATCTCGGGTGCTATTAGAGAAAGCGCAATAAACCAAGGTGATTTATCTGCAGGAGGCCCTGGCTCATGAATCTGTGCAGCGGGAACGACCTCGGACCACCAGGGGCCGAGAAAACCACCGTCTCATAGGGCCGGACAATCAGGGTCAGGGAAAAATCCAATATATATCCGGTGATATCTCGGGTGCTATTAGAGAAAGCGCAATAAACCAAGGTGATTTATCTGCAGGAGGCCCTGGCTCATGAATCTGTGCAGCGGGAACGACCTCGGACCACCAGGGGCCGCGAAAACCATAGTCTCATGGGGCCGGACACTCAGGGTCAGGGGAATATCAAATATATATCTGGTGGTATCTCGGGTGCTATTAGAGATAGCGCAATAAACCAAAGTGAATTATCTGCACGGGGCCCTGTCGCATGAATCTGTGCAGCGGGAACGACGTCGGACCACCAGGGGCCGAGAAAACCACAGTCTCATGGGGCTGGACACTCAGGGTCAGGGGAAAATCCAATATATATCTGGTGATATCTCGGGTGCTATTACAGATAGCGCAATAAATCATAGTGCATTGTCTGTAGGAGGCACTGGCGCATGAATCTGCGCAGCGGGAACGACCTCGGACCACCAGGGGCCGAGAAAACCACCGTCTCATGGGGCCGGACACTCAGGGTCGGGGAAAAATCAAATATATATCTGGTGATATCTCGGGTGCTATTAGAGATAGCGCAATAAACCAAAGTGAATTATCTGCACGGGGCCCTGTCGCATGAATCTGTGCAGCGGGAACGACCTCGGACCACCAGGGGCCGAGAAAACCGCAGTCTCATGGGGCTGGGCACTCAGGATCAGGGGAAAATCCAATATATATCTGGTGACATCTCGGGTGCTATTACAGTTAGCGCAATAAATCATAGTGCATTGTCTGTAGGAGGCCCTGGCGCATGAATCTGTGCAGCGGAAACGACCTCGGAATACCTGGGGCCGGGAAAACCACCGTCACATGGGGCCGGACACTCAGGATCAGGGAAAAATCCAATATATATCCGGTGATATCTCGGGTGCTATTACAGATAGCGCAATAAATCAAAGTGCATTGTCTGTAGGAGGCCCTGGCGCATGAATCTGGCCAGCGGGAACGACCTCGGACCACCAGGGGCCGAGAAAACCTCAGTCTCATGGGGCCGGACACTCAGGATCAGGGGAAAATCCAATATATATCTGGTGATATCTCGGGTGCTATTAGGGATAGCGCAATAAACCAACGTGAATTATCTGCAGGGGGCCTGGCGCATGAATCTGTGCAGCGGAAACGACCTCGGAACACCAGGGGCCGAGAAAACCACCGTCACATGGGGCCGGACACTCAGGATCAGGGAAAAATCCAATATATATCTGGTGATATCTCGGGTGCTATTACAGATAGCGCAATAAATAAAAGTGCATTGTCTGTATGAGGCCCTGGCGCATGAATCTGGCCAGCGGGGACGACCTCGGACCACCAGGGGCCGAGAAAATTACAGATATTCGGAATCCGTCACCCAAGGTCATGTAAAAATCCAGCATATATCTGGTGATATCTCTAGTGCTATTACAGATAGCGCAATAAACCAAAGTGCTTTGTCTGCGGGAGGCCCTGGCGCATGAATCTGTGCAGCCGCAACGACCTCGGACAACCAGGGGCCGAGAAAACCACAGTCTCATGGGGCCGGACACTCAGGGTCAGGGAAAAATCCAATATATATCTAGTGATATCTCGGGTGCTATTACAGATAGCGCAATAAATCAAAGTGCATTGTCTGTAGGAGGCCCTGGCGCATGAATCTGGCAAGCGGGAACGACCTCGGACCACCAGGGGCCGAGAAAACCACAGTCTCATGGGGCCGGACACTCACGATCAGGGGAAAATCCAATATATATCTGGTGATATCTCGGGTGCTATTACAGATAGCGCAATAAATCATAGTGCATTGTCTGTAGGAGGCCCTGGCGCATGAATCTGTGCAGCGGGAACGACCTCGGACCACCAGGGGCCGAGAAAACCACAGTCTCATGGGGCCGGACACTCAGGGTCAGGGGAAAATCCAATATATATCTGGTGATATCTCGGGTGCTATGAGAGATAGCGCAATAAACCAAAGTGAATTATCTGCAGGAGGCCCTGGCGCATGAATCTGTGCAGCGGGAACGACCTCGGACCACCAGGGGCCGAGAAAACCACCGTCACATGGGGCCGGACACTCAGGATCAGGGAAAAATCGAATATATATCTGGTGATATCTCGGGTGCTATTACAGATAGCGCAATAAATCAAAGTGCATTGTCTGTATGAGGCCCTGGCGCATGAATCTGGCCAGCGGGGACGACCTCGGACCACCAGGGGCAGAGAAAATTACAGATATTCGGAATCCGTCACCCAAGGTCATGTAAAAATCCAGCATATATCTGGTGATATCTCTAGTGCTATTACAGATAGCGCAATAAACCAAAGTGCTTTGTCTGCGGGAGGCCCTGGCGCATGAATCCGTGCAGCCGCAACGACCTCGGACAACCAGGGGCCGAGAAAACCACAGTCTCATGGGGCCGGACACTCAGGGTCAGGGAAAAAGCCAATATATATCTAGTGATATCTCGGGTGCTATTACAGATAGCGCAATAAATCAAAGTGCATTGTCTGTAGGAGGCCCTGGCGCATGAATCTGGCAAGCGGGAACGACCTCGGACCACCAGGGGCCGAGAAAACCACAATCTCATGGGGCCGGACACTCACGATCAGGGGAAAATCCAATATATATCCGGTGATATCTCGGGTGCTATTAGAGAAAGCGCAATAAACCAAGGTGATTTATCTGCAGGAGGCCCTGGCTCATGAATCTGTGCAGCGGGAACGACCTCGGACCACCAGGGGCCGAGAAAACCACCGTCTCATAGGGCCGGACAATCAGGGTCAGGGAAAAATCCAATATATATCCGGTGATATCTCGGGTGCTATTAGAGAAAGCGCAATAAACCAAGGTGATTTATCTGCAGGAGGCCCTGGCTCATGAATCTGTGCAGCGGGAACGACCTCGGACCACCAGGGGCCGCGAAAACCATAGTCTCATGGGGCCGGACACTCAGGGTCAGGGGAATATCAAATATATATCTGGTGGTATCTCGGGTGCTATTAGAGATAGCGCAATAAACCAAAGTGAATTATCTGCACGGGGCCCTGTCGCATGAATCTGTGCAGCGGGAACGACGTCGGACCACCAGGGGCCGAGAAAACCACAGTCTCATGGGGCTGGACACTCAGGGTCAGGGGAAAATCCAATATATATCTGGTGATATCTCGGGTGCTATTACAGATAGCGCAATAAATCATAGTGCATTGTCTGTAGGAGGCACTGGCGCATGAATCTGTGCAGCGGGAACGACCTCGGACCACCAGGGGCCGAGAAAACCACAGTCTCATGGGGCCGGACACTCAGGGTCAGGGGAAAATCCAATATATATCTGGTGATATCTCGGGTGCTATTAGAGATAGCGCAATAAACCAAAGTCAATTATCTGCAGGAGGCCCTGGCGCATGAATCTGTGCAGCGGGAACGACCTCGGACCACCAGGGGCCGAGAAAACCACCGTCTCATAGGGCCGGACAATCAGGGTCAGGGAAAAATCCAATATATATCCGGTGATATCTCGGGTGCTATTAGAGAAAGCGCAATAAACCAAGGTGATTTATCTGCAGGAGGCCCTGGCTCATGAATCTGTGCAGCGGGAACGACCTCGGACCACCAGGGGCCGCGAAAACCATAGTCTCATGGGGCCGGACACTCAGGGTCAGGGGAATATCAAATATATATCTGGTGGTATCTCGGGTGCTATTAGAGATAGCGCAATAAACCAAAGTGAATTATCTGCACGGGGCCCTGTCGCATGAATCTGTGCAGCGGGAACGACGTCGGACCACCAGGGGCCGAGAAAACCACAGTCTCATGGGGCTGGACACTCAGGGTCAGGGGAAAATCCAATATATATCTGGTGATATCTCGGGTGCTATTACAGATAGCGCAATAAATCATAGTGCATTGTCTGTAGGAGGCACTGGCGCATGAATCTGCGCAGCGGGAACGACCTCGGACCACCAGGGGCCGAGAAAACCACCGTCTCATGGGGCCGGACACTCAGGGTCGGGGAAAAATCAAATATATATCTGGTGATATCTCGGGTGCTATTAGAGATAGCGCAATAAACCAAAGTGAATTATCTGCACGGGGCCCTGTCGCATGAATCTGTGCAGCGGGAACGACCTCGGACCACCAGGGGCCGAGAAAACCGCAGTCTCATGGGGCTGGGCACTCAGGATCAGGGGAAAATCCAATATATATCTGGTGACATCTCGGGTGCTATTACAGTTAGCGCAATAAATCATAGTGCATTGTCTGTAGGAGGCCCTGGCGCATGAATCTGTGCAGCGGAAACGACCTCGGAATACCTGGGGCCGGGAAAACCACCGTCACATGGGGCCGGACACTCAGGATCAGGGAAAAATCCAATATATATCCGGTGATATCTCGGGTGCTATTACAGATAGCGCAATAAATCAAAGTGCATTGTCTGTAGGAGGCCCTGGCGCATGAATCTGGCCAGCGGGAACGACCTCGGACCACCAGGGGCCGAGAAAACCTCAGTCTCATGGGGCCGGACACTCAGGATCAGGGGAAAATCCAATATATATCTGGTGATATCTCGGGTGCTATTAGGGATAGCGCAATAAACCAACGTGAATTATCTGCAGGGGGCCTGGCGCATGAATCTGTGCAGCGGAAACGACCTCGGAACACCAGGGGCCGAGAAAACCACCGTCACATGGGGCCGGACACTCAGGATCAGGGAAAAATCCAATATATATCTGGTGATATCTCGGGTGCTATTACAGATAGCGCAATAAATAAAAGTGCATTGTCTGTATGAGGCCCTGGCGCATGAATCTGGCCAGCGGGGACGACCTCGGACCACCAGGGGCCGAGAAAATTACAGATATTCGGAATCCGTCACCCAAGGTCATGTAAAAATCCAGCATATATCTGGTGATATCTCTAGTGCTATTACAGATAGCGCAATAAACCAAAGTGCTTTGTCTGCGGGAGGCCCTGGCGCATGAATCTGTGCAGCCGCAACGACCTCGGACAACCAGGGGCCGAGAAAACCACAGTCTCATGGGGCCGGACACTCAGGGTCAGGGAAAAATCCAATATATATCTAGTGATATCTCGGGTGCTATTACAGATAGCGCAATAAATCAAAGTGCATTGTCTGTAGGAGGCCCTGGCGCATGAATCTGGCAAGCGGGAACGACCTCGGACCACCAGGGGCCGAGAAAACCACAGTCTCATGGGGCCGGACACTCACGATCAGGGGAAAATCCAATATATATCTGGTGATATCTCGGGTGCTATTACAGATAGCGCAATAAATCATAGTGCATTGTCTGTAGGAGGCCCTGGCGCATGAATCTGTGCAGCGGGAACGACCTCGGACCACCAGGGGCCGAGAAAACCACAGTCTCATGGGGCCGGACACTCAGGGTCAGGGGAAAATCCAATATATATCTGGTGATATCTCGGGTGCTATGAGAGATAGCGCAATAAACCAAAGTGAATTATCTGCAGGAGGCCCTGGCGCATGAATCTGTGCAGCGGGAACGACCTCGGACCACCAGGGGCCGAGAAAACCACCGTCACATGGGGCCGGACACTCAGGATCAGGGAAAAATCGAATATATATCTGGTGATATCTCGGGTGCTATTACAGATAGCGCAATAAATCAAAGTGCATTGTCTGTATGAGGCCCTGGCGCATGAATCTGGCCAGCGGGGACGACCTCGGACCACCAGGGGCAGAGAAAATTACAGATATTCGGAATCCGTCACCCAAGGTCATGTAAAAATCCAGCATATATCTGGTGATATCTCTAGTGCTATTACAGATAGCGCAATAAACCAAAGTGCTTTGTCTGCGGGAGGCCCTGGCGCATGAATCCGTGCAGCCGCAACGACCTCGGACAACCAGGGGCCGAGAAAACCACAGTCTCATGGGGCCGGACACTCAGGGTCAGGGAAAAAGCCAATATATATCTAGTGATATCTCGGGTGCTATTACAGATAGCGCAATAAATCAAAGTGCATTGTCTGTAGGAGGCCCTGGCGCATGAATCTGGCAAGCGGGAACGACCTCGGACCACCAGGGGCCGAGAAAACCACAATCTCATGGGGCCGGACACTCACGATCAGGGGAAAATCCAATATATATCCGGTGATATCTCGGGTGCTATTAGAGAAAGCGCAATAAACCAAGGTGATTTATCTGCAGGAGGCCCTGGCTCATGAATCTGTGCAGCGGGAACGACCTCGGACCACCAGGGGCCGAGAAAACCACCGTCTCATAGGGCCGGACAATCAGGGTCAGGGAAAAATCCAATATATATCCGGTGATATCTCGGGTGCTATTAGAGAAAGCGCAATAAACCAAGGTGATTTATCTGCAGGAGGCCCTGGCTCATGAATCTGTGCAGCGGGAACGACCTCGGACCACCAGGGGCCGCGAAAACCATAGTCTCATGGGGCCGGACACTCAGGGTCAGTGGAATATCAAATATATATCTGGTGGTATCTCGGGTGCTATTAGAGATAGCGCAATAAACCAAAGTGAATTATCTGCACGGGGCCCTGTCGCATGAATCTGTGCAGCGGGAACGACGTCGGACCACCAGGGGCCGAGAAAACCACAGTCTCATGGGGCTGGACACTCAGGGTCAGGGGAAAATCCAATATATATCTGGTGATATCTCGGGTGCTATTACAGATAGCGCAATAAATCATAGTGCATTGTCTGTAGGAGGCACTGGCGCATGAATCTGTGCAGCGGGAACGACCTCGGACCACCAGGGGCCGAGAAAACCACAGTCTCATGGGGCCGGACACTCAGGGTCAGGGGAAAATCCAATATATATCTGGTGATATCTCGGGTGCTATTAGAGATAGCGCAATAAACCAAAGTCAATTATCTGCAGGAGGCCCTGGCGCATGAATCTGTGCAGCGGGAACGACCTCGGACCACCAGGAGCCGTGAAAACCACCGTCTCATGGGGCCGGACACTCAGGGTCTGGGAAAAATCCAATATATATCTGGTGATATCTCGGGTGCTAGTACAGATAGCACAATAAATCAAAGTGCATTGTCTGTAGGAGGCCGTGGCTCATGAATCTGTGCAGCGGGAACGACCTCGGACAACCAGGGGCCGAGAAAACCACAGTATCATGGGGCCGGACACTCAGGGTCAGGGGAAAATCCAATATATATCTGGTGATATCTCGGGTGCTATTAGAGATAGCGCGATAAGTCAAAGTGCATTGTCTGCAGGGGGCCCTGGCGCATGAATCTGCGCAGCGGGAACGACCTCGGACCACCAGGGGCCGAGAAAACCGCAGTCTCATGGGGCTGGGCACTCAGGATCAGGGGAAAATCCAATATATATCTGGTGACATCTCGGGTGCTATTACAGTTAGCTCAATAAATCATAGTGCATTGTCTGTAGGAGGCCCTGGCGCATGAATCTGTGCAGCGGGAACGACCTCGGACCACCAGGGGCCGAGAAAACCACAGTCTCATCGGGCCGGACACTCAGGGTCAGGGGAAAATCCAATATATATCTGGTGATATCTCGGGTGCTATTAGAGATAGCGCAATAAACCAAAGTGAATTATCTGCAGGAGGCCCTGGCGCATGAATCTGTGCCGCGGGAACGACCTCGGACCTCCACGGGCCGAGAAAACCACAGTCTCATGGGGCCGGACACTCAGGGTCAGGGGAAAATCCAATATATATCTGGTGATATCTCGGGTGCTATTAGAGATAGCGCAATAAACCAAAGTGAATTATCTGCAGGGGGCCCTGGCGCATGAATCTGTGCAGCGGAAACGACCTCGGAACACCTGGGGCCGAGAAAACCACCGTCACATGGGGCCGGACACTCAGGATCAGGGAAAAATCCAATATATATCCGGTGATATCTCGGGTGCTATTACAGATAGCGCAATAAATCAAAGTGCATTGTCTGTAGGAGGCCCTGGCGCATGAATCTGGCCAGCGGGAACGACCTCGGACCACCAGGGGCCGAGAAAACCTCAGTCTCATGGGGCCGGACACTCAGGATCAGGGGAAAATCCAATATATATCTGGTGATATCTCGGGTGCTATTAGGGATAGCTCATTAAACCAACGTGAATTATCTGCAGGGGGCCTGGCGCATGAATCTGTGCAGCGGAAACGACCTCGGAACACCAGGGGCCGAGAAAACCACCGTCACATGGGGCCGGACACTCAGGATCAGGGAAAAATCCAATATATATCTGGTGATATCTCGGGTGCTATTACAGATAGCGCAATAAATCAAAGTGCATTGTCTGTATGAGGCCCTGGCGCATGAATCTGTGCAGCGGGAACGACCTCGGACAACCAGGGGCCGAGAAAACCACAGTATCATGGGGCCGGACACTCAGGGTCAGGGGAAAATCCAATATATATCTGGTGATATCTCGGATGCTATTAGAGATAGCGCGATAAGTCAAAGTGCATTGTCTGCAGGGGGCCCTGGCGCATGAATCTGCGCAGCGGGAACGACCTCGGACCACCAGGGGCCGAGAAAACCACCGTCTCATGGGGCCGGACACTCAGGGTCGGGGAAAAATCAAATATATATCTGGTGATATCTCGGGTGCTATTAGAGATAGCGCAATAAACCAAAGTGAATTATCTGCACGGGGCCCTGTCGCATGAATCTGTGCAGCGGGAACGACCTCGGACCACCAGGGGCCGAGAAAACCGCAGTCTCATGGGGCTGGGCACTCAGGATCAGGGGAAAATCCAATATATATCTGGTGACATCTCGGGTGCTATTACAGTTAGCGCAATAAATCATAGTGCATTGTCTGTAGGAGGCCCTGGCGCATGAATCTGTGCAGCG
Organism: Nomia melanderi; assembly: GCF_051020985.1. Taxonomy (NCBI): domain Eukaryota; kingdom Metazoa; phylum Arthropoda; class Insecta; order Hymenoptera; family Halictidae; genus Nomia; species Nomia melanderi. Next base: position 8,592 of record NW_027475155.1, on the reverse strand, counting down.
GAAACGACCTCGGAATACCTGGGGCCGAGAAAACCACCGTCACATGGGGCCGGACACTCAGGATCAGGGAAAAATCCAATATATATCCGGTGATATCTCGGGTGCTATTACAGATAGCGCAATAAATCAAAGTGCATTGTCTGTAGGAGGCCCTGGCGCATGAATCTGGCCAGCGGGAACGACCTCGGACCACCAGGGGCCGAGAAAACCTCAGTCTCATGGGGCCGGACACTCAGGATCAGGGGAAAATCCAATATATATCTGGTGATATCTCGGGTGCTATTAGGGATAGCGCAATAAACCAACGTGAATTATCTGCAGGGGGCCTGGCGCATGAATCTGTGCAGCGGAAACGACCTCGGAACACCAGGGGCCGAGAAAACCACCGTCACATGGGGCCGGACACTCAGGATCAGGGAAAAATCCAATATATATCTGGTGATATCTCGGGTGCTATTACAGATAGCGCAATAAATAAAAGTGCATTGTCTGTATGAGGCCCTGGCGCATGAATCTGGCCAGCGGGGACGACCTCGGACCACCAGGGGCCGAGAAAATTACAGATATTCGGAATCCGTCACCCAAGGTCATGTAAAAATCCAGCATATATCTGGTGATATCTCTAGTGCTATTACAGATAGCGCAATAAACCAAAGTGCTTTGTCTGCGGGAGGCCCTGGCGCATGAATCTGTGCAGCCGCAACGACCTCGGACAACCAGGGGCCGAGAAAACCACAGTCTCATGGGGCCGGACACTCAGGGTCAGGGAAAAATCCAATATATATCTAGTGATATCTCGGGTGCTATTACAGATAGCGCAATAAATCAAAGTGCATTGTCTGTAGGAGGCCCTGGCGCATGAATCTGGCAAGCGGGAACGACCTCGGACCACCAGGGGCCGAGAAAACCACAGTCTCATGGGGCCGGACACTCACGATCAGGGGAAAATCCAATATATATCTGGTGATATCTCGGGTGCTATTACAGATAGCGCAATAAATCATAGTGCATTGTCTGTAGGAGGCCCTGGCGCATGAATCTGTGCAGCGGGAACGACCTCGGACCACCAGGGGCCGAGAAAACCACAGTCTCATGGGGCCGGACACTCAGGGTCAGGGGAAAATCCAATATATATCTGGTGATATCTCGGGTGCTATGAGAGATAGCGCAATAAACCAAAGTGAATTATCTGCAGGAGGCCCTGGCGCATGAATCTGTGCAGCGGGAACGACCTCGGACCACCAGGGGCCGAGAAAACCACCGTCACATGGGGCCGGACACTCAGGATCAGGGAAAAATCGAATATATATCTGGTGATATCTCGGGTGCTATTACAGATAGCGCAATAAATCAAAGTGCATTGTCTGTATGAGGCCCTGGCGCATGAATCTGGCCAGCGGGAACGACCTCGGACCACCAGGGGCCGTGAAAACCACAGTCTCATGGGGCCGGACACTCAGGGTCAGGGGAAAATCAAATATATATCTGGTGATATCTCGGGTGCTATTAGAGATAGCGCAATAAACCAAAGTGAATTATCTGCACGGGGCCCTGTCGCATGAATCTGTGCAGCGGGAACGACCTCGGACCACCAGGGGCCGAGAAAACCACAGTCTCATGGGGCTGGACACTCAGGGTCAGGGGAAAATCCAATATATATCTGGTGATATCTCGGGTGCTATTACAGATAGCGCAATAAATCATAGTGCATTGTCTGTAGGAGGCCCTGGCGCATGAATCTGTGCAGCGGGAACGACCTCGGACCACCAGGGGCCGAGAAAACCACAGTCTCATGGGGCCGGACACTCAGGGTCAGGGGAAAATCCAATATATATCTGGTGATATCTCGGGTGCTATGAGAGATAGCGCAATAAACCAAAGTGAATTATCTGCAGGAGGCCCTGGCGCATGAATCTGTGCAGCGGGAACGACCTCGGACCACCAGGGGCCGAGAAAACCACCGTCACATGGGGCCGGACACTCAGGATCAGGGAAAAATCCAATATATATCTGGTGATATCTCGGGTGCTATTACAGATAGCGCAATAAATCAAAGTGCATTGTCTGTATGAGGCCCTGGCGCATGAATCTGGCCAGCGGGGACGACCTCGGACCACCAGGGGCCGAGAAAATTACAGATATTCGGAATCCGTCACCCAAGGTCATGTAAAAATCCAGCATATATCTGGTGATATCTCTAGTGCTATTACAGATAGCGCAATAAACCAAAGTGCTTTGTCTGCGGGAGGCCCTGGCGCATGAATCCGTGCAGCCGCAACGACCTCGGACAACCAGGGGCCGAGAAAACCACAGTCTCATGGGGCCGGACACTCAGGGTCAGGGAAAAATCCAATATATATCTAGTGATATCTCGGGTGCTATTACAGATAGCGCAATAAATCAAAGTGCATTGTCTGTAGGAGGCCCTGGCGCATGAATCTGGCAAGCGGGAACGACCTCGGACCACCAGGGGCCGAGAAAACCACAATCTCATGGGGCCGGACACTCACGATCAGGGGAAAATCCAATATATATCCGGTGATATCTCGGGTGCTATTAGAGAAAGCGCAATAAACCAAGGTGATTTATCTGCAGGAGGCCCTGGCTCATGAATCTGTGCAGCGGGAACGACCTCGGACCACCAGGGACCGCGAAAACCACAGTCTCATGGGGCCGGACACTCAGGGTCAGGGGAAAATCAAATATATATCTGGTGATATCTCGGGTGCTATTAGAGATAGCGCAATAAACCAAAGTGAATTATCTGCACGGGGCCCTGTCGCATGAATCTGTGCAGCGGGAACGACCTCGGACCACCAGGGGCCGAGAAAACCACAGTCTCATGGGGCTGGACACTCAGGGTCAGGGGAAAATCCAATATATATCTGGTGATATCTCGGGTGCTATTACAGATAGCGCAATAAATCATAGTGCATTGTCTGTAGGAGGCCCTGGCGCATGAATCTGTGCAGCGGGAACGACCTCGGACCACCAGGGGCCGAGAAAACCACAGTCTCATGGGGCCGGACACTCAGGGTCAGGGGAAAATCCAATATATATCTGGTGATATCTCGGGTGCTATGAGAGATAGCGCAATAAACCAAAGTGAATTATCTGCAGGAGGCCCTGGCGCATGAATCTGTGCAGCGGGAACGACCTCGGACCACCAGGGGCCGAGAAAACCACCGTCACATGGGGCCGGACACTCAGGATCAGGGAAAAATCCAATATATATCTGGTGATATCTCGGGTGCTATTACAGATAGCGCAATAAATCAAAGTGCATTGTCTGTATGAGGCCCTGGCGCATGAATCTGGCCAGCGGGGACGACCTCGGACCACCAGGGGCCGAGAAAATTACAGATATTCGGAATCCGTCACCCAAGGTCATGTAAAAATCCAGCATATATCTGGTGATATCTCTAGTGCTATTACAGATAGCGCAATAAACCAAAGTGCTTTGTCTGCGGGAGGCCCTGGCGCATGAATCCGTGCAGCCGCAACGACCTCGGACAACCAGGGGCCGAGAAAACCACAGTCTCATGGGGCCGGACACTCAGGGTCAGGGAAAAATCCAATATATATCTAGTGATATCTCGGGTGCTATTACAGATAGCGCAATAAATCAAAGTGCATTGTCTGTAGGAGGCCCTGGCGCATGAATCTGGCAAGCGGGAACGACCTCGGACCACCAGGGGCCGAGAAAACCACAATCTCATGGGGCCGGACACTCACGATCAGGGGAAAATCCAATATATATCCGGTGATATCTCGGGTGCTATTAGAGAAAGCGCAATAAACCAAGGTGATTTATCTGCAGGAGGCCCTGGCTCATGAATCTGTGCAGCGGGAACGACCTCGGACCACCAGGGACCGCGAAAACCACAGTCTCATGGGGCCGGACACTCAGGGTCAGGGGAAAATCAAATATATATCTGGTGATATCTCGGGTGCTATTAGAGATAGCGCAATAAACCAAAGTGAATTATCTGCACGGGGCCCTGTCGCATGAATCTGTGCAGCGGGAACGACCTCGGACCACCAGGGGCCGAGAAAACCACAGTCTCATGGGGCTGGACACTCAGGGTCAGGGGAAAATCCAATATATATCTGGTGATATCTCGGGTGCTATTACAGATAGCGCAATAAATCATAGTGCATTGTCTGTAGGAGGCCCTGGCGCATGAATCTGTGCAGCGGGAACGACCTCGGACCACCAGGGGCCGAGAAAACCACAGTCTCATGGGGCCGGACACTCAGGGTCAGGGGAAAATCCAATATATATCTGGTGATATCTCGGGTGCTATGAGAGATAGCGCAATAAACCAAAGTGAATTATCTGCAGGAGGCCCTGGCGCATGAATCTGTGCAGCGGGAACGACCTCGGACCACCAGGGGCCGTGAAAAACACCGTCTCATGGGGCCGGACACTCAGGGTCAGGGAAAAATCCAATATATATCTGGTGATATCTCGGGTGCTATTAGAGATAGCGCGATAAATCAAAGTGCATTGTCTGTATGAGGCCCTGGCGCATGAATCTGGCCAGCGGGGACGACCTCGGACCACCAGGGGCCGTGAAAACCACAGTCTCATGGGGCCGGACACTCAGGGTCAGGGGAAAATCAAATATATATCTGGTGATATCTCGGGTGCTATTAGAGATAGCGCAATAAACCAAAGTGAATTATCTGCACGGGGCCCTGTCGCATGAATCTGTGCAGCGGGAACGACCTCGGACCACCAGGGGCCGAGAAAACCACAGTCTCATGGGGCTGGACACTCAGGGTCAGGGGAAAATCCAATATATATCTGGTGATATCTCGGGTGCTATTACAGATAGCGCAATAAATCATAGTGCATTGTCTGTAGGAGGCCCTGGCGCATGAATCTGTGCAGCGGGAACGACCTCGGACCACCAGGGGCCGAGAAAACCACAGTCTCATGGGGCCGGACACTCAGGGTCAGGGGAAAATCCAATATATATCTGGTGATATCTCGGGTGCTATGAGAGATAGCGCAATAAACCAAAGTGAATTATCTGCAGGAGGCCCTGGCGCATGAATCTGTGCAGCGGGAACGACCTCGGACCACCAGGGGCCGAGAAAACCACCGTCACATGGGGCCGGACACTCAGGATCAGGGAAAAATCCAATATATATCTGGTGATATCTCGGGTGCTATTACAGATAGCGCAATAAATCAAAGTGCATTGTCTGTATGAGGCCCTGGCGCATGAATCTGGCCAGCGGGGACGACCTCGGACCACCAGGGGCCGAGAAAATTACAGATATTCGGAATCCGTCACCCAAGGTCATGTAAAAATCCAGCATATATCTGGTGATATCTCTAGTGCTATTACAGATAGCGCAATAAACCAAAGTGCTTTGTCTGCGGGAGGCCCTGGCGCATGAATCCGTGCAGCCGCAACGACCTCGGACAACCAGGGGCCGAGAAAACCACAGTCTCATGGGGCCGGACACTCAGGGTCAGGGAAAAATCCAATATATATCTAGTGATATCTCGGGTGCTATTACAGATAGCGCAATAAATCAAAGTGCATTGTCTGTAGGAGGCCCTGGCGCATGAATCTGGCAAGCGGGAACGACCTCGGACCACCAGGGGCCGAGAAAACCACAATCTCATGGGGCCGGACACTCACGATCAGGGGAAAATCCAATATATATCCGGTGATATCTCGGGTGCTATTAGAGAAAGCGCAATAAACCAAGGTGATTTATCTGCAGGAGGCCCTGGCTCATGAATCTGTGCAGCGGAAACGACCTCGGACCACCAGGGACCGCGAAAACCACAGTCTCATGGGGCCGGACACTCAGGGTCAGGGGAAAATCAAATATATATCTGGTGATATCTCGGGTGCTATTAGAGATAGCGCAATAAACCAAAGTGAATTATCTGCACGGGGCCCTGTCGCATGAATCTGTGCAGCGGGAACGACCTCGGACCACCAGGGGCCGAGAAAACCACAGTCTCATGGGGCTGGACACTCAGGGTCAGGGGAAAATCCAATATATATCTGGTGATATCTCGGGTGCTATTACAGATAGCGCAATAAATCATAGTGCATTGTCTGTAGGAGGCCCTGGCGCATGAATCTGTGCAGCGGGAACGACCTCGGACCACCAGGGGCCGAGAAAACCACAGTCTCATGGGGCCGGACACTCAGGGTCAGGGGAAAATCCAATATATATCTGGTGATATCTCGGGTGCTATGAGAGATAGCGCAATAAACCAAAGTGAATTATCTGCAGGAGGCCCTGGCGCATGAATCTGTGCAGCGGGAACGACCTCGGACCACCAGGGGCCGAGAAAACCACCGTCACATGGGGCCGGACACTCAGGATCAGGGAAAAATCCAATATATATCTGGTGATATCTCGGGTGCTATTACAGATAGCGCAATAAATCAAAGTGCATTGTCTGTATGAGGCCCTGGCGCATGAATCTGGCCAGCGGGGACGACCTCGGACCACCAGGGGCCGAGAAAATTACAGATATTCGGAATCCGTCACCCAAGGTCATGTAAAAATCCAGCATATATCTGGTGATATCTCTAGTGCTATTACAGATAGCGCAATAAACCAAAGTGCTTTGTCTGCGGGAGGCCCTGGCGCATGAATCCGTGCAGCCGCAACGACCTCGGACAACCAGGGGCCGAGAAAACCACAGTCTCATGGGGCCGGACACTCAGGGTCAGGGAAAAATCCAATATATATCTAGTGATATCTCGGGTGCTATTACAGATAGCGCAATAAATCAAAGTGCATTGTCTGTAGGAGGCCCTGGCGCATGAATCTGGCAAGCGGGAACGACCTCGGACCACCAGGGGCCGAGAAAACCACAATCTCATGGGGCCGGACACTCACGATCAGGGGAAAATCCAATATATATCCGGTGATATCTCGGGTGCTATTAGAGAAAGCGCAATAAACCAAGGTGATGTATCTGCAGGAGGCCCTGGCTCATGAATCTGTGCAGCGGGAACGACCTCGGACCACCAGGGACCGCGAAAACCACAGTCTCATGGGGCCGGACACTCAGGGTCAGGGGAAAATCAAATATATATCTGGTGATATCTCGGGTGCTATTAGAGATAGCGCAATAAACCAAAGTGAATTATCTGCACGGGGCCCTGTCGCATGAATCTGTGCAGCGGGAACGACCTCGGACCACCAGGGGCCGAGAAAACCACAGTCTCATGGGGCTGGACACTCAGGGTCAGGGGAAAATCCAATATATATCTGGTGATATCTCGGGTGCTATTACAGATAGCGCAATAAATCATAGTGCATTGTCTGTAGGAGGCCCTGGCGCATGAATCTGTGCAGCGGGAACGACCTCGGACCACCAGGGGCCGAGAAAACCACAGTCTCATGGGGCCGGACACTCAGGGTCAGGGGAAAATCCAATATATATCTGGTGATATCTCGGGTGCTATGAGAGATAGCGCAATAAACCAAAGTGAATTATCTGCAGGAGGCCCTGGCGCATGAATCTGTGCAGCGGGAACGACCTCGGACCACCAGGGGCCGTGAAAAACACCGTCTCATGGGGCCGGACACTCAGGGTCAGGGAAAAATCCAATATATATCTGGTGATATCTCGGGTGCTATTAGAGATAGCGCGATAAACCAAAGTGAATTATCTGTAGGAGGCCCTGGCGCATGAATCTGTGCAGCGGGAACGACCTCGGACCACCAGGGGCCGAGAAAACCACAGTCTCATGGGGCTGGACACTCAGGGTCGGGGAAAAATCCAATATATATCTGCTGATATCTCGGGTGCTATTACAGATAGCGCAATAAATCAAAGTGCATTGTCTGTAGGAGGCCCTGGCGCATGAATCTGTGCAGCGGGAACGACCTCGGACCTCCAGGCGCCGAGAAAACCACAGTCTCATGTGCACGGACACTCAGGGTCAGGGGAAAATCCAATATATATCTGGTGATATCTCGGGTGCTATTAGAGATAGCGCAATAAACCAAAGTGAATTATCTGCAGGAGGCCCTGGCGCATGCATCTATGGAGCGGGAACGACCTCGAACCACGAGGGGCCGAGAAAACCACCGCCACTTTGGTTAAGCTTTTGCGTTTTCCTACTCTTTTCGCCGTTTTCTGCCGTTTTAGTGGAGTTTTAGCGTGTTTTCGCTGTTTTACGTCGTTTTCTGCAGTTTTTGCGTGTTTTCGCTGTTTTACGCCGTTTTATGCACTTTATGCGTGTTTTCGCTGTTTTACGACATTTTTTGCAGGTTTCCGTAGTTTCGTCATCCAAAATACGGAATTTCGCTCAGATTAACCTGCATTTTAGTTGTTTTCATCAGTTTCAAGTCGCGTACTTCCTTTTGGTTAAGCTTTGCGTTTTTCTGCTCTTTTCGCCGTTTTCTGCCGTTTTAGTGGAGTTTTAGCGTGTTTACGCTGTTTTACGTCGTTTTCCTGCAGTTTTTGCGTGATTTCGCTGTTTTACGCCGTTTTATGCAGTTTTTGCGTGTTTTCGCTGTTTTACGACGTTTTTTGCTGGTTTCCGTAGTTTCGTCATCCAAAATACGGAATTTCACTCAGATTAACCTGCATTT